>NC_085862.1:21017080-21072080 GCF_034702125.1 Engraulis encrasicolus | reverse complement strand
CCGGAACCTGGTCATGTTAGGTGCCCAGAGCAACCTATTACATTGGCATATCTCTATATACTTAAAGAATCTCTGGTCTGATGGTGCTCAGATCACTGGGTTCAGTGGACACTTATTACTTTGGCTATTTCTCTTGTTTGTGAGCTTGACGACTGCACGACTGACAAACATATTCAAGTGAATAAACCCCCTTCACAAGTCAGCAGATGCTAAAATGAGTCATTAACAGGCGACAACAAAAACTTCTTGGGCAGGTCACATTTAATACTAGGTCATATTGTTTGGTGTGATGAGCTCTGAAACACGTAGTTTATTCAGTTAGCAGTTAGTTTATAAATGGATTGGTAAACCTGATATTCACATCTGAAGTCCCATAGGCATTTTGTTTAGCTCTACCTCGCCACTGTTTAAACTACACCAGGTTTATCACTTAACCACTTTTGTGGAGTCCCAGTGCACCAGTTTGTTTGTAAAAGCCATGTCAAGTGACAATTTATTTATTCTTTCTCAAAGGGGTGCCAACATTTGCCTTCTGGTGGTGTTTTGCATCCACTAATGAAGGGTAGGAGAGAGCAGGGCTGGTGACAGCTTTGGCTGGGCCCAGGACAGTCACCTGTTGTCTAAGAGGAGCTGTCACACGTGGGCACAATTCTGGGGCCCCCTTCTTCCTGGGCCTGGGACAACGCACCCCTTTGCGCCCCCTTCCCTGGATGTGTAATCTCTCTTCATGCAGTCACTTATGAGCGAGCTAGTTAATCGTCCTGACAGACTGGCTCTGACTAAGAGCAGCTTGAGAGGCACAGCTGTAGTTGTACCCAACCTCATTTCACCCCTGTGCCCACACCCACTCATCCCGCGTTCCTGTCCTCCCCTGGACCCACTCTCATTTCCATGCTCTTCTCCTTCCCAGTCCCCAGCTGCTCATACGACACACCTCCCAAACACACAAAAACACACACACACATACACACACACACACACACACACACACACACACACACACACACACACACACACACACACACACACACACACACACACACACACACACACACACACACACACACCTACACACACACACACACACACACACACACACACACACACACACACACGCACACGCACACACCCCACCCACTCTCACCCTGTCCCCGCTCTCAATTACTCTCAGACTGTACCCAATGTACAGTGCACACCTCACACACCTCACACACCTCACACACCTCACACACACACACACACACACACACACACACACACACACACACACACACACACACACACACACACACACACACACACACACACACACACACACACACACACACACACACACACACACACACTCTCTGTTCCCACTCTTAGCTCTGTATCACTCCCCCCTTCCGAGTCCCCAGCACTTTCAGGCTGTACCCACTGTCACCCGCCCCCAATAGTTGGGTCATAATAGGCTCAGTCATTTCAAATTGGTGTTAAAGTTTGGTTTTCACTTCCAAGTTGAAGTTTTGGGTATATAGAACAATTTGAGTTCGAGTGTCGAACACACAGATAACAAAATGGCCTGCGGGGGGCGCTCTAAAATATATAAACTGCTATAACTTTTGATTAGTTAAACCAAATTTAACATATGAGCTATGTATGGATTCAGCATGAAGAGGAGAAACCGGTGAGCTAAGTATTTGGTTACCAGATTAAAGACACACTATGTAAAAAACACACTTTTAGCCAATGGACAGCTAAATCCGGGCTTTTTTTAAGATAAAGGGTGGAAATGCCCTCAAAGTTGCAATGAAACATAATTTATTGTTACAAGTTATTGTAAACAAAGCCTGGGTTATCACTTAACTTGATTTGTTCAGAATATCCCTGAAGCACACAGATACTAATAGGATACCTATACACAAATATGGCTGCATATAGCCTAAGTTATGTGATATTTAGCATCCAACTTGCAACTTTGAGTGTATGAATTTAGGAACATGAGTACCAGCTTTTTGTTCCAATCAAGCCATAATTTTATTCACAACTTAAAAACTTTATATCTGGAAGAAAGTAAATTAATAATAATAATAATAATAATAATAATAATAAATACTATGGGGAGCATAATTTTTTCCTGCATTCAAAAAGCAAACAGAAGACCATAGGGCTAACATTTATTCCAATACTCCACTCTACAATAACTATGACAGAGAACAGATGCAAAAACAGTCAGTGGTCAGTCTTAGAAATTGCATGTGCACTTGCACAGACGTGTGCACTTTAACTCTGCCTTTATGCACTTGCACCGAGATCTGGCAGGTCTATTTGTACAAGTACTAGTACAGCTGCACTTCACCTCTAGTTGGAATACATCTTTGACAACTGCATCTTTGGTAGTGTAGTCCAAATCTGGGAACTGTTCATTTGTTACCAGATTGCCAGGCATTTCTGGCAAATGCAGATAACTACGCTGGTAGAACGGTTTTCATTCCTGTCAGCTGGTAACAAATGGACAGTTCCCAGAGGACAGAGATGTCCTCATAACAGCAGATGATTGTGTCTACCATGTATAAAATAGTCCTATATTATTTAGTATGCTTGCCAAAGGCCTCTGCTTGCCGCCAGCAAGCATAGTAATTGTTCTCCAACAGTTTATTTAGTATGCTTGCGGGAAAGCATACCAATTGTTCATCAACAGTTTATTATTATTCTACATTTTTCCATTCACCTATGGGAATCGCCATTCATTAGTACGCCGGCTTTTAATCGTTGCAGCGTTCGAGATAGAGACACGGTTCGAGTCCCAAATTGAACGGCTCGAAAAGGGCTCAGGGTGGTGGATTTTTTGCTGGCCTACCCCCTTTCATTCGGTCACCAGACTTGTTTTTCTTCAGTTTTCTCTCTGTTTTCCCCCTCATTGAAATTAATGGTAGAATGGTCAAGATGATGATGTCACAAACTGTGGCAGTTACAGTGAGAGGCGACCTGTCCTAGGGTTTTTAAGGTATCAACTAGGTAAAGGCATTGTCAGAGAGGCCTTGGCTCTGAATACAAACTGTGTGAAGATCATAAGCCAACTCGTACAAATGTTTCAGAGAGAGCAGTTTTAAAATCCCTATGATGTGACCCCATTCACTTACGAAAAAAAATGTGTGAACAGCTCAGCGCATAGGCCTGAATAGGTCAATTTTTTGACTGAACCATTTGGCCTAGAAAAGGGATCTCAGCTTTGACATGAAGAGCAGGGTTGTGCCATTTGTGTGTCAATATCATCTGACAACTTGCAAAACTTTTGGAGATATGACAGAGTAAAAATAAGGCTGCGCATATTACTCAGCTATTAACCGCCAAATTGTCACCTTGAGAATCTTCATTCATACACACACACCAAGGAGGTCTACATTACTTACTGTATCATTGAAACACACATGCAGCCATGTAGAACTTTAGACATGGCCTAATATGCTGCTGTGGCCACTCTATGCAGTAAGTGGCAGTGGCCTACTGGGTAGGATGTTGGTCTGTCAGAGGGTTGCAGGTTCGAATCCCACCCTTACCTCTCCCTACCCACCCATTGCTGAAAGGCACCTGAATCATCTCCACACACACACACACACACACACACACACACACACACACACACACACACACACACACACACACACACACACACACACACACACACACACACACACACACACACACACACACACACACACACCTCTCTCACACACAGACAGACAGACAGACACACACACACACACACACACACACACACACACACACACACACACACACACACACACACACACACACACACACACACACACACACACACACACACACACACACACACACACACACACTCAGACCTCTATCTCTTTCCCTCGTGTTTCTCTGTGTGTATACAACAGCTCTGTGTGTGTGTGCATAAGCCGCAAGCATACTAATAGATTGTCTCTCCGGAAAGTCTTTTTATTATTATTATTATTATTATTATTATTATTATTATTATTGATTCATTTTCTTCCAGATATAATGTTTTTTTGTGATTTTATGTGTGAATAGAATATGGCTTGATTGAAAAAAGTTGATACTCATGATACTAAATTCATAAACTCAAAGGTGCAAGTTGGGTCCTAAATATCACATAGGCTTTATGCAGCCCTATTTGTGTATAGGTATCCTAGGTATCTTTGTGCTTCAGGGATATTCTGAAAACATCAAGTTGAATGATATCCCAGGCTTTATTTACAATAACTTGTAACAATAAATGATGTTTCATTGCAACTTGGAGGGCATTTCCACCCTTTATCTTAAAAAAACCCTGAATTTTGCTGTCCATGGGCTAAAAGTGTGTTTATGACATAGTATGTCTTTAATCCGGTAACCAAATACTTAGCTCACCAGCTCCTCCTCTTAATGCTGAATCCATGCATACCTCATATGGTAAATTTGGTTAAACTAATAAAAAGTTATAGCAGTTTATATATTTTAGAGCGCCCCCCGCAGGCCATTTTGTTATCTGTGTGTTTGACACTCGAACCCAAATTGTTCTATAGACCCTAAACTTCAACTTGGAAGTGAAAACCAAACTTTAACACCAATTTGAAATGACTGAGAAAAATTGCACATGCCTCCGACCCCACTACAACCCCCACCCCCGCCCCCTCCCCGACACACACACACACACAACACAACACATACACATCTCTGCTGTGTCCAATCCCTTTCCATGTACCTGCTCTCATCTCTACTCCGTACTTTTACCTGTCCCCAGCCCTCTGTCTGTACCCAGAGGCGGACTTTGCATTAGGCAAACCTAGGCAATTGCCTAGGGCCCCGACCAAATCTGTCCTCCATAGGGGCCCCAACTGTCACACCAGTTGCAGGACGCACACGAAAAGTAGGCTTCGTCACTTATGCAAAGTAATCAAAGATATATATGAGACAAAACACATAAATAGCACCAAAACACAGAATGACGTGTCTATATAATGACTTTTGAGGGCCCCATGTTGATATTTTGCCTAGGGCCCCAAAATGGCTAGATCCGCCCCTGTCTGTACCACACCTACATGACGCCACCACCCCCCCCTCCCCCCAATACACACACACATACACAGACACACACACATGCCATCTCCCAGCCTGCCCAGCCCTAGCCCTACATGTCAGTGTGGCTCTAGTCTCTCCACGTGCCGCCCCTCTCAGCCAGTAGTGTCGCAGGGCTTTGAGAGCTGCTGTTCTCTTTGTACCATATTTCCAACATATGGCTTTGTCTAACTATTTTCATCTCACCAAGACGCATGCACACAGTTAAATACTCGTGCACACACATGCACACACACACATGCACACACGCATGCACACACACACACACACACACACACACACACACACACACACACACACACACACACACACACACACACACACACACACACACACACACACACACACACACACACACACACACACACACACACACACACACACACACACAGCAGCAGAACGATTGAGTCAACAGGATTAGTGTGTAGCAGGTGCTGCTGGTCCGTCTGCCTCTCCCTTAGCAGGAGAGAACAACTGGTGCAATTCCAGCGCTGGCAGATTGAAATCGCACAAATATTTTCATCTGAGGCAGCAAGGCAGGGATCATGGAATGACAGGCCTGTTACGCCAGATGCACAACACTCAACACTGTCTGTCCGCTTCATTTTACAACTGTTGAATATTAAGTTAATTTTGACTGTCAAATAAACTGTGTTTCAGTTGTTTTTCCAAAACAAGGCATGCAGCTAGTGCCATACATGGCATAGAAATGGAGTGACAATATTTCAGACTAATACAAATACAAAAAGATTACTGTGGAGAGTCAAATTTTTCAGTGTGTAAAATTCTGCAGGTGGCCAATGTAACTTCAACCCTATAGCTCTTAATACACACACAATATTGAGTAGATGAAGAATGAAAATGTTACACTGACCCAAAGAGTAAAATTAACCTAACCAAATATTATCTGAAACCGAGTTAATGTCAATTCTTTATATATCGTTATATTTGACTGTGTGTATAGATGCATAATATGACATACCAAAGTTTGGCCTGAAATACTAGTGTCCTTGTTGGTGTGCAATGCAAATCGTTTTGCATAAATAGAACATACTGTACATGCAGGGAAGACGACAGGGGGTGGGGGTTAAAGGTGCCTCGGGTCAAGCAAAAGGGGGCCCCACAATTGGTTCCCATTACATTGTATGGGGAGGGCATTCATATTGCATGTCTATACTCATGAACGCCGTGCCGTTCCATGTGCGTTACGCCCATTTGTGGGGGAAAACAACCCATGCAAGTCAATTGGTGATGTTGGGGTTTAATAAACGAAAGATACTGACCTGTAGACTAGCGTTGTTCACGCGCAGCATGCCGAAAACGTGTTGTGTTGCCAGCTATTCAAAAATAATATAGCCAAACAGTCGTGGCTGAAGCATGGAATGTGTTCATTTAGGCTAGCCGATGTAGAATGTAAGTCAATGAGGCATTCGGTTTGTTTTCACCCATAAAGGGGCGTAATGCAAATTTAAGAGCAAAGTACCCGGATGACCGTTCATGAGTATAGCTGTCAGCGTCCCTGTGAGTGCGTTTTAATATGCGACCTTGCCTCCTCCACTTGCCTCCTCCACTTGCTTCTCGTCATGATGACATCACTGACAACAGCATTATATTTCAATATCTTGCAAAGGCTCAATTGTAAAGTCTTTTTCTCATTTGCAATTGGGATGGTGAATGAAAAACAGTCCCTCAAAAGTTGTTGTGGTGAGGCTGACAGCTGGGAAACTTTATCGTTTTCTCCACGGAGGAGGGGCCAGGAGGCGGGACGAGGAGACAAGCACAAGTGGAGGAGGCAAGGTCACATATGGGGATGCACCCTGTATGTCTTCCTGTTCTTCCTCAGTGTGGATGCTGTTGTGATATAGACATATTGTTCATGACAGCATCATAAAGGTGTGGCCTCCATTAGTGTGATAATGGACGATACCAGAGCAATGGCCACTATACAGTATGTAGTCATGATTCACTGGGCTCGAAAAAATCTTAGCTCGAGCTGAGGTGCAAAATGCGAATCTCACTCTCATGTTGATCTAGATTACAATTATTCCTTGTGTTTGAATGAGCCAGATGATGGAAAATACTGTATGCAGTGTAATGGACATGTTTGAAGCATTTACATGACATATTACTGTACTGTGTTGTACAAGTTTAGGATGAGATCAGTATTTTACACTTAAAGCCATGTTTTCAGATGGAATGGATTTGTATGTGAAGTTAACATTGAACTTTGGGCACATACCGCTGCTTAGCTGATCTCACAACGGGTGCAGCAGTGGACCAATCATTCCTAAAATGCTTTCAAGTTTTGTTTTCAAAGACGATGAACTCACTGAATAGTGGTCACTGATTCTTTGACACGAACATGGCTGCAAAATACGCTTTCCATCAAGTGTTTTACCATTTGTGGTAAATGGTGCACCTCAATGCATTATTCATCCGATAAAAGTCCATGGAGTTGGACAAAAACTATGATAAACCTGTTGGAGCATATAACAGGGTGCAGATTGTGTGCCAACCTCATTCCCACACTGGGAAAAAGCATTACGAGGTTTGCTGAACTGAATTAAACAGTAGGCTATATATATATATATATATATATATTGCCGATCACAGAGGCATTGACAGTAGCAGCTGTGGAAATAATGAAAACTATAGCCTCCTCTGAACCAAATAAAGAGACGCGCAAAAATGTCTAATCTGAGAAGTAACCTACCTTATTTTCCACTACTATAATTAATTTGAAGTGCTCTTTCAGTGCACTTTTTTCTTAAAAGGGCACAATTGGATCTTTAAAACTACAGCATCAAAGGAGATAAGAACTGAGGCTCTGAACATTGAGAACAATGGCTCCTTCTGTGTGAGCTTGTGTCTTTGATTCGCCTGAAGGTGGTAGGCCTATGTCAGGCACATAGAGCCTTAGAGCCCATTAAAAGCTCTCTAATATGAATCACTCGATAGTAACATAAATTATGTGCCATAATCTAAACTAGGCCTAGAGATCATGTAGGCCTATGTATTATATGAAGTTCTTAGAGTTTATAACTAGTGCTTGGATTGCCACATTTGGAGTGCCGATAATGAACAAACTAACAAACCAAAGCTCCACCAACTCAACATTAAAGATATATATTTTGGGGCTTTTTAATCTGAGACAAGACGGTATGAGAGTATGAAAGGAAGTGAATGGGAGAGAGAGGGTAAGGATTTGTAAATGACCTTGGGTCATTTTTTACATTTTAAATTTGTAATATTTTTTAAATTATTTTACCACATGGACAACACAAATTCTGGTCCATTGGATAAACAGGTGGTCTGATGTCTTCTGAAAAATACAGGTAGCACGATATGTCTATGCATGTGAGACCTTTTTGTCTGACAAAACATATTTTTCCCATTGTAGTTGTTGTGCTAATGTTGCAAGGCTTTGTGTGTGCACTGTAGCCAAGTGTGATGTGAAAGCAGCCAGAGCTCTGATGAGCGATTAATAATGCACCTCCACATCCCAGGAGAAATCACTGCTCTGGAATAATAAGCAGCGAATCAATGGGAGAGTCTGTGCATGTGTAAATGTCTGTTACGCCTTTTCATCTGTGCTCTCTCTCTCTCTCTCTCTCTCTCTCTCTCTCTCTCTCTCTCTCTCTCTCTCTCTCTCTCTCTCTCTCTCTCTCTCTCTCTCTTTCTCTCTCTTCCCTCTCACTTTCCTAATGTAGCTCTGTCTGCCAGTGTATATTTTTCTCTCAGTTCATATTCTCTCTCACACATACAGTACATACACTGTGCGCACACACAGTGCAAACTCTACAGACCAAGTGAGCCCATATATACTCTCTCTGTTGCTATCCCTCTCTGCTCCTTTTCCGCGTCCTCTGCCAGCCTGCCTTTCAATTTGTCTCTTTCCCCCGCCGGCTCAGACTTCAGAAAGGTTCTGTGGCTCTTTCTCTCTCTCACTCACGTTCCTAACACACTGACATACATTTCCTTCCATCGATGACCTACATTCACTCGCGCGTCATGACACTTTGTTGCCTCTCTGTTTGACTGACTGTCAGCTTACCTCTGCACTGCACCACCGAATCAATCGGCAGGTGTACGTGCAAATGAAAACGGCAGCAAAAAATAATAACAACAGTGGCAACCTTCTGCCCCCATTCTCCCTTATGTGTATCCTATTTTGAAGACCCGAAATAGGGGCCAGCTAATTTCCTACCATGAGATTTGAACAGCGGGTAGGTAAACAGGCTTGGCTGGAGTCTGCTTCCATCTGTGTTAGGCTTCAGAGAGGTTTAAAAGAGATCGAGCCGTAAACACTGTAAAAATCATGTAACAGTATCCTGTGCCCTTTCTTCATGTGGGGCAGTACTATTTATGTCCGCGTTTACAATATAACCACGCTTAACAGTCTAGCAAGTATTAATGTGCACCAATTGTTTGGTAACAATGATCAAAATACCTTGCCAACATGCAATAGCTCCTGCACCACAACTAAACTGTGTTTTGTGCAGGCTGGCATCATGTACAGTAAATTAACATTTCCATGATGTTGCCATGTTCTAGTACATAGTCAGGATAAGGTGTTCAAAACAATATGAACAATTAGTATCTTACGGGAAACAGAACTCAGAGGCCTCAGGGATGCACTTGCACAAGACATATTTTTCTCTTGAAGAAACACACACAGAGAAGGGAGAGAGAGAGAGAGAGAGAGAGTGAGTGAGAGAGAGAGAGAGAGAGAGAGAGAGAGAGAGAGAGAGAGAGAGAGAGAGAGAGAGAGAGAGAGTGAGTGAGAGAGATTAAAATGCAGCTGTGTTTTAGAATGGGCACACACATTTTGTTTTACCGGGCCACAATTATTCACTGACATTTGAAAATCTATTGAGAGTGGGGACAGTATTCAGTAAGTCCAGAATCACCTGGGCTATTATTTTGGGGTTTTGGTTTCTGTTTATGGTCATCCTGCTGAAGAGAGGAGAGCCTCGCTCACTGCTTGGCCATAGGGCATACAAGGCATTTTCCTGGTGGGCTGTTTGATTTTGGCTCTTCCCCTGATAGCAGCCACTCCAAAATAGTCAGATACTGTAAGTAATCTGAGCTATACAGCTGGTATTGACTATGAATGACTCATTAGGCTCGTTTGTGACGACGCAGTAAGATTTTTGCAAGGCAGTGGGCATGCGCACTTTGCCAGTTTGATGCATTGTGGTATGCATCAAACTGGCAAAGTGCGCATGCCCACTGCCTAGCAAAAATCTTACTGCGTCGTCACAAACGAGCCTATTCATTTAGCCTACAAACCCCACCCTATTTCTGGCCTGACTCTCCACTCAGCTTTGTGAGCTCACACGAGGGTCTTGAGGACCTATGGATTAGCCCTGCTCCTGAAGCACCATGCAGTCAAACCAATCAGGATTGCAAAATTTTGAGACATAGTCAAAGTTTAAACCATGGAGGTAGTATAAGAACTGGAGAGAGTGAATAAGTCCCGCCTCCAGTCATTTCAATGGGAAATGCTAGGCTAGTGAATTCAGCCAAAATTGAACGATAGTTTCAGCTTCAAAGATGGAGTCGTTTCCGCCACCAGTTTACTGAGCCAATTACGTGCCATGTTAATGACTGGTATGTGTGCCCAACACTAAACTTGCACACCCACCAATCGCGTCCACCCTCTTTGAGCTTTGATGGGGAAGTGCCTTGCTAATCGGCGAAGCTAATCAGCCAAATCCTGACCCCCTGGTTTTAACGTCAAAGTGAAACAAGACAGTTGCTTCACACAACAATGGCTGCTCGCATGGACTCACTCATTGACATTAATTCTGTAATTTCAACTGTATTTTCGAATCTGTGATGGGTTAAAGTAGCACCTCATTACCACTGCAAGGAGGTTATTTGATTGTCTGAGTTTGTTGTGTGTTCGTCTGTTGGTTGGTTGGTTCACAGTGCGTGTGCGTTTACTGTTCACCAAAGGGCGGAGGTGCACTCTCTGAGTGCTCTAGTTAAAAATGTCAGATTACTGTTTCCCCAATCACGTTGAAGGATTCAATTTTTTTTTTTTACAAAACCATGCCTTCACAGACCTACGCATATGGCGTAGCTCCAGCTAAACCATGCATCGAGAATCAGGTTACCCTATGTTACACAAAATAGAGCGGCCAATCCATGAGTGTTACCTGATGAATATCAGCATGGACATATCTCTCAGCCCATCGGCGGAAAATGCCTGGCCCGCATTGTGTCCCAGGTCAGCCCTGCCCTTTATGCTTCTCATGCTGATTCACCTCATTACTCTGCACGTGTGACTACAGTGCCTCATTATGGCCAAGCTGCTCTCATTTTGCTCTGTGGCCATGATGATAGAACACTCTATTCACATGCATCCGCATCCGGACCCATTCAGCCAAGGAGAAGAGTGCTATCATTCTCTCTTTTTGGTGAATTTACAATGGCATACAAAAAATACAATACAGACTACAGACATCGATTTCAGTCTCCTGTGGACTAATTTTATGGCTTGATTCATCATGTCTGGGAAGGTTTCCACTTTTCAAAGTTGTGTGAGAAATAAACACGTCGTTTTCAGTGGTCTTTGTAGAGGGTAGAGGGAGGCACATGTGCTTCAAGCCCTCTCTGCGAATGGTGTCGAGATAACATACAGTGTACGGGGAACACAGCAACATTAGACCAGGCGATGTGTGTAGCTCGAGCCAATTACCCCTAATGTGTCTCCCATCTGAGGTGCTATCAAGATCACTCTCCTGCTGTTCATCAGGACAGAATCAAATTCTTTGTCAGCAACGTGCCTCTTGCTTCAGCTGATGACCTCGGCTGGGTCAAATTCATGTTCCTGAAGAGACATAAACCCTATCCCCTCCTTTAAAAAAACAACAAAAAAACCAAGCATTTATTTCTTAAATCATCAGACGTCTTAATTCACCAGATACAATGAGGACGTTTTTCTCCAGCTCACTTTAGAGAGTCATGTGAGCTTGCGGACAGTTTGCAGTTCACCGTACCTGTAACAGAAGTGCGGTGACCTAGACTGCTCCAGGTGAAATATCTACACGGCTTAGAAGGGGCTTATATGCCGCCGTTAGCTGCCTAGTGCTGGGATTGCGTGGCTAAATAATTTAAGTCTTGGCTCTTCAGCCCGGAGAAATTCAATAGGCCATGGTCTGGCTTCTAAAAGGTTTTTTTTTAATCAAAGTCAGCTCGGTTACAGCATCTAACATTTAAAAAGTAGGATTTCCGTAACCCCCTCACCCACCGAACCACAAACCACCATTATCAACGCTACACTGCACTTGATCAAAAAGCCCAACATCCACATAGTCTATAGCTCGTCTGACCGTATTGTCTCAAGTCTGGCCAGTCAAAAGCATCTTTGTTGTGCTGCTTGCTTTTTTACAAGCAGAGAAAAGGGAAAAAAAACTTTTGATGAAAAATACACAGCATAAAGATTGTCTTTGAAGTCAGCCTCCTGTCACAAGAAAGGGAAATATAGAGGCAGTGAGAAGGGAGACGGGCTTTTGGGCAGTAGTAGTTGGGGTTAGGTTGATCTTAATTGAAGCGTGGAGCCATGAATTCCGGGATTAAAAGGTCGTTTGCAGAAGATTCCATTTCACTCACTAAACAGTGATACATGTAAAACAAAGAGAGAAAGGGAGAGCATTGATTCTGAGGTATCAGATGCTGTACAATGTGAGAAGAGGAAGATTGACAGTGAACTGAGGGGGAGGTGGTAACTTGAGTAGGTGATTTTCACATGGGGTATTAACGAGTTCTTTGGTGCTCAGAAAAAAATGAGCCATTTTGTACTTTTTAGTCTCAAATTTGATAGATAGAAAGATATTCTTCAGTTAGTGTGGTTTGTTCTGAATAATATGTTATACAACCAAAGATCTGACATGTATGATGGTTATGCACATATCAGTCATATCTGTTTTCCCATGTACTGTGCTGCATGTACGCCTGTATGTGTCTGAGTGCAACAGACCTCTCTCTGTGTGTGTGTGTGTGTGTGTGTGTGTGTGTGTGTGTGTGTGTGTGTGTGTGTGTGTGTGTGTGTGTGTGTGTGTGTGTGTGTGTGTGTGTGTGTGTGTGTGTGTGTGTGTGTGTGTGTGTGTGTGTGCGTGCATGCGTGCGTGTGTGTGTGTTCACACACAAATTCTACTGTGCTACAACGACCTCGCTCTCTCTCTGCCTCTCATGCACGAGTGGTTGAGCAGCTCATCTCGTCTGTCTAGTCTGCTATCGACCCCGGTGGCTCGCGTAATGCAGGCTAATGCAGAACGCTAGCACCAGCACGTCTCATCACAAGTTTGGTCACCCCCTCTCTACCCCCTCCTCTACCCAGCTCATTATGGCCATTACCAGACTGCCACCCTCCTCTACACAGCGTGACCCTTTGTCAGCAGGCCGATGTGCCGCAGTCCCTTACACGGGAGCGTGACCCCTTGTCACCAGACCACTGTGCTGCAGTATGGCCTACTTGCCATGCAGCGGAGCGCAAAGTAGTCTCCTACCGACACTCTGTCTCTCTGTCCATGCTCTGGGTCCCAAATGTAGGCTGCTGTCGTTATTGTGTTCCATTTAGAGGAGTGGATGATATGGAACAGGCTAGATGTGGAAGTGGATAGATGTGTCCTTGCTAAAAATGGGGCATGACTAAAACCAATGGTGAAACTAGGGTAGGGTGACCAGACGTCCCGGTTCGGAGTTGTGTGTCCCAGGTCCCGAGTGAACCCTCTCGGGACACAAATCACTGATTCTTGAGAAAGTGGCTAAAACAGGTTGTAATCTTGAAAGAAAAAAAAAAAGTGAATTACAAAATAATATGGTATATCCTCGTAGACAAAGGTCTTGGCTTTTCGGAAATGCACAAGGCCAATCTCCCCATTTTGATTTTTTTTCAGAAATCAGGTTTTCCTCCGATCATACCTTGTTTTTTGTCAACACCGTCAGACACAATTAAAAGCAATAAAAAGTGTATTGATTTGGTTGCATATGTATCTGGAGTTCTTAAGTGATTGTGTGTGTTTTTTGGTTCACACATACGCCTTTAAATGTTGAAAATTCACTTTCATTCTATTTTAATACTGCTTCATGTGTTCTAATTTAAAAATATGTGCTGTCAGACAATGCTTACTTAATGCCTAAATAGATCAAACATTTTTTTGTAACTTCACAAATATTCGTGTAGGCTTAAAGTTGCTATTACTTTGATAATTCAACAACTCCAAAGGAAAATTTTGTAAGCACATTCATTTAAAATGTCCAAAACTCCTTCTTACGGTGGTGATTTAAGAACTGACGGTGGTGACAGTAATCTGAAGGTGGTGAAAGTGACCTAATTATTACCTACATTTAGCAAAATAAATACCCCTCTCAAGTCAATGACATCTAGTATAAACACTTTATTTTTGTGTGTGCACAGTATGTTTGTGCATGTGTTTTTTCTTCATTTATTAGATACTCTAGGAAGTATACCTAGATTATTGAAAATGTGGCATAAACAGGTTTCAAGTTGTTCAAATCCAAAATATAGAGGTGTATTATCATAGATGAAGGTCTTGGCTGTGCAGTGAATGTATTGGCCAAGCTCCCCATGTTTTACATTTTTCATAAAATGGGCTCGCTCTTGGTTTTGTCACCAGCGTCAGACAGAATTAGAAATTAAAAAATATGTTTACTGTATTTAAGTGAATTACTTTTGCAATTCAACATAATTGTAGATACTTATTGGAAGCATATTCTTAAAACTTGTTAAAAACATGTAAAACACATGCTTTTTTGTGAACTACATAAGATGTCACCACTGTCAGGTTTTGTGACAAAAAACCCTCCAAATGCACCTCAGTGGAGGCTGGAGTGTAAGTTTGGGTCACAATTATTACTAACATGTCTGGTAATGTTTCATTAACCAGCACAATTTAGTAAAATATGGAACAAGATGATGAGCGGAACAAAATCTGACGGTGGTGACATCTGACGGTGTGAGACAAAAAAAAACTCTTTTACATATTATGCATTTTTTGCTCACATTAGCCACTTCCTTTTCGCTCTGTTTCTTAGGGGCTTCATGCCGCTTCTGAAAAAGTATATATAATTAACATTAATGTAACATAATAGTATTAAAACCCCCGACGGTGTTGACAGTTTATGGTTGGGACAGTACCAGTGTCCAAACAAATTAAGAAATTGAGGAGAAATTAGTAAACTTACAGGAGCTTCAGTGATGGTGAAGTATTCAGTAGAGCTAAAGGTTTCAAAAGGGGTCCTAAGTAATGACAATGACCTTGTGCATACCTGATTTTATTGTCTTTTAAAAAAAATCTGACGGTGGTGACTAATATGCTGGACAGACTTTGAGCAATCAGAAAATAGTAGTAAATATTGCTTTACACACACTATGTGCATATCTGCAGAACCACTTCAATATGGACTTTCACATCATGGTGATATTATTCAATAATATCAGTGATTTTTTACATTTTAAGTCAATTGAAATGATGATGTCTTTCCTTGGGACAGCTGTTTTTACAGGGTGTGGGCAGGTTTATAGCCATGAAAAGTAATAAAATTACACTTAAATATTTCAAACGACTGTACATTTGTGTAACAGACCCCTGGGTCTTTACCTGGATTCATTTTGTTCATGAAAATATAATTTATTTTCATCAGAATTGGCAGTTTATTGCAGAGACATGTTTTAGCCGCTTTCTCAAGAATCAGTGAAATATGTCACGGTTTTGGCCAACCACTACATTGCGGCATGTCTATCAGGGTAAATATATGGAAAAGATTACATGTTTACCTGCCACAATTAATGGCAGCCAGCGATTGTATAGAAAGTCTAAAGGAGTCAGTTGTGATTTGTCATTCCTCCCTCTAAAATTGATTAGAATGCAGGAAATTGCATCTAAAAAATACTAATTTTCCTGGGGGAGGACCCCCACACCCGCTCCAAATATTGTCCTTCAGTCACGCACAAAGTGTCCCGGTTTCAGACTACAAAAATATGGTCACCCTAAACTAGGGCCACGTGATACTGCTTGGGTATGGAGCGAATTTAACCGTCAGTGAGGTGCAGTAAGCCAGTGGAAATGTTCATAGGACAACCCAACATCTGTAAATGATGCACCATAACTGTGCACATTGTCAGTCCTCCTGCCCTATCTTTTCTCCATACCGACCTTGCTACTGAAATTTAGAGTGTCTAAATCCCATCCTGGGTGGGAAGCAGAAGGGATAGTAGGCTGTGGACCCCACTGACCCAGTGGGGGCATGGATAGGGGAGGAGAGGTGAGGGGGTGAGCAACGGTTACCCAGTGGAGTGGTGAGGGAGTCGTTGGTCAGTATGCCGTGACCTCACAATCATCTGACGCTGCTCGTCTGCCCTCCCGTCCGCCTCACGACTACTTGTACCATACACGCTGCCTGCTGGCGACCCCAAAGTGGCAGTTTGCCTCTCGCTGTCCGCAGGGCATTTAGGAAAATGTGCAGTTCCCCTTTATTACTGATCCATTTCGCCACTCGCTCTGTAGGCCCTTTGTGGTGTCGTGTGGTGTGTGGCGTCAGCACAGCAGTCAGATCAATCTCCTGTGCTGATACAGGCGCCCCGGGCAACAGGGCTGAAATTAGGTCATGAGCAGTCTGGTCATGAGTGCATGGCTCAGTCCGGGCTTTCTTTCCAGTTGGGTATCTCTCCGGCCAGTTTACCTCTACCCCAGCCTGTGAAAAAATGGGAGCCCGAATGGAACTCTAAGTCTAATACAGAGCCTACTGTGGTAACCCTCCCATCACCGCTGTATCTTCATATATGTAGGCCTATTACTGAAGATGCATAATGTGTCTCTAAAGTCAATGAGTTCTGGTGATTTACAATAGTGGTGATATGTACAATACAATACAAAATGTATTTATATAGTGCAGTATCACAACCATGAAGTTGACTCAAAACAAGTAGGCTAAAAGAGTTGTGTTAACTATTCATTATTATTCATTATTCAGTAACTATTTGTTTCATTCTTTTAAAATGGTAGGCTACATGTTTTTTTCACTTATAATTCATATGAAAAATGGTATTCAAATGAGTCAAGTCAATCATCTTTCACTTTCAAGAGAATTTCTCATATTGTTATCCAGTCTCAGTACTCAAACAGAGGAAACACTCAGAGACCAGTGCTACACTACATGCACCATGCCAGGATTATAGCATGGTTCTTACTCAGTTCTGTCTCCATTTAGTGAACACACCATGAATTGAATTGACCAATTATATCCTTGTCATTTGAGCTTGCCCCAGGCATGCCTGAAGCAAAAAAAGGATCCACATATTCGCTTCTAAAATTATTGTCAGGAACAGAGTTTGAATTAGAGGTTAAATGCGAAACATGTCAAGCTCATTTGTTGCTGATCACTTCGGCAGTAGAGCCAGAGGCCAGTGGCAACCCCTCTGCCTCAGGATAACACAGCAATGTATTGACCCCTGTGAGTAAAGCTGATTAACTCTTGGCCTTCATGATGGCCTTGTGATGGGAGTTGCCTCTGAATGGAATGCCCCGAATGGCTTCTCTGCTCTCATAGACCTGGGAAAGGCCCAGTGTTTTGTGTGGAGATGTAAGGGTGTATAGTAAATTGATTCTCAAAATAGACTTCTAAAAGCGTCTTCCTCTTCTTCGTCTTCTTCAGCTTCTTCTTCTTCATCATCATCAAAATCATCCCCATCATCATCATCATCGACATCATGATCATCATCACAGATACTTTTTTTGTATCAGTTATTATACTATATATGCCATAACCGTACATAACTGACTGGATGAATAGTGTGTTTTTTTATTATTATTTCACTAACATGGATCACAAAGCCTTCCATCTGCACAGAACAGTTTACTGCCAACCGTCTGACTGACTCTTTTCCCTCTGATTGACTTTCCCCCCTCCTCCCCTCCCAAATCTCATTCCCTCTCTCTCAGACTCACTTGGATTCCCTCTTGCACGTTTGGCATAGTGTGTATACTGTACCACAGCCAGCCCCCTCAACGCACTCTGAACCTGATAGATAGAGTTGCGACCTCACTCTGCCAGCTGGCATAGACCTTCCTGGCCGGCTTGAGTTACACGGCTTCTCTGCCCCATAGAGACCTGGGCCCAGCTAGAATGGCTCTCGCTGTACACAGAGTAAGCTGACAAGCCTCGACTGGCAGCGCCATGGCAACTCTCCAGGTGTGGTTGGCACTGCTAATTGTCTCTCACTGTACACAGGAGTAAGATGACAAGTAAGTATAAGTAAAATGTATCTTGACAGCACTTTTCACAGACAAGGCAGTCACAAAGTGCTTTACAATTTGATGGTAGGTTTATGATGCAGAGAGAAAATAGATACATACTGTACAATAAAAAAAATAAAAAAATAATAAATATATATAAATATGCAAATAATAATTAAATGTAAATGTACCTGGAAGTAAAGTAAAGGAAGTATACTGTACATAGTGAAAACCATAGTGATAATAAATAAAAACACAACAATGGGCCTAATATACTGTAATAGATATATGCATGTGGGGACTTAGCTTAAGGCCTGTCTAAAATGCATGTAGGTCTTGAAATGACAATCCTCAATGGGCAGTGTTATGGCCAAGCTTCAGGTACGAATGGTAACCCCACCACCCCCACACCCATACATACAGTCAATCCGGAAAGTATTCACAGCGCTTCACTTTTTTTCACATTTTATTATCTTACAGCCTTATTCCAAATGCTACAAATGAATCTCTGTTGTCAAAACTCTACACAAATTATTACATTATGTAAATACTTTTGTAAATATGATTTCTTTGTTTTTTATTTTTATACATTTTCAAAACTGTCAAGACAACTTGTTTTTCATATGGTCATAATGGAATAATATGTGTAGGATTTTGACAACAGAGATTCATTTGTAGCATTTGGAATAAGGCTGTAAGATAATGAAATGTGAAAAAAGTGAAGCGCTGTGAATACTTTCCGGATTGACTGTACAATGTAATGAGAACCCAATTCTGTACCAAACCTGTTGGTTTCAACCAGACCAAATATTTGAACCAGCAACTTTTAGAACAGAAATTGTCCAATGCCATTAATTGGTGTTGGCTAGTTGATATTTAGTTCACAGACAGACAGGAAACTTGACAAGATTTCTACTTTTGGAAGCACTGACTGACACCTACGTACATAGTCGATGCGAGCAACTCGAGCATGGACATGCATACAAAATCATATATTAATGTGTGTTAATATGTGATGTGAGTAACCCCCCATGATAATGCACGTAATGCTTGCAAGTATCAAAAATTCAGGGGACACATTTTGCATCGACACGGGATGACATCGGGATGAGACCTTGAGCCTGAGACCTTGTATGCATCAAGATACGTGGACTGTGTAAGCTTTCTTAATCCTTTTTTGGCAATTGAGAGTGCCTCGGAGTTCCTCTTTTTCATAGGATTAGAGTT
The DNA here is from genome assembly GCF_034702125.1 of Engraulis encrasicolus. NCBI lineage: Eukaryota > Metazoa > Chordata > Actinopteri > Clupeiformes > Engraulidae > Engraulis > Engraulis encrasicolus. The sequence goes on along the minus strand of NC_085862.1, from coordinate 21,052,491 downwards.
ATTGGGTTGCAGTGTGTCGGTGATCCAGCCTGAGGACAAGGTCACGTTGAGAAGCAGTGTCCAGGATAGAGATGGGATTTATGGCTCTTTGACGGGATCCGGATCATAGTGGTTCGTTCTTTTCAAAGAACCATTCAAAAAACTGGTGTCATTTAAGATGTCACCTCTGGCTCATTTTGTCCAAACAACAGCTGACTGTCTTCTTTCTTGAGACCGGTCCTGGCCCTCTCTGAGTCAGAGACACTGGAGTTTTTGTTAAATTGAAGTATGCATGAAGTCACATGCTCAAAACGAACAAAAACATGGAAAAGAGTGGCTAGCGAGCTGTGATTTGATTCCCATCGTTCATCTCTAGGAGACGTTCAAAAGAATCGGTTTATTTGCAAGTGTCACAACACAGAACCGAATCAGAACATCAGAATCCGCCTGACCCCAAGAGCCTCAAGGGAGCAGTGGCAAGCCACGTGCCGCTGATAAGGCATGATGTGGGGAGTGTGCCGAAGCCTAGCATTGGAGAGGTGGAGAGGAGGGCCACATGGCAAGTCAGGGGTGCGGTGACACTTCTGCCAGGCTAAATGTTGTTTAGCCATGTCGAGTGGATGCGGTTACCCATGTCAAGTGGATGCGGCCAGCCTCCATGGATCTCTTCAGAAGCTTGAGTGTGCTGAAAATGGACAGTGAGTTCATAGAGTGTCACATTGTCACGTGTCACAAGCAGACTCAAACATTGTGGTGCATGCAACCCTCCTGAGTGAACGGTTCAGCTAAGGTAAACTCATGTCAAAGAGAAGCGTAACAAAACGTACTGACAGGAGGCCTACAGTGCAGATACCTAAAATCAGGGCCACAGCTCTGGCCGGCCTCAAGACAAAGTCATCTGAGCATATACTGTACACTCACCATCCACTTTATTAGGTACCCCTTCATAGTGCTGGCTTGGACCTTTTGCGTTCAGAACTGTCTTATCTCCCTGCAAAAATGCTCAGATAGACTGGTACTCCAACAAAGTTCAATTGATACAATGGGGCCCAAATCGAGCCAAGAAAATATCCCTATGCCACTACATCACCAACCTGACCTGTTGGTAAAGGCAGGGTGGATCCATGTTTTCATGTTGTTGACGCCAAATTCTGACCATACCACCCGAGTGTTGTACAGAGACCAAGCAACATTATCTTCTATCGTTCAATTCTGGTGAGTCTGTGCTGTTTATAACCTCATTTTCCTGTTCTTAGCTGACAGGAGTGGTGGGGTCTTCTGCTGCTGTAGATGATCCAGAGTTGATCCCACTTCATAGCATTAGTTCTGTCAGAACCATTTCAGTCAAGAAACACAAGAGAAGAATATAAATGCAATTTCTTTTATTGAAATTATGAATTACATTTGGCGGTATAGCTCTGTTCGGAGGAACCCCCCTATTTCCATGAGCAGCATGGAAAAGCATTTAGTCAGGGGGCAGCAGCAGTTTAGGGAATTCTCACCCCAGCAGGACAGGGTGAGAGATAACCCCCCATGAACAGAGCCAAGCGACGTGACAAGAGAACATGTCACATCATACACGACAAGGTGGAGCAGGGGAGGTGGTGGGTAGCAAAAACCGAGCAGCATACAGTTGAGAGGAAGTGGATAGAATTTAAAAGGCGTGCCGAAGCCGTGTGGCCAATCGCTAGGGAAGAAAGATTATCAGCTGAGAGAATGCACCTGGATCAATTAGGAATTAATTAGATGAAGGGGAGGGCAGCAAGCTTCTTGACTACCATGGCCTGGCCAGAACTGACGTTAGTACTTTAATTTACTCACGCTACGCTTTACCTTGGTTCAACATATTGAAAATCTCATAATAGCCTGATATTGATATTGATACTGATGATGCATGAACAGCTACAGTGCCATTGCACAAACAAAACTCAAGAAGAATACTAGACACTGTACAGTAAATATTGGGGTGTGAGTTCAACACCTACACTGTTTTTTAAATCACATTGAATCTGCACTGACGGACACAGAGGGCCTTTCTCAAAGCCTAGGGCAGTGTCCTTCCAAGTGTATCACCAAGTGTACTCTTTATTAGTCACACCCAGTGATTGGATATTCTGTAGATTTCACCAAAGAGTATCCAATTGTGACTAATTAGGCTGATACACTTGGAAGGACACTGTCCTAGGTTTTGAGAAAGGCCCAGAGCCTTGTGTTACCAAGAAGTCACTTTGATTTCTTATTTCCTGTCATTTTAGTCTGCAATTGCCGTTTGCTTTATTACACTATATTTCAGCCTGTTCCTTTAAAAAAAGTGTATGTCATCTTTCCATCTTTCAGAAGAATTACAAGTCATCATGTGTGGCTCCATTCACAGCTGAAGGGCTGTCAGGCAGGCAGCTAACGAGATGGCAGGCTCTGATTGCTATAGCACACGTGGCGTGCCAGGCAGCCCACTGCAAGCCTTGAGTCACGTGTGGTTGGACAACTATTGCTATTTTTTGCTAACCTTTCCATAAAAAAACAGCACTACGTGATAGGGTGTTAGCACTGCGTGATAGGGTGTTCCTTAGAATTGATTATTAAAATGGCCTTGTGTAGTATTAGGAGCATGTGCCGAGATTGAATAGAGAAATGGGTCATTGGAGAAAGCAAGGGCTTATACAAATCAGCCATTTTTAGCACAAGGCTTTCTCTATTCATGGGTTTCATAAATCATATTACACTGAAATAATGATTTGTGTCATTAGGCTTGTTTTGTACAGTTTTCCAGCACCTTGAACAGATGGATCAGTTTAAAGATCAAATGATTTACATTATTAATGCTGTTTGCATCCAGTGTGACATTTAAGGTTTTGTTTGTTCCATGCATGTGACACCAGTGATTGACAAGCAGCACTCACTGCATTGTGGTGTGTACTGTATGATGCAGCACTTTACACCTCTATAAATATTCCCACGCACAATGGCAAGAGTTTTGCATCAGTATGCAGACACTCATGAAGTCGCCTTGCCTCCATATCTGTACACTGCTGTGTTGTCTGCTGCCTGCCATTGCGGTGAGTGTGGCGGGTGGGCGGATGCTGAGTGCTGTTCAGGTGTCACCTTGCTGCTGATGAGGCAGTAGTGGTGCTGGTGGTCTGTGAGGGTCGGCACGTTGACTCACTCCGCTGAAGGCACGTGGCTGTCTCACGTGCCGCGTGTTCCCGCCTTCCTCCCTTCCTGCACCTAGACACATAAAAAAGAGATAGAGGAAAGGACACGATCAGTGAGGTAGAAAAAAACCCCAACACAGATGCACCTCGCATGCTTCACTTTGTCCAGAAGACATATCTCTCCCACACACACAAATGCGTACACACCCCTCCTCCCACACAGTCGTGAACTGTGACTGTTTTAAGAACAGTCACACAGTCGATGTTAAGTGCAGCAGACAAAGAAGTTATTACAGGGTGGAATTTAACACTCTATCAGGAGCGCTTCCACGATCAAACTTCCATTTTAACGCCAACACACAAGCTCATTACAGTACAATACAATACAACATGTATTTATATAGCGCAGTATCACAACTATTTAGTTGACTCAAAGCGCTTTCAAAATACACACACACACACACACACACACACACACACACACACACACACACACACACACACACACACACACACACACACACACACACACACACACACACACACACACACACACACACACACACACATCCACACACCGCACCATTTCATTGCATCAAGACCAAGCCTACAAGAGCAGGAACACCTGAGAAAAAACTGCATTTGTAGTGCAATATTGCAGTATTGCACTACTATTTTGGCTCAAATGTAGGTTTTAGTTATTGCTGTTTATTGCTCTTATATCTATTTTCATAATGACAGCCCTTTTCTGACTGTATAAGGAGACATTTACGGCTCTTGACCTTTACACTCAATGATCTGCTACTTGGCAGAATTCAAAGTAATACAGTAGATGTCCCCAACTGATAAGACACTTTGTCACGTACAACAATTTCTTACAAGTACAGTAGATGAGGCTACATCTCGTTTTCTATTTAATGATGAGAGAACAGATGGCCTATATATCATTCTTGTCTGCTCCTGGTGGCAGGGTGGTACCCTGCATGGCAGCCACGGCCACCGGTGTGTGAATGTGAGTGTGAATGGGTGAATTTGAGGCATATAATGTAGAGCGTTTTGAGTGCTCGAAGGAGTGGAAAGGTGCTATATAAATGCAGTCCATTTACCATTTACCATTTGTCATACAGTATTTTTATTGCCATGTTATTTAAGTGCAAAACCACCTTGGTGGACTTTTAATAAAATCCTGCTAAATTCCTTTCGGAAAATTCCTTTTGTTGTTCTCTATGTGAATATTTTGCATTCTCTTCCAGGCACGTTGACAGGACACAAGCAGCACCAGTACAGTCATGTGATGTCAGCATGTGCTGCTCTGAGACAGTGCATCAACCAAAACATGCTGCATATGCAGATTATAATCATTTCCTAATTATGCTAAATGTATTTATTTATTTATGATTATCCACACATGTGCAGCGTATAGTAGTTGCTGACACAAGGGGTGAGCACCAGTCCGGGGCACTCGTGGATGATACATAATTCCAACCACACACCGACACAGACACAGACACACGCACGCGCACATGCACACGCACACGCACGCACACGCACGCACTCACGCACACACACACACACACACACACACACACACACACACACACACACACACACACACACACACACACACACACACACACACACACACACACACACACACACAGAAAGCACTCCATTCTGACCTTATATTTTCACTATGAATTGTGGTGGATTTCGTAACGTTTCAGGTAAGAAAACCTGCTATGAACTTGTCATAATTTGCATGATTCATTGAAGTATATTGCGTAACAAAACAGGGGTGAATTTCTCAAAACCAAAGTTGCTTACTACATTAGCTACTTTGTTGCTTTCAGTGCATTTTCCCATTGGCAACTACCGAAGTTGCTAACAGGCTAACAACTTCCCTTTTGAGAAACTCACCCCAGGTTGACATTCAGAGACTGTATGTGTGAGAGTGGAATTGGTAATTTTTCTTCCCTATAGGGGGTCACTCTCATTTTTTGACAGTTAGTCTCTGCGCAGCAGAATGTGATTACTTGGGCACAGAAAATAACAGCAATGGTGTAAGCAGAGCCAGTAGTGTTCTACTGTAGCCTGCCAATAGGCCACAACATGAAATGTTTAGACTGCACCATTCAGAATACTGAAGACTGGTACTGAACTGCTATTGTTCAAACTGCCTCTACACTATTACCAATCAGAGCAACAGTAACTAACTTTTCCCTACATTGACTAACGCACCCCAACGATTCAAACTAGACGGTTGAAAATCTTGCATTGTGATTGGAGGACGGTTTTGTCATCCTTTTGTGTGTGACCTTCAGTGTACCTGTGACCTTTGACCTTCAGAGTACTAGACCAACTCCCCATGCAAAAATCATTCTGCTGCTTTGCGAGTTCGTCTAGTCTATGACTACTAGGTTAGCAGTGCTCACCTTATTTGCATGCAATCCTCTTGTCTTGTCAAGGCTGTAGCTGCTCAATCTTTCTCTCCTTTCAACATGTTCTCCCAGCATTCATGAGGAAGGTACAGGCATTGAGTTCATTGAGGTCAGTGCTTGGCAGATCCTGAATGGCAGTGGGAAAGCATTCAACTCTTCCGGGCAACCAAGGGCCAGTGAATAGGGAGTAGTGTAGAGCTCTGAAAGCTTGTACTGATGTCTGGAACAGCTGGATCTACAAAACAGCACGTGACTTTAGGTGAACAGTGTGTCCTGGGGAATCAGAGTGCTGTGAAAGTCTTCAGTTGTTTGTTATTTAACTTATACGTTGTTTGACCTTTGGCGCCTGGAGTGACACATACGCTGCATTCAGGCTCTTGAGATTTGAGGGTTTTTTAAAATTATAATGAGGGTATGTTAGAGCTGAATGTTATTACGTAACATATTTAAGTGATATAAAGTCTATTTCAGATTTTGTAAAGTAAAGTAATGGTCAGTTTTAATACCTGATGCATGAAGAATGTCAAAATAGTAGAGATCTAGGGCCCTCATGGTTCTCTGACACCCCACCTAGGAGAAAACAATAAAGTTGTTACTGACAGCCTAGGCAAAACAGCCTTTGGAGGGCTTTTCACCATCTCAACTGCAAATGAGAAAATGACCTTTTCTGTGCTTTTGCGTGCTATTGTGCTATTGTATAACTTCTACTGTCCAAGAGCCCAGGCAAAAGGAGAGGACCGGAGGTACTAAATCGACTTGGTCCCACGGTACCAGCTGATTGGTTATACACTTGTCATTGTGGGAATTTCTAACAGGGGGGCTTCCAGGTAACATTCTGTCCACAGCCTCCACAAATTCAATTAGCCGCTTATAGCCACAACAGAGAGGCAGCCAAGAAGCCATCGTGCCAGTCCGTAGCGCAAATTAGAATTGTTCCCCGAGCCCTTATCATTGAGCTCGCTTTTAGCCAACGATGCAGCACACTTACATAACATTGTTTTCCCATCATTTATTAGCACTGCATTTTTTAATGGCTGATTGGCACGGCTGTCCGCCTCATGTCCACTTTTTAATGCTGGAGATATACACTGATTGGATTACGAAATCTTGAATGTGAGTACCCATAATGAAGTGATTATATAGCCTAAGTGTTGGGTAAAGCACACCTAGGGAGTAACACTCGAACATGAGAGTAATTGGATCTGTGTGCAGATTGATAAAAGAAGCAGTGACTTGGTCAGTGGGTTTTGTCAATTGGAATAGGTTTGGCAAACAAGCCACAAGTCCTTTAACTCCTCTCAGTAAGCAACTCAGACAACTTTTTACTTATCATTTTCACATTTTATATCTATTGCTTGCAGACACATTTTCACATTATATCTCTATTGGTTGTAAGCTAAAGACTATGATCACCTTCATATTTGTTGTTCCTTCCAATGATAGTGTAAAAAGTGAACATTATAAGATATTCTCCAAAAATCAACAATCGCCTCTGCTATTGCCAACAAAGGAAGGCCTGGTTTGTCAGGTTGCTCAGCCAGATTTGCTGTGTGTATATACAGCAAGCACAATAACAGGATTCTTGTCATTTGTAATTTGATTTTAAAACCATTAGTTGGCTGGTGTGTTAAGGAAGTATTGTGTCCTGGTGAGACGTGGTGTAAATCATGCTGAGTGGAGCACACGTCTTAGCTGTCTGCTCCAATGCAAGGTAGGGTGTTGTTGTTAGAGACGGCCCGGGCCCACAGCAGTACCAGAGATTCTTTAAGTATATAGAGATATGCCATTGTAATAGGTTGCTATGGGCACCTAATGTGACCAGGTTCCGGTCTGCCTAAAGGGGCGTGTAATAATACTCCTACAATGAATAGAACAGTCCTTAGGTCTGCCTAAAGGGGGATTTCCACCCCCTCCCCCTTACAATAGTAGAACCCGGAAACAATGGGCCAATGGAACCTCTCTCTCTCTACTCCCTCTGGTACGGCTGCTAAGAGGCTTAGAGGAGCTGGGCTGTTGTTACCTTAGCGTGCCAATCTCGCATCCCATGTCTCACGGGCCCCGTCACCAGGGCTGTCGATGTCGTGATACCAAGCCGTCGACAATCCTCAGTTGGGATGAAGGTCATCATAGTCGACACTTTTTTCCACAATGACATAACATGCAGCACTCACAATATCACTGTATAAACAAAAACACTTGAAAAATTTCAAAATGTAGTGCACACACATATGAAATTGAGCCACGGTCAAATTGTAGACCTATTGCAGGGCATTTTCATATTTCTTTTAACTTGCCACAAGACATGTTACATTTTCTAACCAAATAAGAGCTTTCAGCTGAAATACCTTTTGAATTTGTCTGGTGCCTCAGTCAACAATCAGTGCTGTGGGAAAATCAGACAGCTCTTACAGTCTCCACTCCACTCCACTCTTGGCCTACCTCCATCTGCAGTTGACAGCCTGTCAATGGTGTGAGGAACAGAGGTCATGGACTGTTAGCGTGTGCACTTGGGGATTGCCAATGTAGCCATACACATATAGTGGGCTTTGAGGGCTTCAGCAGATTAGCTTGTTGGCCCCAGGAGGTCTTAGAAACACATTTACGCAGCTTTCTGACGATATAGGGGGATTTCAAAGGGCTCCCACTTCCCACCATTGGAGGAAACTGGAAAAGAGAGGGCACACAGTACAAGGCTTCATACTGTACGATGAGGCCATATGGATCTCAACGTCACACACATTGGTTGCCCATATTCAACCATTGAAAAGAAATACTCATAACGGGTTTCAAAGGTTTGACACATGTTGCTGATAGCTTGGAGAAAGAAAAGTGCACTGTATTATTCATTGTTAATGTATGGTTAGCCCCACTTCTATCAATGTACACAGTAAAAGAAAAAAAAAAGAGTTCATTCAGCACTCAAAGAGTACTCTGGGACCAAATAGAATCTAGATGATGTCAACGACTCTTGATTCTGTAAGGGGTGCATTTTCTTTTACGGTGTAGTATAGGGTGACCAGATGTCCTGGTTTGACCGGGACAGTCCCGGTTTGGAGTTGTGTGTCCCAGGTCCCGAGCAAACCTTCTCGGGACACAAATATGTCCCGGTTTTGGCCACCCACTACATTGCGCCATGTCTATCAGGGTAAATATATGGAAAAGATTACATGTTTACCTGCCACAATTAATGGCAGCCAGCGCTTGTATAGAAAGTCTGAAGGAGCGATTTGTCATTCCTCCCTCTAAAATCGATTAGAATGCAGGAAATTGCATCTAAAAAATACAAATTTTCCGCCCGCCAAATATTGTCCTTCAGTCACGCAGGAAGTGTCCCGGTTTCAGACTACAAAAATCTGGTCACCCTAGTGTAGTATGATATGTCTTGTATTCAGAATAAGTCACCATCTGCTCACGTGTAAACACAGTACACGCATGAGGACGCGCTGCCTGTGATCTGCCCTTCAGGTTTTCTGAAAGCCTATTATTTCCCATCTCCTGTAGACACTGGCATCAGTATTTATTTAAAAGTCATTAGTCTAAAGCCTAGCATGGATGGCGGTATGGACAGGCTGATCACACATAGGGTAGAGGGCAATCAATAAGCTCATAAGGGGCAGCAGCAGAGGGGGATGCGGACCACATGCAAAGTAGCTTGATCTGACAGAGAAAGAGTATCAGGAAGACTTTGCACTGAACTAAGCACTGTAACGATTTTTCGCAATTCTGGCAGTAACTTACTTTAAACCCTGCAACAATCTACTGTATATGAGTATACAGTACACTACTGGGCAGAGCAAAGTATTGTGGGTAATAAACGGATACTGTACAGTACTGATGTACTGTAAATTAATTTACAGTAGTACAATCCCCGGGAAAAAATTGACCAACCACAACGTTGCTCTATTTGAAATTTTCTGACAAAGCCGCCATCTTTGTGCTGCAGGAAAGCCGTTTGAGATATTGGTGAATTTCAAACACTTTGTGAGGTAAGTTCGTTTCAATGTTTCGTTAATAATGTCAAGACAGTTGACAAGAAACAGTTTCTTGTTCAGGATGGTAATTTGCAATGAATTTGTCTTCAGACCATACCTCCGCTAACAGGCCACTATTATAACTACCGGTATGCTAACTTAGCCCTAGGTTGTTTTCACAACTTTGTTGGAAAGTTTGTGTTTTGTTAGAAACAAACTCTACGAAATTTACAATATATATTTGCTCCGAAAGAGCTATAAACTTGTCCAGTGGTGCCAAAACACCCATGTCAGAGTCAAGACCTAGCTAAATGTCCGCTAGCAACATAGCTATCAGTGGTTTCTGGAGGAGGGCTGAAGGGAGTGCTTCCCCGCCGGCCAGAGATTGTTTGCGCCGGCCTCTTCACCTGAAAGAGCTAGCGCTGCATGATGAGGTGGTTCGCTAGCAACAATTAGCTATAGTCTAACGGTTAAATCATGTTGCCTTTGTTGAGGGATGTTTGAAATAGCCCGATGTATTCATAACTTAATATTGGTTTCTTGTTAGAAACGAACACATTTTGAATATAATTTTGTTCTGAAGTTACAACATGCCAAGTTAGTGTTGTAAGCCTGCTGGCGCCAAAGTTAAGAGCTAGCTAAATGTCCGCTAGCAACATTAGAGCTAGCCAAACTGAATAATGAATCTCTTGTCCGCTAGCAACATTAGCTAGCTAAAGTCTTTTTTTTTTGTTAAAAACGAACTCCCTTTGAGTATAATTATGCTCTGAAGATATACAGTTAATGTACTTGAGTCAAAGTAAAACACAAATACCATAGAGAAGAGCTATCTAGAACTTCGTTAGCAACATCAGCTTATCTTTTCGCTGACTCAGAAGCTTGAAGTAGCCACAACCTATGCCTGATTTTTATTGTTAGAAACGAACTCATTTTGACTATACACTTGCTCTAAAGTATGTTTTAACACATGTGCCTTTCCCTGTTCGTTGTGTAAAGGAAGTGAGTAAGTAAACTGATTCTGAACTTGTTATTGTGCACAGTGTGCTGTTTTGTCCCATTCTGTTACTGCCAACTCTGGACTGTTCTCTCTGTTCAGGGAGAAACCACTGTCAGCCATCAGATCGTGTTCTTTTCAATAAATAGGCATTACCTATTTGACAGATTTCTCCTGAAATAATGAGCCCAGAAACACCCAGATGTGTAGGGTGCTTAATTTTTGGCTTGATCAAAGATGCTTAATGTGTATGTTACTGCAATAAATATTTAGATTTCTTTGCCCATCCTTTTTGGATCTACTAGTAGGCCTAGTGATGTTAGAGGTCTTAACAAGTGGGCTATGCATCAGATTTCATTTCAAGTGATGAGTAAAATATCCAGAGATATATATAATCTGTTCTTTGTGCCCTCTAGCTTAGCACACTGAATTCTTTGAGCCATCTGGTGTCAATCCGTGTGGCAAAATGATCAATGAAAACAATTTAAGAAATGCATCTTATAGATGTTTCATATTGTAGGTCTACAGCCTATTGTGTCATGGTGGTGTTATCATTTTTCAAACTTTATTTTTGTGTAATAATTAGGCATATTGATACATAATCATGTTCATGTTTTGTGCTGTCTTGCTTTGCAGATGACAGAATATTGCTGAAGGATCCTACATGGAAGCTGTCTGATTACACGGAGTGATTCCTCTGGTGTGGTGTACCTCAGAGAAATAAACACTGTTGCAAGAGGTGAGTTCAAGTTTATAAAGTCACACAAAACCTATCCATGTATTTTTAAAAAGTCAAAGTTCTAACTTGCTCTGTATTTCATGCTGTCAATATGAGATGCATTCTAATGTTGTGTGTTATTATTGCAGCTGAGAAGATGGCCAAGATATCCTTATTGCTGGATGGTAGCTCTGGTCGTAGTGGACCATATCTGCAAATGCTTCTGAACATTGACAGAATTTCTAAAGGTTAGCAACCATTCACAAATTTACACCACATGTATGTGTGTTTCAAATGTCTTAACAGTTTGAAGCACACACTGTTAATCAGAGATGCGTCCTGTTCATGCCGTGTGTTATTTTGACAGGATAGTTAAGGAATAATGGCAGCTGCCTGGTTACAGTAATTTAATCCCCTTTGTAGCACCATGTCTAAAAATGCTGAGAAAAATCAGTTTGTAAATGTAAGCATTTTTTTATAACTCTGCACCAAATGTGTGTTTCAAATGTCTACTATCTAACAGTCTGAATAACACACTCATACATGACATGACCAATATGTTATGTGCTCGTAGCGGCAGTTTACAAACGCACCCTTAGTGCCTTCTGCTGTTAGGCCAATGACACTGAGCCCACCGTTTCATTGATTGGAGTATTTGGGTTACATTTTGTCAATTTGTTGTATTTTCCAGGATCGTTGAGGACTCCTCCTCTATGTTTGACATCTTAGATTAGATTTAGATTTAGATTTAATTTCAAGTGATGAGTAAAATATCCAGAAAGAGAGATAATCTGCTCTTTTTGCCCTCCAGTTTAGCACACTGAATTCTTTGAGCCATCTGTTGTCAATCCGTCTGGGAAAATGATCAATGATATAAAACAAACAAACAAAAAAAACATTTTACATGTATACAGACATGTATCTTTTAGATGTTTCATACTCTAGGCCTATTCATCATCATATTGTGTCGTGGTGGTGACGGTGTTCTCATTTTTTATTATTTTCTTGTAATAATTAGGCCTATAAATGCATAATCATGTTCACGTTTTGTGCTGTCATGCTTTGCAGATGACTGAGAACATTACTGAAGGATCCTACATGGAAGCTGTCTGATTACACTGAGTGATTCCTCTGGTGTGGTGTACCTCAGAGAAAATAAACACTGTTGCAAGAGGTGAGTTTAAGTTCATGAATTCACACAAAACCAATCCATGTATTTTATAAAAGTCAAAGTGCTAAACATGCTATGTATTTCATGCTGTCAATATGAGATGCAAATTAATGTTGTGTGTTAATGTTGTGTTTAGCTGAGAAGATATACTTATTGCTGGATGGTTGCTCTCTGGTCGTACTTGAGCCCCCTGGACCATGTCTGCAAATGATTGTGTTTGATATGAAGTACTATTTGTACATAGTTTGTTTGCACAGGCAAAACTCCTTCTTCTTGTGGACATAGTTTTCGTTTTTGGAATATGACAGAACTGTAGGGTCATGCTTTTCTGGTAGTTTCATCAATAATTTTGGTTTCACTTTTATGATTGTATGTGAAGTAACTTGCTGTATATTTGTATATAGTTCGCTTGCAGAGACAAGACTCCTTGCTCTTGTGGATTTGTTCTTGACATAGGTTTCAGTTTTGGAATATGACAGAACTGTAGGGTCATGCTTTTCTGTATATTTGTATATAGTTCGTTTGCACAGACAAGACTCCTTGGTCTGGTCTTGTGGACTTGTTCTTGACGTAGGTTTCAGGTTTGGAATATGACAGAACTGTAGGGTCATGCTTTTCTGGTAGTTTCATCAATATTTTTTTGTTTTGTTCTGTGATTGCATGTGAAGTACAACTTCCTGTATGTTTGTATATAGTTCGCTTGCACAGATAAGACTCCTTGCTCTTCTGGAAACTTGACGTAGGTTTTAATTTTGGAATCTGAGGATTATATATGGATTATAGAATATGAAAATGGATTTTTGACATAGGACTCTATTTCCTAGTTAACAAGGGTATTGTAGATTTGTGGGGACACTAAATATGTAGACATGCTTGTGTGTTGTGCAGTCATTCAGATAGCATAAAGAAAGTGTACAAATCATCCACTAGATGGCACTGTCAAACCACAAATGGAAGAGCAGAGACGAATGATCCTAAGAATTAATTCTGATTGGGAAAATTGCACTTTTCATACATGAAAAGGGAGATCTTATCCATGGTCCACCATTTTGTATTTCCAGAAATAGACATTTTTAGCTGAAAAGCTTAATATACCGGTAATAATTTGGTCATACTAGTAAACATTATTTCATTACCGGTATTTAGTAAATATTAATGAAAACCAAGATAGAATTTGGCAGTAGACGGCACAGTTTCACTGAGCAACATAGTTGCAATACCTATTCTGGCCATCTTTTTAGAGCTTCTTATCTACTAAAGATGTACCGTAGACATGCTTGTGTGTTCTGCAGTCATTCAGATAACATAAAGAAATTGTACAAATCATCCACTAGATGGCACTCTAAGACCACAAATGGAAGAGCAATGACGAATGATGAATTAGGCCAGGGGTTCCCTTACATGGCAAGGTCCCCAGTATACTAGTGGATCTTAGCTGAGTCCCTCACCCTTAAAGGTGCACTGAGTAATATTTTAGTAGGTTCTTTTCAGAAGTTATACTGCCCATACACAAATGTTGCCTTTTTCGTGACTACTTGCCACCCCCATCACATTGTAAGAATTCATTGTGACTGGGAAAATGGCACTTTTCATACATGAAAAGGGAGATCTTATCCATGGTCCGCCATTTTTGAATTTCCAGAAATAGACATTTTAGCTGAAAAGCTTAACATAATTTGGTCATATTAGTAAATATTAGTTCATTATTTAGTAAATACTAATGAAAACCAAGATAGAATTTGGCATTAGACGGCACAGTTTCACTGAGCAGTATAGTTGCAATACCTATTCTGGCCACCATCCTACACAGTGCACCGTTAATATGGAATATTACTGCCAATAGGCCATCTTTTCCGCCCTTCACATCTCTATTGGCACATTCCTAAATCGTGGAAACATACTGTAAGACACATGGGTCTAAGAGGGTAGGCTATGCCTTTTCCCCCACACATATAGGCGTACACATTCTACATGAGGGGTGCTGGTCACAGGGCCAGTTTTTCAAAATTCCTTCCATTAAAAGGACTGAACAACATATTACACATTTATGTCTATATTCACATTCATTACACATTCATTTCTATATGCAGCCCGATGTCTCCTCTGCTGTGTCAAGGAAGGCCTGTCACCTAACTCATTACAACTGTAAAACAAAGCCTGGGGAATATTAGTACACTCATCCCAACTGTCCCTTCTCTTAATGTTTTTTTTGTATTGCTCCCAAACCCAAGTTAACTACAACAACTTGACTAGGCTTTTGATCCCTCTGTCTTTCAAGCACTTGTGGTTGTGGTTCAAGCACTTGATGTATTTACTCCAGGAGGAAAATGCGAAGGAAATTGTAATTCAAATCGTTTGTAACAAAAACGGAAATTGGTAAAAAATAATAATAATAATAATAATAATATTTTTTTTTCCTTCTTTTTTTTTAACTTTCTTTTTTTCGTAAACTATGGCGGCCAAATTTAAACTATGGCGGGCAGCCATAGTTTACTCACTGTAAGGGAAACACTGGTAGTGTGAATTCGTAGAGGGATGCGATTTGACATTGGTGAAACCCCAACATCATACAAATTAGATGGTCCCAAAGCTTTCACGAAAAGATCAAATTTGGCAATAGGCAGCACAGTTTCAATGAGAATCATAGTTGCAATACCTACTCTGGCCACAAACGTACATGGTGCACCTTTAAAACAACTGTGAATCCCAGTGTAATGTAATGTAATGCTGCAAGATGCTAAGTGTGTCTGTCTTTTTTTTTAGGTCACTGCTACTGCAGCAGATGTCGCAAGTCTTTCTCTGCCCAACGCCCCAAGGCTGTTTGCACTTGGTAAGGTGAACACAATGGAATGAGTAATTAAGCTTAGTCAGATACTTTTGTCAGATACTGACTTAAGTCAGCACAGACTTTAGCCAACAATGAAACCAGTTGGAATGTCACACTTTTTTCCAGGTCAAAGTTGGAGCGTTCCTATTCATTTTTTCTACAGGGAGACATTAAAAGAGATACTAGGTGAATAGGCTAAAATTTGAGTAGTTTGAGTAAAACTTCAGTAGCTAATTCAAACTTTGACAAAGATTTTTTTTGTAGCCTATTGCAAGTTGTCTGAAAATGATGATTAAATATGCATGAGATGACAACCAGGCAAGTGTTGAGGGGGTGTTAGGAGACTGATGAGAGATGGGGTGCTTAGTGTCATTTGGGGGCATTTTGGCCTATTTTATTTTTAATAGGCCTACTAAGGGTTTTGATGAGGTCAATGGGGTGTTGGGGAAACTTACTATGAGAACCACTGCTCTATCATGATAAAAACCTATTTTATCAAGCTATCTACCCAACCCGCCATCAGACATGACAGCTAAGTCATGGAGTAAGGTTGGCAGTTCTCATGTTCACTGTCCCTTGGTCGCTAATAACTACAGTATGCTCAAAATTCACCATTTATGACTTTTTTTTAGCTAAATCCTCTCCCCCCTAGTCTGAGACTGTTATACAAGCGTGTGCACCTGCGTTTGCGCGCTTGCACTGCGCCGCCCCGCGCCGCGCCCTTGTCACCTTTTTCACCCCTGACCTGTTTGCATGCCTGCAGTTTCTACATGGCGCTTCGCGTGCATAGTAGGCTGTATCAACATGGTATAATTTCGCAACATCGGCAACCTCGTATGCATTTAAGATAGTGTTAGTCATGTCAACGTTATTGTTTTGAAACTGAAAGATGTAATTGCTGTCAATACCAACAGACAGTCAATTAGTTTCTAGTCGCTGAAACACCTTAAATAACAGCGACAGATAAGAGAGAAGGTGGGAGTCTTTGACAGTGAGAGAAGGCGGGACATATCTCATGCCTGGTTTTTTTTAATTGACAAGTTTTTTTTTTCTTCTTGTAGGCCCATGTAGACCATCCTAATTTGAGTTTCTAATTTCTAATATATTCGTTTCAGTAGCCTACAATCTTAAATAGCCCTAGTGTAATATTGTATGCAATAATTTGTTTCAGTAGGCCTACATTGGATAGGCATAGCCTACTACTGTAGGCCTATACAATTTAGACTGATAGGTTGGCAAATAGCCTACATTTCCATTGTGGAATATTATATTGGACCTACATAGGTTATCTACACAGTACATATGCAAATTATAATTAATTATTTTATTTTATTAATTTATAAAATATTTTTATTTTATTTATTATTTATTATTATTATTTTTGGATTTCGCGCGCTATGCGATTAATCACAGAAAGTCATTGAGTTAATGCGATTAAAGATTTTCATTTTTGCCCACCCCTAATTGAAAGAAAAATGTCTGCACACTTAAATCCCCTTTGTGTTCTTTTTAATAGGCCAAGCTTTCGGTCTACTGACCTTCCTCAGGGCTCAGTCCGGCTAAACACAGATGCCCACCCCTAATTAAAAGTAATCCGTTATGTTACTACGTTACCCATAAATAACAGTAACGCGTCTACTCGTGCGTTACCAACAATTAAAACTCGTTTGGGATGCGTCTCCGCCTTCAGCAGCCGCCTGCAGCAGCCTCCTTTAGATGCACCGGAAGTGCTGCATGTTAATCAATCATTGTAACTGTGGGATGATGACAGGACATTGTCAGCATATTGCACGTTTGATTTGACATTGGACATTGGATAACAACAGGCATTCCCTAAACAAGCATCACCGGGGGCTGAATGGAGGGAGCGCTTATACTGTGTTTACGCAGCATGCATCAAGCATAGAAATAGGAACAACATGAAATATCACTTCAATAAGACTAACCAAAATTGGGTGTGAAAAAGGCTGGATAGTGTAAGACTCACGAGAATTAAACTTTTTTCAGAATTCCTAATTGTATCCTATTGTGATTACAGGTTCATTCTCAGAATAAACCCAGAGGGCTCCAAATGCCAGGCCAAGTCCATCACCAGCAAGAAGACCGGTAAAAAGGTGCAAAGGAAGAGCAGCAGTGTCAACCCTATTGTTGCTTCATTCATCAGGGAACTTGTTGATTTTGACTGGCTGAATTATTAATGCTTGACCTTTTGAAGTTCCAATCACTTGTTTCTTTTAAGTAGTTCAGTCCGAGCATTGCACCAAAGGCTCGAGGCCCTGTTGTTCTTGCTGTGTTTTCCCCCCTTCTCCCCGTTTCAAAACTTATTTGGCACAGTTTTTCGATATTGTGTCATGTATAAGACTTTTAAAAGAGTGACTCTATTGCGCACCCTAGCACAGAGATGTTCGGGGCTGGAATATAGTTATAGTTATAGAATATAGTTGAAGCTACGGACTCTGGACCTTCTTTGTGGTATGTACTTATCTCATTAAGATGAACAAAAAAAGGTCAATACGAGCATATGGCCACGCCCAACAGGAAATGAGATATTGGACTGTTTTCCATTTTGCATACATTGGAATTTGAAGCACCCACCACAAACCATACAACAGTTTTGTCTTGGTTAATGTTTGGGGTATCTCATTTTAATAGAATAGAATCTTTTTATTTGTCAATGTGAATGAAATAAAAAAAGAAAAATATGTATACAACTGAAGAGTTCAGATGCAAAACCCCCTAACTCCATTTCTGAAGACCTGCACTTTTATATTTTTAGAGAACCCCATTGTTGGTTTGGTTTACATTCATGTACTTGATAATACATATGAATAGTTATATTACATAAATAAAATTTAAAAAATGTGGAATTTTGATAGCTTTGTATTAAATAGAAATGAAACAAGATTATTTTCTGAAATGGCACTTATGGGGTTTTGCATCTAAACTCTTCAACTATATACAAAGGTTATGGATTGTGCATTTGTGAGAAGCAGGACCCCCTTCCTACTGGAGTATGTTGTTAAATTGTTAACCAGTTTTAATTAAACATTTTGATTGCATCTCTTTGTATTTGCAGCATTTCTTTACCTTGTAGCTTTTAAAAACTTTTTAATGTGTTTTTGATCTGACTGGTAACTAGAATATCTGAATTATAGGAGAATGTGATGCCTTTGTAGAGCTCCCTGACATTCTCTTGCGGAATGTTGTAAAGTAAAATACAACAAAAATACTGTAAAACAAACTACAGTAGTTGAAAAAGTTACTGGCAGCTGGATGCCATTAAAGTACTGTACTCCTTACAATAATTTGGATCAGTACTGTAAATCGATATACAGTAATTGGAATTGGTACTGTAAACTGATATACAGTAATTTGAATGTTACTGGCAGCTGGATGCCAGTAAAGTACTGTACTCCTTACAGTAGTTTGGATTGGTACTGTAAACTGACATACAGTACTTTAGATTGGTACTGTAACTGGATTAACAGTAGTGCTGATTGGTACTGTAAACCAATATACAGTAAGGGTACTGTAAATTATATTACAGTAATTTATTGGCATCCAGCTGCCAGTAAGTTACTGTAAAAACTACAATAATGTTTTTACAGTGAGGAGTTGAACTAAGTGGAGCTGAGTGGGTCCCTGGTTGTTTAAATCTAAGATGCTGTTGTGTGTGTGTGTGTGTGTGTGTGTGTGTGTGTGTGTGTGTGTGTGTATGTGTGTGTGTGTTTTTTTTTAAAGAAAGCATTGGAATATGTAAATCAAGACAATAGCTGTTACGAAATGCAATTGCAGTAAAATTATTCAGCAGCACTTGAAAAATGACACTTGGAATATTCCAAACCTGTACCACCTGCTGACACGTAAATGGTGACTCAGAGAAAAAAGGAGGAGGGGAAAAAAAGAAAAGAGAAAGAGGAAAATGAGCTGACGCAAGGGGGTCGCAGTCTTGTATTTCAACAAAACGTTATCAAATGCACAGTGCTCTGGCATATTCTGGAGCTCTGTTTCTGTTTTTTTCTGTACTTGATGTTCGCAATCTGCAATAGCATCTATTATACAAGACAAGGGAAAGATGCCGCAAGCCTATAGGGATGAATTCCAGGGCCAAAGGTACAGTAATATAAGACTGCCAAAGACCAGCTGTCAGGAGACCACAGAGCAACAGAGGAAATGTACAGCACATACACAGTAAGAAAAATGCAGTGTTGAGTCAGCACTTAGATAGTACTCTGAGACCAAATACACTCTAGAAAATGTTAAATCCACTCTCCAAGTTTGACTGTGTAGACACGGAGAGAGAGAGAGAGAGAGAGAGAGAGAGAGAGAGAGAGAGAGAGAGAGAGAGAGAGAGAGAGAGAGAGAAAGAGAGAGAGAGAGAGAAACCCACACACGTACATCTGCAGTGAGCAGTAGCTGTCATGTAGTAGTCCTCCCATTGCTGTTTTTTGTTTATATTATAGCACAAGGGTTTAGAGGATGCTTATGTAACAGGCACATATGCATATATGCTTTGGGCCAGGCCCAGGACAAAGTCATCTAAAAGGGCCCCAAACTCAACACATATTGAGGAGCCAATCTGGGCCCCCTTCTCTCCCTGGGCCCAGGACAACTGCCACGTTTGTCCACCCTTGGCGGCGGGCCTGCATTGAAACACTGTCCCCCTCTGGGCCTTGCAGCGGAGCCTATAGGGGCGGGACTGCAGTGTGACTTTAGGTCAAATGTCAACAGCATTCATCGTGAACTGTGAACATCAAGTACCCTGGGAAGGAACTCGAACAATGGGATTCATTGAACTATTTCCCCTTTAAAGCTTCATTTCAAATGCACACATCAATATTCAGTGTGGTTGCTCTGTAACATCAAGATATTGTGTGGGTGAGTTATTGGAAAATGGTCTAGTGAGCCTGCTGGCCAGGTTATATTTGGTTTATACTGGAAATTATCTCTTTAATCGCATACAAAGAGTCTGCTATATGCTGCCAGACAGTTAGGCAGTTGCTCGGTGGTTGTTTGGAAAGCGGTTTGCTTTTTGGAGGGTTTGCCTGCCATGTAGGACTGTTCACGCCTGTCACAACCAGGCAAGCACACCAGGGAATTGCAGGGCCCCTAGAAATGACTGATTCTGGCCCTACCATATGGTAGGGCACTCGTTTGCTATGTGGCCGACCTGGGTTTGATTGCCGGCCCGGGTCCTTTGCCGACCCCTCCTATCTATCTCTGCCCACTCACTTCCTGTCACTACTATCACTGTCCTGTCAAATAAAGGCAATAAGAGGCCCAAAAACATTAAAAAAGAGAGAAAAAGACTGATTCTGCACATGTAGCAATGACAACTTTGAGTGTGTGACAGCATCTCCCTTGATTCAATGTCCGAAAAGTTCAATGACACTGCTTTCAAAAACCCTCTCCAGAGGACAACGAAAAGTGACAATGTAGACAAGCATGAATGTGTGTGCCACCAATAGAATACACGTGGGTTATAACAGGCTGGCTAGTAAGAAAACATACATGGTACAGTAATGTAGCTTGCATTACATTAATGTTATAGCCAGAGTTGTACAAAGTAAGAGTAGAAGTAATCCACTACCACAATATTACATGATTTCAACAATGTAATATCATGCTACTAGTGTAATTGCTTCTACTTCTACTTCATACAACTCTGGGTATAGCTATCTTGTCAGTCCTGTGTGTGTGTGTGTGTGTGCACGTGTATGTGTGCGTGTGTGTATGTGTGTGTGTTTGTGTGTGTGTGTGTGTGTGTGTGTATGTGTGTGTGTGTGTGTGTGTGTGTGTGTGTGTGTGCGTGTGTGTGCGTGTGTGTATGTGTGTCTGTGTGCGTGTGTGTATGTGTGTGTGTTTGTGTGTGTGTGTGTGTGTGTGTGTATGTGTGTGTGTGTGCGTGCGTGCACAGGGTGGGGGGTGTAAGTCCCTCTTTGCCTATGGGCCCCCAGATAACTTCAAAGGGGCCTGGGGCTGTTGACCTTGTTTCCTGTGTAGATAGAGCAGCTTTTGCTGTGTGGTTTCTGCTTTGGTCAGTGTGAATCATTGCCTTCCAGGTAAAGCTATTCAATTTTCTTGAATTTTACAGGGGCAACAGGTGAGGATAACAGGTCAGCATGGGAGGAGCGCCTTTTCCACTGACCTACTTCCAAGCATTAGGAAGAAGACCAATACTGTATTGATTTCACAGCAGCCCAAGACACCAGATTTTACACTTCGTGAGTAGCGCTAGAGGCTTCCTCCCCTAATAAAGGTATCTGTGTGTGTGTGTGTGTGTGTGTGTGTGTGTGTGTGTGTGTGTGTGTGTGTGTGTGTGTGTGTGTGTGTGTGTGTGTGTGTGTGTGTGTGTGTGTGTGAGTGAGTGAGTGAGTGAGAGAGAGAGAGAGAAAGAGAGAATAAAAGAAAGAGAAAGAGAGAGAATAAAAGAAAGAGAAAGAGAGAGAGGTGTGTGTGTGCATGTATATGATTGTATACTTGTGTGGGTGAATGCGTGCATATGTTTGTATGTGTGTGTGTGCGCACAAGCGTGCATGCACATGTAAGTACGGTATGTGTTTCCATTTGTATCCTGTTTATGTGTGTTTGTAAGTGTGTGTGTGTGTGTGTGTGTGTGTGTGTGTGTGTGTGTGTGTGTGTGTGTGTGTGTGTGGGTGCGTGTGTGTGTGTGTGTGTGCGTGTGTGTGTGTGTGTGTGTGTGTGTGTGTGTGTGTGTGTGTGTGTGTGTGTGTGTGAGTGAGTGTGTTGCCTCAAACAGCTGTGTTTTGTCCATTTAAAAAATGCGTACGTGTATGTCCTTGCTCCAAACACTCAACACAGTCGGTCAGAGGGTTCATAAGATGCTAGAGTACATCACATGTATGTGCGACTTCACTTATGGGTGCCCTTTGACCTCTGCAGTCAGGGCCACCGACAGCTTCAGCCAGACCCAGGTCAACGTATATAAAAGCCCCCCACCCAATATATACAATGTAATGAGGGGCCAATTCTGGGTCCCCTTTATCTCTTTGTCGTGGTGACGTCTGCATCCTGGCTCCAAGGCCCACGATTATTCATGCTCCATACAGCAATGAGGAACATCAATGACACTTTCATAAGCAGCTCAGCAGCTTCTCACAGTCCTCCCACATTTCAAGGAATCATTCCGTCAACCTTTGATCTGAAACATTTTATACTAAAAAAAAACACTTTGAAGATATTAAGCGCTCGGCATCACTCCATTGGCCACCACATCCATGATTCTTTCAGGTCACCTCATTTCAGAGGGCTCCTGATCTTCTTTGCAAATTTACCAAATCATTTTCCACTGCTTATATGGTGTGACCCTAAAACATATTTTTTTACAAGCCTACTATCCTGACTCAGATGTACATTTGTACATGTTATTTAGATGTACTGTTTAGTTCTGTACAGTATGTGATTTGTTTCTGTGTGCGTTTTTTGTTTACGTTGTGATTTCATACATGAATGCTTTGTGGAAGGTACGTACATATTTCCCCTAGGCCATATTTGTGCAGAGCATTAAAACTATTTCATATTGTGATTTTGCACCATTGTTGATAATACATTGACAGATCAGTTGATTGACAGGTAACACCAATAGTATTAAATGTCATGCTGAAAGTAGACTCAACAGAGTTTTTTTCCCCCAGTTTTTATCCCAGCTCCTCTCTTTATACAGTAAAAATGTTGTGTTAACTCAACTCTTAGTCGATTTAACACATTCTAGAGTGCATTGTGTCCCAGGGTACAGTGTTGAATTAAGACTGGCTTTTTCCTACGGCAGCTCTCCTCTGTTTGGACTGTTGCTATGCAATCCATTGAAAACTGAATAAAGGTCACCTTCACCATCCAGATTGTAATCTCCCTGCTATAAAATAGTATATCGTACAATTGCAGAGAATTTGATGATGGTGGACAGAGGGAGAGAGAGAGAGAGAGAGAGAGAGGAGTCTGCCACATGAGGATAAAATAATTCGATAGCCAAATAAAGTCCTGAAAAGAGGGAAGCATTAACCGTTCCTCTCAGAAGTCATACGAAGTGGAATGGAATGACCAGGGGAACAAGCCTGTTTCAGGATCCTGCTCACAGGCTGCTGATAGATTTTGCTGGGCCCAGGACAAAGTCATCTGAAAGGGGCCGCTTCTCAATACCTACAATGTAAAGAAGACCCCCCCCCCTCTCTCCCAGGACCTGGGACAACTGATCCAGAGATTCTTTAAAGGCCAACTTCCGATAAAACACAGTTTTACTCACTCCTTTTGAAGATCGGACGGTCACCCCAAGTTAAACTCACTTGCAAGGCTCTCATAGCGGTGCGTCACCTCGCCTGGCTGTGTTTCCCGGTGTTTCCCAATTGACATAAATAATGCAGAGAAACGAGCGAATCACGAAAGCCTTTCTGTGTTTCGTCACGTCGAAAGAAGGCCTTGCCCAAAAAGGTTTATGTCGACCCATTTTTCTAAAAACATGTCGAGTAATTTTTTTCTGCTTGTTTTCAATACAAGCAACGTCTGGTGGCCCGAAATCTAGCTTAGCTTAGCTATCAGCTGGTTGCTACTCTCAGGTACACACACAGCACAAAGCCTCATCCATACAGCAAGCCCACTCTGGTTGCTCCGTGCCTGCAGCTCGCCTAGGGGTCGCTGTCGAAAGAGTACAGCCCTGAATGGAGCATGCACGCCTCCGTTGGCGCCCCTATAGTGCAGTACCACCCGGGGAAGTGGCAACTCTGTTTCCCATTACATTCTCTCCAAGAACCGGAGGACTGAGCCAATCAGAGACGCATTTCCATGAGAGCAGGAAGAGTGAGCCAATCAGAGACGCATTTCCACGAGAAACACGGAACACCCTCTCGTTTCTCCACAAGCCACCTTGCTGGCTTGCAAAAACGGCTTGAAACAAAGCAACCAGAACGTTTTTTAAAACAGGACCAACGCGTAACACATTCAATAACATTGGGGAACACAGCAATATTAATCAAATGACGTTGAGAGGCTATCTTTAAGTATATAGAGATATGCCAACATAATAGGTTTCTATGGGCACCTAACGTGACTAGGTTCCGGTCTGCCTAAAGGGGCGTGTCATAATGCTCCTAGCATTGAATAGAACAGTCCTTAGGTCTGCCTAAAGGGGGATTTCCCCCCCTCCCCCTTGCAATAATAGAACCCGGAAACAATGGGCCAATGGAACCTCTCTCTCTCTACTCTCTCTGACTGATCTGTGTGTGTCTTCGTCATCCCTCCGTCCCCTGTGAGCTTCCCTGCTACCCAGTCCCTACCCTATGTGGCCATCACAGTGAATAAGCAGTCCGCGTCTTACAGGAAAGATATGTGAAGTTAAGCTTCAACTGGACATCCTGCAAAAGGTGAGATATCCCAACGGGTTTCCCCGGACGGACACTCTGTCCTCCTCTCGCATTGTGTACACATATAGTCCCTTGAGGCCATACAGTCCTTTAGGTCCATCCTTTGAGATGTCAGTGAAATGAATATGATAGATTTCGATATCAGTGTGATGAATGGGTCAATGACATTTTTTTTGGAGAGTGGGGCTCAGATGTCAGGAGGTACTATCACATTTAATGCCCATAAATGAATTAGAAATTGGTAGTTGATATACTGCAATGAATATGCTTCTTAGATAATCCACTAAAAACAAAAAAAATAACAGTGGCATTAGTTGAGGTTGACATGTGCTAGCCTAAAAGGTCATTGACCCTGAAACGTCTCTGTGTCAGTGTTCTGATTCCATCAGAGTTAGGCCAGGCATTACTCAAGCTGTTGGCTGTTTGTCTCTGAAGGCGCCGAGTTTATGCATTCACTCTCACTCTCGTAAATCAAGTGATGAGATTAACAGTGAGACTGGCTGCCCCTTTTAACTCATTTTGTTCTCCCTCGGCACCATGTATGGCGATGCGGAAAATCATCACATAACATGGGAGAGAATTGCTTTTGTTGAATGTTGAGATCACATTGTTTCAAAGTCTTGACACCTGCGCCAAAAGCTTTTCTGCTCTGGCGGAGAAATCCCCCTGCCCTCGCAGCAAAAGCATGTTTCTCCAAAGCCAAGTTCAGACTGTATTTATGAATGCTGTATAGGGTGCAAAGTGGAGGGAAACTTTGTATTTATATTGATGGACTCTGGAGTCTTAATCACTGTAACTCAGCAGCAGGCTTCCAGATCAATACACACTCATTCCTTTTGCTTACAAGGTAGAGTGTATTTCTCTGCACACTGCTCTCACACTGACTTGAACTAAATAATGGTGCGCTTATGCTGCCAGTTTCATATACCCCAAACTACAACAGTCTGAAATGATAGCAATAGACAATTTCACCAAAACTGTCTCACAGACCAACTGTAGGTGTGGAAGGCAAACGCAAAAATAATGGGGAAAATGATAAAATCACATTTAGATATCAAGGTTACATAGAAACTACTACTTTCTTGTAGTTCTGTTTATTAGAGAAGATCAGGGAGTTAATTTATCAATCAATAACTAGGCCTTCAGTTGCCTCCAATTGACAGAGGTACTGGATATCCCCAAAGTGCTCCAACCTTGGCAACAATAATGGACATGGTGCGTTTCAATGATTACATTACATTACATTACATTGCATTACTCTTATCTGACATTAGGGCTGCTCGATTATGGGAAAAATCAATATCACGATTATTGCAGTAACTATTCAGTCAATAAAAATTGTGCAAAACAATTCACAATCTTCCCTCCCTTCAGCAGTGTGAGTGGAGGGCCATAGAGAAACACACAGTGGTGTTCTGCATGAGTGTTGGTTAGCAAGTCTGCTCTGCACTCGCACTGGCTCAAGTAGAAGGGAATGTATTGTGCTTGGTGTAGCCTACCTTTTGGCAGTATAGACAAATGACAGAAAATTGTTTCAACTTGATTTTATGAAATTTGATATATTGCACAGCCCTAGCTGACATGTTTGCCCAAAGCCACTCAGTTATTACACACTGCTTACAGTGGCTGGAGCAATGTGGTATGACATACCATGTTAAAGGGCACTTCAGCCATGGATGAAGGTGTAGAGGTATACCTTATTCTTTTTGGTCAGTTGATTCAAACCAGCAACCCTATGATCCAAAGAGCAGCTCTTTAGTCTAATCATTAGATCACGGCTGATTTTTAATTAAGGGGATTTCATGATTTATTTTAGATTCGATTTAAGTTTGGCTGCCACCTGACATGCTACAGCAGGAATTGGACGTCCAAACAGCTTGAAAGCCCAACAGTCATGGCCTTGCACTCTGAAGCACAATCTAGTTCTTTTGATCAGGTGATGGAGGAAGAGGAAACAGGAAGTTCTGAGAAAATCCTCAAAAAGGCGAAATCCTTTTTTCATCTATGTCTCGCTGACCTACATGTGGAAGCCGGTGTCCTTCAGCAAGTGAATGGTCTATTCACACCCCCAACACATCTCTCCCCGTCACGTGAAGCCTACCATTTCAGGGTCAGCAGCACCATAAAATACAACAATCTCTCTCTCTCTCTCTCTTTCTCTCTCTCTCTCTCTCTCTCTCTCTCTCTCTCTCTCTCTCTCTCTCTCTCTCTCTCTCTCTCTCTCTCTCTCTCTGTGAGCTCACTGTTTTGTAGCATTGTGAGAGAGCAACTCATCAATGCTCAATGGGTGGCTTCAATAGAGAATGGGTTGGTTAGAGTGTGCATTGGATGTGTGTAGTGAATTATTGGGTTTGTAAAGAAGCTATACAACCCATGACAATAATAACACAGTTCAGCAGTGCTGTACCATACATAAATAAGGTTAACTACATTGTTTTTGAGGAAAACTCTAATCTAAGTTAATTTCATTAATCGATCCAAGAGAAATCTATAGCCACGTGTGCTGACCCATTTACGGTTGCAAAGGGCTGGGTATTTGTTGAGAGTATAACAAACAATGGCTGACCCTGGTATCTATAAGCATCTGGTGATTCTAGCATTCAACATTCTTGGCGTATTTGTTTCAAAAGGAGGTTAACCTTTGGGCAGCCATGTCATAAAATAAAATAACAATAATATAATATACAGAGAAATAGAGCAGCTGAAAATGTATTCTGTAGCTGAAGACAGATGCGGGATAATACCTACCCTTATCCATACAAAAATATATTGGTAAAAAAAAATCTAGGTCAAGGGAAAAACGAGGAGAAGGTATTCAGGGATCATAACTCTGGCTCACTGGTATTTACCTTTTGAAGACTTTCTGGGCTTCCTGCTGCCTTGTTTGCTGTTAGTCTTTGTATTGGTTTGGTACCCAGGGAAACTCTGTTGTTATTCTTCCCTTGATAACACGTATGGTGCTCCATGTGAGCATCTTTCAACATGTAAACACACTTTTCAAGTTTCTATTTTGTAAGCTTACTGCATTTGCTGCAGGAGTGCTGTGTACAGGTAATGAAAGTGAAAGTGAAAGCCCAACTGGGAAACTCCAACTCCCATTGTCATTGTGACACAGCATTTCACAGCACACAAGTGTTCACTGCACCCAACAAAATTGCATTTATGCCTCACCCGTGCAACGGTCCAGCCCCCAATGGCGCCCCAAGAGAGCAGTGCGGCGGTACGGTACCAGGGTAGCTCAGTCATGGAGGAAGATGGGGGAGCGCACTGGTTAATTACTCCCCCACCACCCTGGCGGGTCGGGAGTTGAACCAGCAACCTTTGGGCTACAAGTCTGAAGCCCTAACTGCTTACCCATGACAGGTAGGGCTGCAGATAGCTTTTGCCAGGCCCGGGACAAAGTAATCTGAAAGGGCCTCCCATCCAATACGATGTAATGAAACCCCCATTTTGGTCCCCCTCTCTACTTGGGCCCGGGATAGTTAACCTCTTTGCTCAGTCCTCTGTTGACTTCCCTGGGGCACAGGGCTGCCACCTGTACAGATTTCACGGTGTTGTAGACATAGGCCTACCTGTATAGTAACTTGTTGTATTTTTGAAGCCCGTTCAAACAAGGACACATTTACATCCGATATAAGCAATATTTCAGGATTCAAAACTTTGAAGTGCAGTAGATAACCTCTGCAGTGTTTGCCATTTCTTTTGGATGCACACCACAAGTGCAACTGCAACACATGAACACACGGAACACAGAAATGTTGACTCTTGATGTCAAATTGCCACAAGCACATTTTGTAATTACACTATAAATTGGCATTTACCACAATGAAATCCTGCATGATGCCTGCATGAAAATGTATATTGTCGTGCAACTGTATCGCACGCTTTATCATCACGTGGCCACGAATCATCGATCAATAATCTATAACGTTCGTCGTGCCGTGTCGATAAAGTCCAGTTTTCCGTGGTTGGGCCACACTTCCGTGGCCAATGCATTTGAATGGGCTGTCCAACTTGTGGTAGATTTAGGCTACGATTGATGGCCCAATTCCAACAGAAAACTGATTAGGAAATGATTATTAGTGAAGAGGGATACATTAGCATGTATGCCCCATCACACTGTGAATTAGGCTAAACAAATGAAGCTGGACAGTGTGTTTTCCAATGCAATGTTCGCTTCTCTACACTCCGCTTCTTCCTCACATTTTCCTGGAGGCTTGACAGGTCCATCAATCGTAAATCAACCACGAGTCGGACAGCCCATTCAAATACATTGACCGTGAAAGTGCGGCCCAACCACGAAAAACGAGGCTTTAACATAACGGCACCACTACCGCTATAGATTTTTTTAATTTTGTGAAAACACGTCGTGTGATAGGGCTCTGTTGTGATCATGTCTATTCTCCTCCACACTCCCTACCCCCTCACACTTTCAATGTTTTTCCCAGAGTGCCAGCAGTCAATACAATTCTGATCATATCTAGTAGGCCACATGAAGTCAGATTTTGTTATGGCAGGTTTATTGAGTGATCTTTGCCATCAGTTAGATTTTGCGTGTGCTGCTTTTCTGCGGAAGCGGTCCGTAGAGACATCGTCATGTTTAATCACGACGTTCTCATCTAAGTTGTGTTGAGAATTGTGAAATGAGTAAAGCTTCATTGATTAGTTAATGTCTTATTAAAGGTTTGGCCATCGTAATTACATTGAAAATCTTGCCAAGTCAGTCTCCCCTGAAACTACATCATGTGGTGTGATCATGTGATCATGGCAATGTGCCATATCAAGAACTCCTTTGGATTTTTTCCACTTCAAGGTATTTTTTTCTTTTTATTCATCCGGTGGCATGATGGCGTTTCAACCTTGCAGACTTCCTCAGATTCACAGTAAGGTTGAAACGCCATCATGACACTGAATGAAAAAAAAGAAAAAAGAATTTAAAAAAGAAAATAAATGTCACTGTTTTGTTCAGCACTAGGGATTGTGCCCAAGCCAAGCCACTAGTGAATGTGCCAGAACAGCCATATAGTAAATTATCCTGAACAGCCAGACACATGTAAGTTGCATGTGCACTACCACACATGCACACATGCACACACACACACACACACACACAGACACACACATGTAGACCTATGTATTATATTTAACAATAATGCTATATATATTGTATTCACATCAGTGGCTGAGCTGTTTTAGTACATAGTCTTCTACACCAGAGTAGCCTACTGAGGGAGCTGCTCTTTGTGTCGATGAGGAGTCTCTCTCTCTCTCTCTCTCTCTCTCTCTCTCTCTCTCTCTCTCTCTCTCTGATCCTACCTCCTCTGTCTCCACTCATCTGTATTCAGAGAGGTGGTTAGTGGGCCGCTGCTTTGTGTTCCCAGCGGAGCGCGTCCTGCTGCTGAGGAGGTGATGATAAGACAGAGTTAAACACACTGTGAAAACACACGGCAGGGGAACGTGACTGCAGCATCGAGTGGAGTTTGATGACGGGGCTGATTTGTCATGCGACTCGTCCCTGACCATCCGTCCAGTTCAGATATCTCCACAAGTCTGTACTTCGCATTCATGTCCTTATCCCTACTCTTACCCTCTTCTCTTTACTGTGCAGCCTTGTAACACACCTTGTTGGATTATGCTCTCACTGCCTCTGCCTCTCTCTGTCTCTGTGTCTCTCTCTCTCTCCCACACACACAAGCACACACGCGCAAACGCGCACACATGCACACCGTATCTATTTTGTTCCCCATCTCTTCTTTTCTTACCCTGAGGCTCTGTAATCCATTGTTCTGCCTTCACACATTGCCACTAGGCTCTTCATTGGGCCTACTGTATATTCTCCCATTGTACAGTAAGATAGGGGTTGTGGTTACTCATGGAGAATTCCTACGGTACCTACTGTCCTTCAAGTCTTTAAAATCCAGAGGCAAATCCACCTTTCAGCGTTCACACATAGACTTTTACGCGTGATGAATAATAATATGGGAAAGAGATGGTCATTTCTTTTCAAATTCACATGATTAACCACATTGTTACTTAGGCCCATGCGCATATTTCACCTTTCCATCCATATGAGAGGGACACATTAGCATGCAGAAATGAACCCAGTATTTTTACCTAGTGGAGAGTAGCTTTCATGTCAAATCAAAATACACTTACATTACTGATAGACAACCTTACTTCAATACTGAACTGTACCTCAAATGATGGATGTTAGTTTAAAGCTTAGATTTAAAGAATGGGAGAAAAACAACATTAAAATATGATTTATTTCAGGCCTTGGTCTTTCCGAGCAGTGCAGGGTAACTAATCGAAACATGTCAGATTATACAAGTGAATTTCCATTCAATGAATCGGGTAAAGAAAGTGAAAGGTCTGGTGTGTTCTCTCAGTCACATGTTTATAACTCACTCATCACCTCAATGAATCCCAACCCAATGGTTTGTTTAGTAGCACTCTCAGCATCTATAGGCAGTTTATTTGACCATGTACAATACCGTTCAACTAAAATAAATTGTCAACACTGTTACAGGGTTGTTAATGCGGACAGGGCTGCTAACAGCCATGAACGAGCCCAGGACAAAATCATCAGTAAGGGCCCCTCTCGTAATACATAAAATGGGTTCCTCTCTCTCTGGGCCTGGGACAACATACCCATTTGCCCCCCCCCCCCCCCCCTGTCGGTGGGCTTGAATGCTTATTTTGTCGAGCCTGACGGGCCCGCGGGGGGGTCCCTAATGAGCTTGTCTTGTATTCGGACTGCTGACTGACGCATTATCAGTAATCACAACACGGAGGAGCCGGCCGGACGACAGCAAATCCGCCTCTAATCCAGGTCTCATGAGGTCATCACGCAACCCCTACCCCCCCACCACACAGCGACCCCCCCCGACAACACCCCCACACACACACACATACACACACACACACCATCACCACCCCCACTACACCGCTCCTCCCCCACAAAGCCCCTCTATCCTGTCCAGACTCCCCAAAAATGGATGACTTCCAAAAAGAGAATTAACAGAAACGCTTTGAGAAGTAGTAGAAAAAGAAGTAGAAGTTCTTCATTGTCTTTATTGGCTATGATGTGAAATAAATAGGCTACATTATCACGATGGTATTATATATATATAGACTATAGCTCAAAAAGCCTTTAATATAACATAAACAGATATGGGAATTAAAACACATGAGCTTAATGACCGATGACCACTCTGGTAAATATAATGTGTTTTGGATGTTCAAGGCTTTTACAAATGATGATTTTGTCATGATGCTCGTTTAACAGAATTTACATTCGAATTTGTACCGTATGCACCATTTTTAATGAGCTGGAGCCATGCCATGTTTTAATGAAGGAATTCAACACAATTGAAAGGTACACCTACTTTTAAAAAAAGTATAGATATCAATGCAAATAGAAGGGTTGATGTCAGGGTTTGAGATCTGAGTACAGTTGCCATAGAGTAAATTTGTTCCTGGCAAAAGTAGAGGTGTGGTATTTCTACAATTTCTGTAGGGTGAAGTATTGTTGTTAATGCAGCACAAACAACATGCCATCCAGAATATCTTCAATATCTGGTGCGCCGCCGAATGCGGCAACAGGTCTGTACAGCAAGCTGACAGACACCTAAAATATCATTAGGATTAATAAAAGTACTCTACTCTTACCACTCTGCTATCACTTCTTCTCTAACTCCAACTCCAGCGGTGGCAGTATTAGCCCCTTTACTTCCCTGTCTCCTTATCATGCAGCTTAGGATGACGGAAACAGAGGAAGACCTCTGATCCTGTGTACTGTCAGGAGCTATTCGCGCAAGGACAAGGTAGTAGCTCTTCCCAAAATAGAGCATGAATGGTGGTCCCAATCCTTGTCCTAGACCTAGAGCAAAGAAACAAGATTAGGAATCATGACTAAATATAGCCGATCCGAAAAAAGCGTGAAAACGACACAAACAAAGCAGTTTAAGTTGTCAATAAAGGAGAAGGTCGCAGGGAGGTGAGCTGGCCAAACCTGGTTACCTGCAATCAGGGAAGCCGATGGGGGTTGTGGGAGCTGACAAAGGGGTCAGTTGACCCGGGCCCAGGGAGAGGGGGGCCTAGAATTGGGTCTGCATTACTGTACATTGTATGTACTGGGTGGTGTGGCCCTTCCAGATGACTTTGGCCTGGGCCCGGTCTACACTGTCAGTGGCCCTGCCAGCAATGAAGCACTACCCGAGGGGGACACTATTCATCTGAGTTGGGTGTTGTGTGAGATAAATAGGAATGAATAGGGTTTCGTACTGTAATGCACACTGGAAAATGTTGGCCATGTATTTTTTCTCCGTCATAAAATTCAAATTCTATATGACAGAACATAATGAAATGGCTGCAGGAGAGTTTCTCCCTCTTTTTGTTGTGTTCTCTTTTTCCTCTTGGATTTCTCTGTGTTTATCTCTGTCTTTGTGTGTGTTTACTTTGTGTGGCTCATGTGCTTGTGTGTGTGTGTTTGTTTGTGCTCGTGTGTGTGTGTGTGTGTGTGTGTGTACAATATGTGCGCGCTATCGGGCCAAGAAGTGCTACAGTATAGCTTACAGTAATGCTATTTGTCTGTGTTAAGTGTTTATGTCTGAACTGCACAAGGGAGCACATGGCTCCTTTTGCTTTTATAGTTACTGTAAGCCCCCCTCCCCGCAATCCGTCTCTATGTAAACAACAGCTGTCATCAACAGTAACAAAACCACAATGTACTTTTTCATTTAAACTTTGAAATATATAGACAGGTTATACAGTAATGGCAACATAACTATAAATACGTCAATATCCCAACTACAGTATGCACGACGCCCTAGAGGAAGGCATGCATCTTCATAATATTGTGATATATAATTCACCAGCGAACATCTGCAGACAGAAGCATCCAGAACACATGATGGGTCCCACCAGGGTGTGTGCTGTACTGTACACAGTGTGCTGTGAGGCGCTGAGCAGCGGAACATCCCTCAAACCAACATCCCTCAACATCCCTCAACACCCCCTCATGATCATGCATGGGAACATCACACCCACTCAGGACCGTTTCAATGAATTTTTGGGGGCCCTATCACAGCCAAAGAGGGACTTGAGGCCCCCCTTTAACCCTGTATTACCCATGCAAACTACACATATGTATATCTTTGTTGGCACACGGACTCGTGATTGTGATTGTGATTGTGATCGTGATTGATATGCATTCTCTATTTTGGTGTCTTGTGTTTTTCTTCTCTTGAAAATATTGAGAGATTTCAATTACAATGTGGTTGCGCTTTTTGGTCATTGCATTTAGGGAGGTGCTGCAACACGCACAAAGTTATCCTTGCTTTCATCTGAAAATCAAGTAAATAGCCAGTCTTTTCCAGGCCCCCCCTTTCAACTGGGGGCCCTATACATTTGCCTAGTTTGCTTGACTGGTTGTGACAGTCCTGCTCCCAATGGAACATCACTCTCCCACAATCATCAGGCCTGCATATGGAACCTCACCCTGCAGAGAGGGAAGTATACTGCACACACAGTGAGGAAAGAGAAGGATGCCTATTGCCTACCACCTTGCTGCTGAAAGCTGATGGAGACACCCAGGCTGACCCAACCCTAGACTCAGCACAACCTCACAAGCCATTACCGGTACTGTGACTCAAGTATTGAAATGAAAAGATCTAGGCTTCGCGTTTGCCCTACTTCTGTGTGTGTGTGTGTGTGTGTGTGTGTGTGTGTGTGTGTGTGTGTGTGTGTGTGTGTGTGTGTGTGTGTGTGTGTGTGTGTGTGTGTGTGTGTGTGTGTGTGTGTGTGTGTGTGTGTGTGTGTGCGCGCTCATGTGTGTGTGTGCACACACGCATGTGTGTGTGTGCACAGGTGTGTATGTGTAGCCTGCAATACTGTGCGTGTGTGTGTGTCTGCGCTTGCAGGAAGTACACAGCACATTTTATGCTCATCCCTCGGACTGCAAAACAGAATATCAGATGCATTTTTCATAAAGCAGATGTCCATGATTTCTTTTTACCTAAGGGAGACAAATTCCACCAGTACTCCCAGAGAGATTCACGCTTTCCTCTTCTGGACCAGCACCCATATACGTTAGGTCAGTGTTTCCCAACCTTTTCCAACTTGGGCCCCACTTGAAATATTCGCAAATGCTTGGGGCCTGCCTCTGACCCAATGAACAATACCACTCCAATACGTTGTCGACAACAACACACACTCACACTCACACTCATACACACACAACAATACATTTTATTTTTAGAAAATGGTTGCTAGGCCCATGTGGAATACCCACAGTTTGAGAATCACTGCACTGGGTGAATGTGTATGCCGTTCTAGGCAGTTTCTTTTTCATCTAATTATTTTCGCCAAGCTATGCAAGGTTCTGACAGAAACATAAATTGTATTCTAAGAAGACACAAAGACACATGGAAAAGGGGTAATTAATCGTAGCAAAGTTGGGCAGTTCTATGCACAGTGCATTGTTATTCTTAAGAGAAAACAAAAAATTATGCTGTAAACTGTAGGTACACATAAGGTAAGGGGAAGGTAAGGTTAAGTCAGGTAGGGTAAGGTGAATTTATTTACACCTGAAGGTGACTTGGTTACAAGTGAAAGCTTACACAAAAATTACTAACCACATGTGACAGTAACAGAACAAGTACAACAAACAATGAGTATACAGTTGCTTTTATCGCTGAGGAGACAAAACACCATCTATACTATACTATACTTCTTGGTTTTGCATGCAAGCATTTTGAAACTGTGATGTGAACCTATGCATGAAC
>NC_085862.1:20979580-21014580 GCF_034702125.1 Engraulis encrasicolus | reverse complement strand
TGAGCAGCTGGAAAATACCCCCCCCCCCCAAAATAAATAAATAAATAAATAAATAAATAACATGAGATAAAATGAAAATAAAAAATGAAAAAATAAAATAAACTTTAAACTTTATGTGTGGTGCGATAATTTATTGTTGCTCCACGTAAGGTGAAGCCGTAGAGTATACCGTGCCTGTGTCTGCATGGATGCACTGTGCTTTGTCCACTGGGAGGTAGCAGTGGGGTGTTGCTCAAATCTCCTTTCCAAAGCAACAAGACGGTAACTGTCCCACAAACAGCACAGAGAACATTCTGTTGATCAACAGCACATAGTGTGACCCACCAGTGATGAGTAGTACCTCTTTATTCCCGGAGGTGAGTGGCTGTTTCCACATTTCAAAGGGACTCAGAGTCCAAAACAAAGACTACATTAAACTGACAAGAGAGAGAACATATAAACCACATAGGCCTAACTGCAGCTAGCACATTTGGTGGGAAGAGGAGTTCTTACAAGCATGAAGTGGTTTAATTGGTTAATCTCATCATGGACACTACTCTGTGAGTGGGATGTGATAGTCATTGGATAAAAGACTTCACTACCATATATGCTAATAATATAGTAGCCTATAATAATAATAATAATAATATAGTATAATACTAGTATAATACTACTGTATTGTGCTAATAGCTCACTACAACACTACACAGAGTGTATTTGGTAGAATAGTGCATTACAACTTGGTTAGCTTATTTATAGCAGGGACCTTGTCGTAAGACTCTAAAATTGGTGGCTTCCACAATCGAGCTACTAGATGGCTTAGAAATGTGCTCTCACCCACCAGGCTTAGGTGTGTCATCTTTCAATCCAATTGTGTTGCATGAGGTCCTCCTTGACAGATGCAAACCGACAGACCACACAGATTCATTATTTCAGTGGTTCCCAAACTATTTCAGTGGGGACCACTTTTGGACTTATTTTCACGTCCCTCGGCTTTGGGGTTTGAAATGCGTTTGCTGTAGACATGGAGGTTGAAAAAATAAGACTAAAATTGTGTGAGGTTTTCTATACGTAATGTTGACAGTTCCTTTCCCACGCACCCAAAGTGTTTTTTATGTTAGAAGCTGAGTGCACCTATCACTGCTACACTACTTAGGCTACTCTCTTCCACCCACAGTGAGACGGGTTAGTTAGTTGGGCCTATAGTACCCCTTGCCTCATGCCAATTGCTGCCAATAATTCATCAAACTTCTTCTTTTAAAAAAAAAAAAAAATCTGAAATGTTTTTGTTTAACCCCAGACAGCATAATACAGTAAATGCAGTACTGAGCAGCGTGTGTGTGTGTGTGTGTGTGTGTGTGTGTGTGTGTGTGTGTGTGTGTGTGTGTGTGTGTGTGTGTGTGTGTGTGTGTGTGTGTGTGTGTGTGTGTGTGTGTGTGTGTGTGTGCATGTGTATGTGGTGCTGTTGAGCCCTTTGAGCAACTGAGGGCATAGTGTCATGGAAGACAGTTTTGGCAGGTACTGCGGCATCATTGTGTGACAAGTGTGAAAAATTGAATTGGTGTGTGTGTGTGTGTGTGTGTGTGTGTGTGTGTGTGTGTGTGTGTGTGTGTGTGTGTGTGTGTGTGTGTGTGTGTGTGTGTGCGTGTGTGCATGCGTTCATGTGTGTGTGTGTGTGTGTGTGGGGGGGGTTGGAAAGGGAGGGAGAGAGGGGGGGAATGTGTTTTTCATGTGTCTCAGTGATAAAAGGTTTCATTCATTGAAAAATCTGGAGCCTTTACTGTATGTGTGCATGCATGTGTACGTGCATTTGTGCGTGTGTATGTGCAGACAGACATGTTTTTTAAATGCTCTAGAGTTGTATGACTCTAAGAATGTGTGGCAGTAAAGAATGCATATAGATCTTTATGCCTGTTACGTTGTTTGGTCATGTTTGTCCTTGCCTATGTGCAAAAAGTATGGGGGATTGCAGCAGACCTGGACAACTCAAATGTTTATGAAAACCAGTAGAGAAAGACAGATACAGAGGAGGGGGATGGAGGGCATAGAAAGACAGAGAGAAAGAGAGCGATAGAGAGAGGAGGAGGGGGGGGAGGTTTCGGAGAAAGGCTGATGTCTGTGGACTGAAGGGTGACTGCACCTCACACCACCGAATGCATCACACATGCACATGTTAAACAACACATGGGAGCTGACCTGCACGCTGCAGGAAGACCTTGGCTGTGAATAGAGGAGGACCAGGGGCTGTTGCTGGAATGTGTCATGTAACAAAAAAAAAACAAAAAAACCTAACCTCTCTTTGCAACTGCACTTGTTGTTCTGTATATTTCTTGTGCAGTTTTGTATTTGCTTGTGATGTTGGCTTGATTATGTCCTCTTTTGAAAGTCGCTTTGGTTATAAAGCATCTGCCAAATGTAATGTAATGTAATGAAATGTCAACAGCGCCAACAGCGCTTACCACTAGGCCATTAGATTTTTGAATTTGCAGGACTGCTGAGGAACATTACTGTCTAAAATGTTATCCATCAATCCTTTGGACATTTCTGTGTGTGTGTGTGTGTGTGTGTGTGTGTGTGTGTGTGTGTGTGTGTGTGTGTGTGTGTGTGTGTGTGTGTGTGTGTGTGTGTGTGTGTGTGTGTGTGTGTGTGTGTGTGTGTGTGTGTGTGTGTGTGTGTGTGCGTGTGTTTGAGAGAGAGGTGGGGGGTGTCGAGCATTATGCACTTAATCTCTGCTGCACTTTAAATGGGATTGGGGGGGGGGGGGGGGGAGGGGGGGGCTGGGGGGGGTCAAGCACTGGTGTCACTTTTACCTCTTATTGCACTTTACTTGAAAACCTGCTACTAAGTATTGTACCCCAAACACAATTTCGTTGCTTTTTTGACAATGACAAAAAAAATCTTCAATCTTGAATCTTGAATCTTGAATGTGTCATCATCAGCCTTTCTAAGACAGGTGGGGGAACTGCGGTCTGTGGATCTGGCTGTAGGCATTCGTGCTCCTGTGTCCACCGTTGCAGCCAGAAATGATGGGGTGTACGTATGTATGTACAATTTGTTCTGCACGTATTGCTGTTACATGGTTCACAGCTTTGTTCCTTCTGTGTCTTTGTCATTTTGGCATCATTCCGGCACTTTGTGTACTGAACAGCTGTTTTGGTGATGTTAATGATGCACACGTGTTCGCCATCCTGTTCTCAGAAAGTAATGTCTCCTGGGCACTTCTATCACATTGTTTTTTTAAAAAAAATAAGAACTACTAATTTCCACAACATGCCTTTCCAAGCTAGATTAGATAAATAGCAAATTACTGGTGACTATGTTTGCCCTCTGAGATATGCTATCATTAAATTCTTTTGGCGGTCTGTAATATGTGGCTGAAAAAGGTCTGGAAAAAAATCCACATTATCTGAAAAAGAACACATCATCCATATAAAGTTGATCTGGGACGTTCCCTGAAATGTAAATGGGGTGTTTTTCAAAGCCCATGGGCCCTGCTGCACCATGTGGGTAGCAGTGCATACGTGCGGCACACTGCACACTCTTGGCTCTCAACGAACACACGCCTCGAGACGAGAGTCTAAAAATTCTCACTCAGCCATATAACATGGGGAGCACCCCTGTTGCTATGGAAATTCCCATGGTGCTATCCCATTGAGAGAGAGGGAGGGAGGGAGGGAGGGAGAGAGAGAGAGAGAGAGAGAGAGAGAGAGAGAGAGAGAGAGAGAGAGAGAGAGAGAGAGAGAGAGAGTATGTGTGTACGCCTGTGTGTGTGCGTGCGTCTCTGTCTCGTGTGTCTCTGACTACCTCATGGATTGTCTTCTTTCTACCCACATCATTTTTCTGCTATCAACATCCTTTGCGCAGAGCCATATGTTATAACCTTACTCTCACCAGAATAGTAATGGCTATGTCTTAATCTGCTCTCGTTATGTCATAGCAATGTTGTTATAATGTAGTGGAGTATTTTCAGCAAATAGTGAATACACCCGCCGGCGACCCCATATGCACAAAGAGGCTACATATGTTGACAATAGCACTAGGGAAAGCATACCATACTACTATGACTACACTATCCCCTCTTCAAAAGAGAAGTGTGGGGGCTATAGTAAACCGTATACTAGGTTGTCACCTTTTCACAGTAACATACTCAAAGATTTGGCATTCAAAGTTATAAACGATCCAACCCCATTATACAATATCACTTACTCCCTGTTCTCGTGAAGAGTCACAGAGGCCAATTGGATCTGTTGATGCATTTTATGCAGCAACTGAAGACTTACTGTACGAACACATCAGAAGAGAGAAAAGTACAAACATTTGCTGGTCTCCTTTTATAGCAAGAGTGGCTCGAGTGATAAAGAGTAAGACCTTTAAAGGGACATTGTGTGAGATTTGTATTTGATTATTTCCAGAATTCATGCTGGCCATTCATTAATGTTACCTTTTTCATGAATACTTACCACCACCATCAAATTATAAGTATTCATTATGCCTGGAAAAATTGCATTTTTCATACATGAAAAGGGGGATCTTCTCCATGGTCCGCCATTTTGAATTTCCAGAAATAGCCATTTTTAGCTGCAAAAATGACGGTACTTGGGCCATACTATAAAATATTAATTTATTACTTGGTAAACTTTCATGAAAAGATCAAATTTGGCCTTAGACAACACATGTTCAATGAGCAGCATAGTTGCAGTACCTTTTCTGACCATTTCCTGCACAGTGTCCCTTTAAAAAAAACAAAGCAAGCAATCCGACATTCCAATTGGCTGCTGCTGCGGCTGTAGCCATATCGCATCATAGGTCATGAGCATAATATTTGCTTCTGTCTGTTCTGTCGATTTTTGTCTCTTCTGTCGCCAGCTCCTCCATACTGGTACAAAGTGAATTACTTCCAGTGCCATTATCGCTCTAGTCGCTTTTGGTGTGTTGGTGTATGGTGCCATTACCTGTTTTTGGCACTGTCACTCCCTCTTCCCAAAAATCAGTCTTTTCTTTACATGCATTATTGTTGTTGTTGTTGTTGTTGTTGTTGTTGTTGTTGTTGTTGTTGTTTGTGATGAGATGGGTCACTGGAACGTCCCATATTTCCCAGGTCGAGGAATGTTGGCCCCCTGACCAACCACACATGTTGCAACTTAAGGGTTGATCCAGACCAGTGGTTCCCAACCTTTTTTGGCCCGAGACCCATTTTGACGTCCCAAATTTCATTTTTCTCTTTTTTTCCACAACTGGGAAAAAACATGACTGGGCTAATTTGTAGGCAATTAAACCTATTGATATTCCTGAAAATCTAAGATTTTCTTCACCCCTAGACAATTCAGGCGACCCCATTTGAATTCCAGCCGACCACACATGGGGTCCGACCACACTGTTGAAAAACACTGAGCTAGACCTTTCATGACCACAGACCCATGTGTTGCCTGACAGCCATGATCTCATTCCTCACCAGAGCCAGTGTGGTGCTCTGAAGAGCAGGGCTGGACTGGTCATCAGGCATGCATAGCATTTCCCCAGTGGGCAGACAAGGGGTCTCAGGGGTCGATAATATTGTTGTTTGTTTGT
This sequence comes from Engraulis encrasicolus, assembly GCF_034702125.1. Lineage (NCBI taxonomy): Eukaryota > Metazoa > Chordata > Actinopteri > Clupeiformes > Engraulidae > Engraulis > Engraulis encrasicolus. The sequence goes on along the minus strand of NC_085862.1, from coordinate 21,009,033 downwards.
TTGATGTTTTTTTAGGGTCTAGCCCACAGTTCAGAGGGTCTGCCCATTTGTCCATCTTCAATATATAGAAAGGAATCAAGCAGTAGCCTACATGATATGAAAATAGTGTGTATGTGTGAGGGGCCAGTTTAAGCCAAAATGCCCAGGTGTTTTTTATTTATTTGGTCTTCGTGCAGCCCAGCTGAAGAGGCTCTGTGCCCCCCAGGTCTCCTCAAGACGTCCTGCAGACAAATTCCTGCTGGATGACCTCCTTTTCTGTGGTGCGGTCGAAGTGTTTAACCTGTTTTGTGTGTGGCCTTCCCAACTGCAGAGACTATGCACATTATTTTATTTTTCTTTATTAGCATTCCTGTAATTGCCACAATGTCAGGGCAGTCACTTTATTGAAGTTTTGACATTGTCTGGGTCACCTTAACCGTCCTTCTTTCAGGGGGCAAGATGGTCATTTTAAGATCCACTTATTGATTTTTCAGCATTGTTTTGGATTGGTTGTAGCAGTTGAACAATGTGTCTTGTTTTTGTAGGAAGGAGATCAACCTTTGATAATGTTGATGATAGTGTTTTGGTCTGGAACAGCAGTTCACATGGCACCATGTGAAATGGCAGGCATCAGACACTACTGATAGCTGTGAGGAAGGTTGTTTTCCTGTTTGTGTGCATTTCCTTTAATGAACCAGAGAGTGCGCTGAATGGCAGTTTTGTGGAGAAAAGAGTTCATACAAGAGAGGGAGCCTGCACTTCATGTGTTCTGGTGCCAAGAACATTAATTTGAAGATGATATCATAAGCATGAGCCTCAGAACTGCATAACAAAAAAAGATGGGACATTTGATGGCTGAAGATGTGACGTAGGCCTACGGAGGGCTATGTGACATCAAAGCAATTTTGTGAATGCCAACCAGCAAAAAAAAAAAAACCGTACGGCAGATATTCAAAGATGAATGAAGTACTTCATTATTCTCTAGCCAACATTCCATTTCTGGTCCTCAATATCAGTCATCACTTTGCTGGAAAAAAAGAGCGATATGAAAGACACCGCAAGTACAAGAGCACACTGGACAACTGATGAAGATTGAGTAAAAGCTGATTACCATCAAAATCAGCCAAGTAGAAGAGTCAAAGAGGCAGAAATTTGGAGCTGTCAAATGATCAACTTCAGAAGCTTTGATGTGATTGTGAAGCTTGTTGATTTAACTTTACGCTCTACTTTCCAAGATTTTGCTGTGCCGGTTGAAACAAACAAACAAAAGCCCTGCAGAGCCAAACATTCATTTCTGAGTTGAACAAGAGAAGACAAGGCAAGAGAGAATCTCTCTTGCTATGTTGTGCACATCTTTCTATGTGACAGAGACAATTTGTGTTGAGTGTGCAGCTCCTAGGAATCCATTGTTGGGTGTTAGGACTGCTTGATATTCAGTGCACACAGTGCTAGGATTTCATCAATTCTCTTCTTCGAACAGGTGCTGTGCAAGTCAAAGGGTCTGTGCTTGTTTATGAGTGTAATACATTTGCAATATGTTTGTTATGCAATGTTGTGTGTGTGTGTGTGTGTGTGTGTGTGTGTGTGTGTGTGTGTGTGTGTGTGTGTGTGTGTGTGTGTGTGTGTGTGTGTGTGTGTGTGTGTGTGTGTGTGTGTGTGTGTGTGTGGGTCTGGGTCTGGGTCTGGGTATGCATTTGGAAAGAACAAACTGTCTGGAATCTGACAACTTCAACCAGGTACCGCCATCAGCTATCAGCCATCAGCCATAACTGCTTCTACGCTAGACGTACCGTATGCATATAAATGGATGGATAGTCACCTATGCATATGAACAACAGCCAAATGTTGCCCCTCCCCCAACATACACACAGCCATACATACAAAACCACGCAAAAAGAAAGTATGCAGATGCATGCATGCACGTACGCACTCACTCATGCACAGTAGGCCTACATACACACACACACACGCATACGCACACGCACACGCACACGCACACGCACACACACACACACACACTAAACCAACAGCAGGTAAGACGGATGTACAGCTCCTTGTGAAGTCCCTCCAGATGGCTGGTGGTCTTGTAGTGTAGTTATGTATATGGGTCAGTCATGCATCACTCAGCGCTGGCTAGGCCATATTTAGCTGCCCCCCCCCATTGTTTTACAAACAAAGGGAAGCACCTCCTGGACAGCACTGCACTGCAGACTCATGGCAGGATCTGGAGCAGGCCTACAGTACATCCCAGACCCGGCTGCAGAACCAAGTCGTTGGACGGGCATTTGGTGGAGTATGGAGGGGCACCTTGGCGGGGGGTATGGGGGTCCTCCCCCAGAAATGTTTGTATTTCTTAGATGCAATTTCCTGCATTTTAACCAAATTGTGGGCTCAGTTTCAGCTCTACGGAACAGTACTTTTGTATCTAAATATGGGACAATCCCATTATTTCAAAGGGTCTACTGACAATGTCTAAATAGTGTAGCCTATTCATTTATTTGTTTATTAGGGCTATGGTGGTTAAGCAAAGGTGGAATTTTGTCTTACACTTTATATTTACTGTATTCAGAAAAAAAATACTCATTTGTTGCATATTAATGACCATATCAGCATGTTTAGGTGAATAAGCCCTGGGGGGGGGGGGCACAGCAGCTTGGTTGGGGGGGCAATGCCCTCCAATGCCCCCCCCGTGGCGCCAGCCCTGGTACATCCACTATGGCCTGGTCAGGGGCTGCACGTTCCTTTACCTTGGCTTCACGTTACAGTTAGCTGACTTAGCTGCTTACATATTATTACAGGGTATTGGTTACAGTCCCTGGAGCAGTGTGGGGTTAGGTGCCTTGCTCAAGGGCACTTCAGCCATGGAGGGAGGAAGGGATTGGTAAGGGTGGGGATTGAACCTGCAACCCTGTGATCTACAGTCCAACTTCTTAATCATTATACCAGGGATGCCCACCATTATGCACCATGCCTGGTGGAGGGCAACTCTGGCTATCACACAATTTTGAGTACTTTCTTCTTTCAGATCCCAACAATAGTACAAGTCAGCATGGGATTTCCCAGGCTGGTGTGCAGCCATGCAGTTGAGGTGAGCTCTCCATCATTACCTTAATTCGGGCATACACTGTGTGATATTTTCGCTCGTGGGTATTAAGCTCCTGCTCACACTGCACGATGGAATTTCACTATTTGAAAGTTCACATCTCATGACTCACATCCTCACACTATACGAGCCAACAGTCAGATGCTAGCCAAATGCTTCCACTGCGCAACGCGACAGACACGTTTCCCCGGTCTGCAGAGGAGGGAACATGCGCACCTGAGGTGGAGATGAGGTCGTGCTCAACAGCAAATCGCACGGCCCTATTAATTTGTGCATGTGAAGTGTCAAATTGGGTCATAGCACTGCTTTAACTGTGCGATTTACGGACGAGCCACGACCAGGATTTCAAACAGTTTTGATTTTCTCGCGACCCTGCGATTGCACAATCGTGAGGCGAAATCGCTTGTCGTTACCCCATGTACACTGCACGATTGACCTGCGATTGAGCAAGAAATCGACCCAACTCCCAAAATGTCGTGCGAGTGCCAAATCGGGGTAAAATCGGGGCAAAAGTCGCACAGTGTAAGCCCAGCTTTACTGGTCATCCAGCTTATGGGGGAATTGAAAGGGGCGCCCATTACCTCCTAATTGGGGGAGCAGTGTTGTGGTGCCTACTGTGGTCCTACTTTAGAGGCTGGCATCGTGAAAAGGCCTATCTATCATAATGGTGTGCCTAATTATTTTGCAGTTCAGTGGTTGGATTCACATGGATGTTGTGGCTTACGTAATTATAGCTGCACAACCAAAACAACACAAAGGCCCTACTGTTGATGGTGCCATACAGCAGAACTGTGGTGAAATGACTGGTATTGCTGATAAACCACCGGCAAAGAAACTGCATGCATGAAAAGCTTCATACAGTAGCTGTGAGTCCACTGACAACAGCATCAATATTAACAGGAGATTCAGATTAGACTGGGTACATCTCCTTCAATGTTTTTGCTTCATGTTTAAGCATGACAAGCATTGTCTACATTACATAACTGCATCATACAACTTGCAGGATGTCACTATGTTTACAGCTAATACACGCCTACTCAAAGAGAGAGAGAGAAAAAGAGGTTGGCAGAGAGCTTGCTGTTGTATAAACATTATGCAAGTTGGCAAGAACAAATTGGTCATTTTACAACAGTGTCCATGCTTCTGAAAACGTTCAGAGGATTGATGCAGACCAATAATTCATTGCTACAGTCAATCCGGAAAGTATTCACAGTGCTTCACCTTTTTCACATTTTATTATCTTACAGCCTTATTCCAAATGCTACAATTGAATCTCTGTTGTCAAAATCCTACACAAATTATTCCATTATGACCATGTGAAAAACAAGTTGTCTAGACAGTTTTGAAAATGTATAAAGATAAAAAAACAAAGAAATCATTTTTATAAAAGTATTCACAGCCTTTGCTTAATACTTTGTAGAACCACCTTTGGCAGCAACTACATTCATTTTTTCATTTCAAAATGAAAAGGGATTAAAAGGGAGGTCATTGGTGTGTGTTTCAACCTTTCAGTACATTGAAATTGTACATTTTGAGTCTGCACCTGGCTAAAATAGATGGGTATGAGTTTTGAATGAAATCCTATGGAGAGTATCATGGTCTGCTTCTGTAGTCACAGTGCATGTTGACATGCATTACATCTTTAGATGTAATTCAGAATTCCAATGTTGACGGCATTCATACATCCCCAAATGATGTCAGTCCCACTACCATGCTTGACTAGCCAGATGATGCACTTTTTTGGTAAAATTCACTTGTTTACCACCACACATGCTAAAGCAAATTTGTTTATCTTGGTCTCATCAGACCACACGACATGGTTCCAGTGATCCATATCCTTGGTCTGTTCATCTCTCTTGAGACCAAGATAAACAAATTTGCTTGCTGTGCTTTGCAAAGGTGGTTCTACAAAGTATTAAGCAAAGACTGTGAATACTTTCGTAAAAAATATTTCTTTGTTTTTTATTTGTATAAATTGTCAAAACTGTCAAGACAACTTGTTTTTCCCATGGTCATAATGGAATAATTTGTGTAGGATTTTGACAACAGAGATTCATTTGTAGCATTTGGAATAAGGCTGTAAGATAATAAAATGTGAAAAAAGTGAAGCGCTGTGAATACTTTCCGGATTGACTGTATATATAACACTATTGGGATTAAGTTAAGTAAAACATATTTGATGGTGCACTGGGCAAGCCCAATGTCAAACCATTTATAGGCTGCTCTGCAGTGAATATGTTTTCAGGTCACTAAAAAATAGTTGCATAGTAGCAGTATTGTCGCACTCAGCAATATTGTGTACATCCATTCATACTTTTCAGGATATTTCTTCTGCTTTCATTGATTATAATGTACTTTGTTGGGTTTGACCCACTGTGACTGTTTCTGCATCAGTACGGAATAGGAAACAATTCCAGTTCAAACTTGTATCATGACAGAAGACAAAACGTAGGAGTTGCTTTAAAAAAAAAAAGGCACAAACACAAGACAAAAACAGTACCAACTGTTCTTTGCAAAATGGTGAAAGTCTTTGGAATGTTCAACGGTTTGCTAAGTGTGAAACTATTTATCTCACAATTCATTGCTGTAATGATGTTCATTACTTGAATGGTCTGAAGTCCTTGCCAAATGTATTGTCACCTGCATAAATTATTCTTGATGTATTTTATTATCTCCATGGTGATCAGCAAACATGTTGCTACCACTCACACGTCAAATAAACACTCACTTCTCTTCTTGCATCTTCCAAGCCTTCTTTCTCCCTTGCCGGTTGACCCTATTGTGTTGCACTAAAAACACTGGCGCCTTTCTACACGCACTGCAGTTCCTGTAGTCTAATAATAACTGATGTCTCCCTTCTCCTGCTTCATCCTGGCAGGCTCGCCAAAAGTGGAGGACCAACAGATTAGTAGTCCCGGGCCCAGGCAGAGAGGGGCCTCAGAATTGGGTTTTGTCCAGGCCCCCGCAAAATACTGTTAGCGGCCCTGCATCCAAGCAAGTTGTTGCACTGGCCGGAGTGAATCTCAGGAAAGAAATGAGGCCTCTCTCTCCAAGTCAAAGTCATAGTGTACTATTGTCAAAAATCTATGTAACAGGTGACAATAATCTCTCTCTCTTTCTCTCTCTCTCTCTCTCTCTCTCTCTCTCTCTCTCTCTCTGTCTCTGTCTCTCTCTCTCTCACACACACACACACACACACACACACACACACACACACACACACACACACACACACACACACACACACACACACACACACACACACACACACACACACACACACACACACACACACACAAATGCCAATATGGGTCAAGGTCACGCAGGCAACTATTTTGGGTCACAAACCACCAAAGGGCTTCAGAGGCCTGACCTGTAAACTTTCAGCCAAATATCACACACAAGTGCAAATATCAACATTTTGGTGGGAACCACTCTATTCCATAGGAGAGATCTCTAGCAGAGAAAAAGGTGCTAAAAGTAGCAGAACTATATTAAGCAGTGGCAACACAGATTTCCAGAAAAGGGTTGAGTTTTGCTTGAGGGCACAACAGAATCCCCTCTGCTTTTGTGGATGTTCGTTACGCAAGCTCTAATACAAAGAAGACATGGCCTACTTCTTATACCCATATCAGTCTTAACCTTGAAATACTCCAGGACAAGTACATGTAAATTAGGCAGTGGACACTGGCACTGCAAAACATTAAAGGTGCATGGTAGAATGAAAACTGTACAACCTAATTATTGTGGAGATATACAGTATGACCTTGTTCCAAGGAAATGGAAAAGCCTTGTAATATATATATATATATATATTAAAACAAAGACTAAATATATTTCATAAAGTTTCCACATGTGCTCTTTTTCAACACCCATACTTCTTGAATGGAGACTTGAGAGTCCATGTTAGATAACAGTAGTGTAGGATGGCTCAGCAAAGCAAGGCAGCGGTATGATTAGTAATGCTTCGTCTTAGCGTGAAGGGTGTTTCTGAGGGAGCAATTACCGCAACCTGTCTGACCTGGAGCACGGAGATATGAGTCAAGCAAGCCTGTGAGAAACCAAACCATCCCATATTCACCACAGCCTGTGGAGGTTAGTGCATGACAATTTGTATTACTTCACATGTCCTCAAATGTATTGCTGTTAGCGGCTGGTGTATACTGTAACAATGTTGTGGTTTCACCCACAGTCACAGTGGGAAATGCTGCAAACTCTCACCTTTCAAAAATAGTAAACAGAAAGGGTCGGGAATAAATTGAACCCTATCCCACGCTGCCTGTGGCTACGTCAGAATACCACAGCAATAGACAAAGCTGCATTTGAAATGATTGTATTTGAATGACAGTAGAAATGCTTCTGGGTTTTTATATTCAAGATCAAGATTGGTTCTGAAGGAAATTCGCCTGGAACATTCACAGAGCTACCATATAACACACAACACATAACACCAACAAAATACTCAACACTGACAGTTCAGGCATGAAGTCCCATCATATTGAGACATAAAGTGCAAACCTAGACTGATTCTAGATGTATGACATTCATTAGGCCTATGTCAAAAAATGATATCAAATCTTCAGGTTTCTTTTGTTTCAGACATTGGACACTAGAGTGATTTTTTTGTGGGGAAAAAAGCTCATATTACACCTGGCAGGAAGTACAAAGGAAAAACTCAGTCATTTTAACATAAGAGGAGGTGTAAAATAAGCTTATTTCCAAAAATGCATAAAATGCAAAAAGTGCATAACTAGTGCATCTGTCCATACATGATAATGTATAATGTGTGTATATGTCGCAGGTGAGAAGGTGCGCATTTTTCTAGCGACACCTCTCCTTGTTACCAAATACCCTGGAGAGTACACTGTGCACCACACATACGCCAAGACACAAAGATTGAGTTGTAAAATAATATTTATTAACTAACAGAAATATAAAAGAGTCCCGGGGCACCCCAAGTCTATAAAAGTCCAAAATGCCAAACCCAGTCCCATGTCCATTTCCTTGGAGATCCCCCCCCCCACAGTCATCAGTTCCGAAGGAGGTGGAGGACCGGTGACCAGGTGTCCATCCATTGCGAGGCTGGGGAGACAGGAAGAGCTTGGTGACAGTAGGCTTGTTTCCATAGGCAGTCCAAATGACACTCACTTCCATAATTAAGTAGGCTACGCAGGTAATCGCTGCACTTATTCCATACGTGATTTACAACACTGCAATCGCTAGTCTAGGTTAAACATTATGGGGTGAAGTTACACAGCACTCGCACACGGCACGGCTCACTGCAAACAATGTGTGATTGATTCACCTGGGTAGGCCAGCGGTGTTAAAAGTGAGTCCAAGTACAACTGCTGGGTTTGGAGAGAGAGAGAGAGAGAGAGAGGGAGGGAGGGGCGACAGCAAGAGAGAGAGAATGTGCGGATGGCGTGCGCGGACAGGAGGTGAGTTTTTAACGTAGTACTGGGTACCAGGCAGACACTTAACTTTTGGACGGGGGGAGCGTCCTAACCCCCCGGTCGTCCTCCGAAGCAGCACTTCCACTCTAGCTCTGGTCGCGGACCTTCACACCAGGCACAATGCCAGTCGCGCTCCCTCCGTCGAGCTGCTGAGCTGTCTGCACGCAGATCCATAGGATCACCAGTGTCTTCTTCCGACCTGGTCCTCTTCTCCGGCTACCGGAGTTGAACGTTCTCTCCACCTCTACACCTGTCCCTCTGGCACGGCCGCATCTCTCCTCCGAGCCCCCCCCCTTCTCTCGTGGCTGCTCTCCCTCTCCCTCCGCGCTCCCGTCCAATTTCGCGTCTCCGCATATAAACACTCCCCCAACCCAAAGTCACCAATCACCTACCACACCCATTTCCTATTCCCACCTGTAGCCATTTACTTTAATTGACCCCATAATCGTGTTTTTTCCCAATGTTTACTTCCCCATTCTAATTGACAAAGTCCTCACCCAAAGTCACCCCCGTGACATATACACTTATTATTATTGCAGCCCATACAGTATAAAGCCCATATTTATGTGGTCTCCATCAGCAGTTTTTAAGGGTGTCATCAGTGATATCACTCTATGTAGTGTACTGTGCTGTATATGCCCTCAGCCAGAGGTTCCCTTGACCTCTGCTTCTGTGTGCATCAGCAGTGAGCTACATGATTAGCATGAGTGCTATATGACATTGGTGCTTAGAATAGTCAGACACAGAGCTAATCTTGGAAACACAACCAGACAGTTTAGCTTTCCCACAATACCTTCAAGTATGCAGTATAAGTGACAAGGAGTCAGGTCTGATTGGCAGAGCTGGCTACAGAGCAGGGACGCTGATAGGAGCCTACTGGCCTACTATCAAAGGTGTCAGTTGTCCCGGGCCCAGTGTGAGGAGGGGGGGGGAGTTATGTCGGGGAGCCCTTTTTGATGGTTTTGTCTCGGGCCCAGCCAAAGCTGCCAGCGGCCCTGCTACAACGCATAAAGAACTGGCCACAAATTGACTGCAGTTATTTTACTGCCCACAAAATCAGAAAGAGACCAGTAGGAGATGAATGGGCTAAAACCATGTGTGAGTCTAATTGTCATAAATCATAAACACTTTGTGTCAGGAAGTTGAAGAAAAAAAAACTTCACAAAGGATGAGGGAGCAAGATGATAACGCATCAGACATCAGCTACCAAGGAAGGAAAAACCAGCTGGCCCAATGCTTATGGTGTAACAAGCTGTTTGGATGTGTGCCACAAGCTACAGTAAAAACGAAACCATGATCAACCTCGTTTTAGCATTCCAGAGGTAGGTATAATCCTGCGTGATGAAGGAGAGTATTAACAAGAGGGCAGTAATTCATCCAAGTTGGTTCGTGTATCGTCCTAAACACAGACTTGCATCCTCATAGGCTGTCACTGTCTACTAAAACTAAAACATTACAATAACAATTCACACAATAATTCCTGTTTTTAGTGCAATGTGTAGTATTGTTGTCAATGTGCAACAACAATGTCAAGATGCATTTTGTAATGACAATGTAATGCTGCATTTTCAATGTCATGGTTTTAATATGTTTTTTTTCCAGATATGCTCTATCCAGACCAAATGTCATTTAAATTCTAGCTTGCCAAGAGCCATGTATGCATACTGTACATCAAATTTCTGGCAACTGCAACCAGAGACAATTCTCCACAAATTGGCCAATGTAGAGTCTCATCTCAGGATTGGACAGCCTATTGCCCACACTCTACTCTACTTTACCTGCTCTAGCTCAGCTGATGCAATTCTGGTGCAATATGTAGTATAGTCTGCCACATTAGTGCAAGCTATGCTCACAGCATCTCTCCTCTTCAGCCGACAAAAAGAGCTAACCTATCACAAGCAGGCAACACAGGGGCAGAACAGGGGGTGGATTTCTTGAAGTGTGTCTTGTTTAATTGTCTTTGTTCTTTCTTCTTCTCTCTCTCTCGTTTCCTGACGGTTACACATTCTGATCGGTCCTTTGTAATATGGAGCCCTTCCCCTGCTGTGTCCCCACTGCCACCTGGATACCCCCATTATTCAGACGGTTTCATGGATTAAAAAGGGGAGTGTTAATTCAACACTTAGCGAATACCCTGGGACCAAATACACTCACAGAAGTTGTTGAATCAACTCCCTAAGTGTTGAAATACCACTGCAGCTTTTACTGTGGTTGCTTCTGCCAGTGTTCTCTCGACACAGACTCACATCTGTCTGCAAGTAGCTAAGAAAAGTCACGCGCACACGCGCACACGCACACAAACTCACACTAATATTCACACAATTGTGAGCTACATATTACATGCACGGGCGCACGATCTCACTCACACACACACACACACACACACACACACACACACACACACACACACACACACACACACACACACACACACACACACACACACACACACACACACACACACACACACACACACACACACACACACACACACACACACACACACACAATTGTCAGCTATTAGACCTCACAGTGGCAGAGCAAACCAACACTGTCCTCTTCTATGATTTGATTTTGCACTCTTGCATTGAAAAGAAGAAAATGTTCCTCTATATCAGCACTCTGTGGAGGTTTTGGATGACTTTTGTCCTGTATGGGTGATGGGTATGATAACATGAACAAGAAGTCTTCTTCGCAGGAACATCTGCTTTCTCAGCACTTCTTGTTCTCATTATTACAGTAGACTGCCACAGATCAAAAGAAAAAGATCTGCACTTTTTAATTCCATTTTAATTCAATGGCTTAATTCCATTATTGCAACAAGAAATACCTTGTGTCAATTTGTGGTTCTTCTTACTTATTTCAGATGTAAATGATCCTGTATATGAACGTATTGTAGTCTCCTTTTGCAGTGTGGTGTGAAGCTGGGTATTGGTAGGAACAGTTGACTCATATCTCTCTATTTCATTGCCTGTGTTCTAGTTCTAAGAGTATCCTTCTGACGCCAGATCGCCTGGAAGACTGGCAAATACTCAACCAAATGAGAATCACCAGACCTGAACTGAGTGGAGAGGGTATTTTTAGTGGTGTCAGACACATTGTCCTTTTAGAGCTGTTTATCACACTCTGCATTGCCAGAATCAGGATTATGTGTTATGCATCGCCCCAGCATGGCCTCCGATCCGCTCAGAGCACTGAATGCCACTTCACTAGAACATGGCAATAGGAAGTACTCCCTATTTATTTCTGTCCTTGAGTGTTGTTGCTGTGTTTTTTTTCCTTTTCTTTGTTTGTTTGTTTTTGCTTGGAGCTGAAGCTGCATGCAATGATGGCGATACTCACAGCCAACAATGAATTTGTGCTGCCTTTCATTGTGACAAATGGTTTGCTCCTTGACCCAAAAAACAGAAGTCACAATTAATCATGGTCACATCACAGCACTCCCAGGACGTCACACCGATGGCCTTATTATTCCCACTGCTACCTGGCAAAGACCTGAGAGAGAAGCTATTCAGATGCTCTGTGTAGGTGTACCACACTCGCCTCCCCTCTCTGTTAGCTTCTGGAGAAGTGACCCATACATGCCTTTGCCTGTGGCAGAGCTTTTATGACTTTTACAGTATGACCTGAATGGAGGATGGAAACTATGCCCCAAAGAGAGGACTTTGGACACCATTGAAAAAACGAGTGATTTATTTTATTTCTTTTTCGGTTTTTAGCACTTAGGATATGATGTTTGGATTGAATTTAATTGGACTGAATGCATAATATTGAATAGATAGTTTTCATTTTTCTTTTCTCTCAGCAGTTAGTTCTGACTAGATGTAAGGTATAATCTCTTGAATGCATACATTACCATGCCATAGGACTCATCAATTTCCTATCAGGCAGTCAATCAATAACTAGAGAGTGTAATTTTAGGGAATTGCTCTGTGTATGAAAACAATGGATGTGTGGATTTTTTTCCCTAGGCTGTTGCTAGGGTAACCACAGTGCCTACTCTCAAAAAAAGAGGTTGGTATTGTCTGTTGCGATGGTAATCAATAGGCTTCTCAACCCATGCAAGATCATCATTTTGGTTGCTGTGGAAACTTGCTTTATTGAAAATGGTTGGTAGATACATGGTTTTATCTTGGAGTGGATTAGACTCGATTAGAAGCGGAGTAGACTTCGCTACCCATAATACCTTGGGTGGTCTGCCTGTAAGGGGAGTTCCGGTTAAGACAAGTAAACAAACAGTATACTTTACCTTGGTGTCCGTCTCATCATTATTGTACGAATATGACATAGCTGAACAAAATCATTTAGCTGTTTAAATAATTAAACCATTAAGCCGATCGTGTCGCATCGCGTACCCACAATACAGTGTGGGAGCGAAATCACTTCTCATAGAAAAACATATAGGGCAGAGTGATGTAAATTTCACATCATGCTTGGTGGATCATGGCTGTGTTACATTGCTACAGCCATGAACAGCTGTTGGACCAACCACCAATTGTTGGATATATCAAATTTATCTGCAGTCTAAGTTTAGGTTTAGGATTACAAGTGTCTTGCGTGGAGAAAAACCAGGCCACCTTCGGTATCACACTACATTGCTCAAGTGTGAAAAGAATGTCAAAATGAGTCCAGCTGTCGTGGAGGTGACAATAAAATGTGTAGGCCTACTCATCTACTTCCAGATTGATGTCACATTGCATTCCTTTTCCTGAAAATGTCAACGTCAACACCAGAATACCAGAAAAATGTGACGCTGTGGCATGGAACCTCTAACGCACCTGTCCATATATGGCCTGTGTGCCCATGGGGACCCAGCTTTGGATCTGGCCTAGGCCATTTCCTATCCCTACCCCATCTCTCCCCCACACATTTCCTGTCTCCATCTTCCATATCCAGTCCAACAAAGTCCCAAAAGCGCAAACATAGGCTATATTCTATATATACTTTTTTTAAAAACGAGAAAAAGAGCTATTGGGCCTGGCTAGCATATTCAGTAAGTATCACTGTTGGAAATTCTGGCATGGCCCAGAAAAAGACCCTCTTGTTAAATCCAAAAGTTTTTTGCCGCTTCAGTCTGCTTCAGTTCTATGGCACCCAATTTTGTAAGGCTCAAGCAGTTTGCCCAACGTGATTATTTTCCATATCAAAGTGTTCAGGGAGAACTAACGCGAGAGAGAGAACTTAAAGGGTGGTTATCTGCGGTCTGTCAGGGTCTGTGTCCGCAGGAGAGGAGAGGAGAGGAGGGGGAGACTTTAGTGAGCCACAGCTCGGCTGCAGAGCTGCGCTGAGCTGATACTCCTGAGCCATACTTCCCCTTGATCTCTCGGCTCAGCAGAAATGAATACCAGGTCATGCCGGGGCAAATTTCATGAATTTCTCTCTCTCTCTCTATTTCTCTCTCTCTCTCCCTCCCTCCCTGACTCTCTCTCTCTCTCTCTCTCTCTCTCTCTCTCTCTCTCTCTCTCTCTCTCTCTCACTAATTCTCTCTCTAACTGCATGCACGCACACTCACACACACTCACACACACACACACACACACACACACACACACACACACACACACACACACACACACACACGCACACACACACACACACACACACACACTTTCTCTCTCTCTCTCACTCTCGCTCTCTCTCTCTCCCTCCCACGCGTCCTCTCTTTCACATATCCCCTTCTCCAAGTCACTAAGGATTTGCAAAGTGATATCGACGCTGTCCATACTGAAAAGTCTCATTTGGATCAGCTGACCATGTATGAACCTGATAATAAGTTATATCTGCACACTTTTCAAGTGATATCAGAACTATATGCCACTGCAGGACAATAATAACATATGTATATATGCACAATTCATACACAGTGTGTGTGTGTGTGTGTGTTTGTGTGTATGTGTGTGTGTGTGTGTGTGTGTGTGTGTGTGTGTGTGTGTGTGTGTGTGTGTGTGTGTGTGTGTGTGTGTGTGTGTGTGTGTGTGTGTGTATGTATGTATGTGTGTGTGGGTGTGGGTGTGGGTGTGTGTATGTATGTGCGTGTGGGTGGGTGTGTTCCGTCAACCTAAATGCCACATTTGAATGTCAAAATTTGCAATATCTTTGAACAATGTCATATGCAGTCATATAAAATACAGATGAAGCATTTAAGGACAGAATAAAACTTGATTCTACATCCTCGGCTCAAGGTAACCAGTCATGCAACCGTTTACACTATACTAGATAATAAAGGTATTGTCAGATCAGTGCATGTGCTAATTTATTGCTAATCGTAATATTAATAGTTATAGCTTAGATATACTTTAGCATATTATCAGTCATGGTGCAAACAGAGAACACAATGTAGTTTTCATTAACCATGTAGTATACGATAATTGTTTTTATCAAACCTCCTACCTAGTCCATAAAGACTGTTGGAGACGTACTTTTGATATGTTGGACAAAAAAGATGTTTGCCACGTGTAGCACAGTATTTCTTTGATAGGACAGACCGGTGTAGTGGATGTTTCATCGTAATACAGTGAGTGGGTTTAAGTGGAATCTGTATGGATTATCCCGTATAGGGCCAGGGAGGTTAGGCAGGCGGGGTTGGGCCAGGTCAGTGAGCAGAAGGACTGATGAGGTCTGAATGTGGGCAGGCCCGTTTCAATGTATTTGGGGGCCTTTGGCAAAGACCGATTGGTGCCCCTTTTTTCTCCTCAAAGTATTGGGGAGGGCCCCAATTGAAATTGCAATTTTTGGTTATTGAATTTAGGGATGTTTTTACCTCTCTCACAAAGTTGTCATTGCTATCATTTGAATACAAGCATATAACCAGTCCTTACCAGGGCCCTCTTTCAGTTGGGGCCCTAGGCAATTGCCTAGTTTTCTTGCCTGGTTGTGACAGGTCTGACTGTGGGCCGTGATGCCTTCACAGGGGATCAGTGGATCACAATGGTGCTGTGCAAATAAATTACTTCAGGAGTGAACCTCGGTGTGGGATACTTTCCCTGAACTGACCCAGCATTTCACATTTGGCACTGAACTGGTTTGACACTGGTCTCTGTGTAAATTTAGTTCAATTTACTTCATTGCAATTCTATTCTGTCTAGTTTAGTCTATTCTACTGTTTACATTATAACACATGTTAAGGAGATACAGGACACTTATGTATGTGTCTTTGTGCTGTAGATAGTACATGATAAAGGGAACGGGTGGTGACACCAATTGTGTTGCCTCCGAGCCATCTTGAAATTCGGCCATTCAGTTCAGTTCAGTTCATGAACCTTTTCTAGAGTGTGAGTACAAGATGGTCTAAATCTCTTCAGCCATTTAAAAGTTTAAGAAAAAGTTATTGCACAAACAAAAATCTGTGGCCTCCTGATGCTCAGACTAATGTGCGGTTGGATGACAGGAGAATAGTATGCCCCCCACCACCTTCAAGTGAATTTATGTATGTATGAGGTATTAGGTAGAATGCACTCTAAATGAAAAATTATGACTATTGCGAGTCTGTGACCTTCATCAGGCTTCAAGCTGCTTGGCTCTGACCTTCTCCTTCCTGCGCACTGCACCTCTCTCATAAAATTTCACATCCTTTGAAGTGTTGTGCTGAAGAGACCTGAATGAAATGAATGAATAAATAAGAATGAGAATGAAATGTAAGAGTACGAAAATGTGAGCATGTGTGCATCAAAAGAGGCATGCCCTCAACACACTACAAGAACGTAAATAAGTAGGCCTACTTGATTGTCCTCAGGCAGTAACAATATTTGAAAATGGATTTGGGTTTAGAACGAGGCCGTCAATGGCATTTCATTGATACACCTTCTACACAGAGGTCAGATCAAGCTTTCATTTTCCACAATGACCGTATCTCCGATATGGCCATGGTGGCTCATGCAGGATCTTTTAACACAGTAATGATATGTGTACACCAAGAGCGGCCTACGCTAACTGAGCGACGGAAGTCATTATTTCTCAATGGAAGGTCAGCGACTAAAGCCACCAAAGCGAATTCACCAGGACTGAAGAGACCCGAGCGACCTTAGCGAATTTCAGCGATTAAAGTCAAGCTATCAGAGATTAGGAATATTATGGCAATGAGCTATGACGCGGTGTCCCGAAAACCAATTGGAATGTTCATGTCTTCGAATGTCCCAGGCTGTCAAGCCAGAGCCGATATGTGATTAGCTAGTGTGTAACATGTCAATGTCACATCCAGAGCAAATAAAGCGAACTTATGGCAAAACTTCTTCAGCGACCTCAGCTATTCGGGTAGCATAGGTCGTTTCTAGATACACTCAGCATTGTACGGTACATAGGTGCTGTTGTACCTGCAATGTATATGGTTAGGAGCAACAGGTGGTCTTGATCTTCAGGTTATACCAGTGGCCAAATCTCATGTCAATTTCTAAACAAAATTCCGCTCATGTTCTGATTCAACTCTATTATATATGTTATGCTGCTTCAAATGATAATAATGATGACAGTGATGAGGACATATGACTTATTATAGGCAATACGACACATGAGGAAACAAAACTGGAAGCCAAGTGTAATGATGGGCACCTGGTTAAAAAGAGATGCCTGAAGATCAATCTGAAACATGGGTTAAATTCGATGTGTAAGATTTCATTCATCTTAGGTTTAAAAAAGTGTATTCTTTACGATGGCTTGAGGGTCAATTTACATGTCTGCTGACATGGTGGTATAAATAAGCTTTTTTACTGTACCTTAAGAATTTAAGCACAGAGTACATTTTTTTCTACCCCAAGTTCACATTTTGTTCCACTTTAATGCCTGGCTGCTTTTCTAGGATTTACACCTCAAGTATAACAGTCCATGGCTACGATCAGAGGCTGTTTACCAAGCAGATCTAAAATAGTTACATTTCAATCAATGAGCCCAATTTTCCTTGTGCCATGGTTGCGGCCCAGCATTTAAGGCTAATTTTCTCCCTGGCTTACGCACACGAAAGGATACACAAACAACAAAGGCATAGGTGGAGAGGGTGTGTTGAGAGAGAGAGAGAGAGAGAGAGAGAGAGAGAGAGAGAGAGAGAGAGAGAGAGAGAGAGAGAGAGAATGTGAAAGACAGAGACAAAAAGAGAGACAGAGTGATGGCGTACAGAGAGCGAACAAGAGCAAGAGGCAGAAAGATGCAGAAAAGAGATGGAAAGCAGAGAAAGACTAGAGGGAATGAAATAGAGGGGTGGATAGAAGGAGGTAAAGAGAGAAAGAGAAAAAGTGACAGAGGGATAAAAAAGTGAAGATGAATGTCAGAGGAGATAAGAGAAAAGTAAACACAGACCCTTCCCCGATAGTTAATTAATACCACAGCGTGTTAACGCTCCTCCCCAGAGATCCAGACATTACTGGGTCACAGACGGGAATAAAAGGCCTAGCGCTCACAAATGCCATCTCTCTGTTGACATTTATCATCCATTAAAGCAGGGCTTTATCCTCCACATCAAATGAAGGCATGTGAGAAAATGATTTACCTTTCGCTTTTTCACTCTGACACGGCACACACATGCAGGTGCACACATACGCATGCACGCACGCACCCACACACACACACACACACACATACATGT
This sequence comes from Engraulis encrasicolus, assembly GCF_034702125.1. Taxonomy (NCBI): domain Eukaryota; kingdom Metazoa; phylum Chordata; class Actinopteri; order Clupeiformes; family Engraulidae; genus Engraulis; species Engraulis encrasicolus. The sequence goes on along the minus strand of NC_085862.1, from coordinate 20,990,927 downwards.
ACGCGCACACAGAGCCCCCTCCACACACACGCACACACATGCAACTCCTGTGCTCTTTTGTGTGGTTTCCTCCTGTTGATAAGCTGCGCGCAGAATGAAACTCAGAGCTTCCCAGCTTAGGATCCGAGACAGAGAAGGTCATTGTCATTTCCAGTGATGAAGGCCACAGCGGCTTGACAATATACAGGGGTTGTGTTTCTGGAGAACATAGCCAGAGATTCTTTAAGTAGCCTATATAGAGATATGCCAACATAATAGGTTGCTATGGGCACCTAACATGACCAGGTTCCGGTCTGCCTAAAGGGGCGTGTCATAATACTCCTTGCATTAAATAGAACAGTCCGTAGGTCTGCCTAAAGGGGGATTTCCCCCCCTCCCCCTTGCAATAATAGAACCCGGAAACAATGGGCCAATGGAACCTCTCTCTCTCTACTCTCTCTGACATAGCTGCTAGCCAGTTAGCAACTTGGGTGGTTGGCTGCCAATGGGAAATTGAATGGCAACCAACAAAGTAGCAAGCGAAGTTAGCATATGGTTTTAAGAAACGCACCCCAGGATTGTTGTGGTGAACCTGACTGGTAAGATGGACTATGACATGAAAAGTAAAGTCTGCCACCACACCATTGACAAAGCTGTAGAGCCAACACGTTCAAACCGCATTAAATAGATTACATTAACATTTGCCAGTACAGCTCTGTTGACACCATAACGTTAAGTCTGGCACCCATTGACCAGCCAACACTTTCAAACTGCATCAAATAGATTACAGTAACTGCACATAATGGGTCAGTAGTACAGGTCTGTTGTCACCATGGTAGGCCTAGGCTAAGTCCTTTCCAACAACTCACTACACAGATTTATGCTGCCATGGGAAAGATGATGCTTTCCGCTTTTAAGGTGGAAATTACGAGGGTGTCGTGTTAAAGTCCATTTGTTGTTGTAGTGACGTAAAACACAATAGAGCCGAAGTTTATCCTGACAATGTTGTTAGGGAGCATGTTTGAAACGCCCAAACATACTGTACATCTAACCATTTTGTGATTAAAATTTGATGGGCTTGTGTGTTTTAGCATTTAAGTTTTACCCTGCCATTCACGATATTTATGCTGCCTACAAAGAATAACGTCAGTTTTTGAGAGATTAAAAACTACAATTTCTCTTTGCAATGATAAAAAGTCAAGGGTTATCTCATCGTGTATCAAAAAATCCTACAAGTTGTCCATTGGAAAATACCCCGTGGCTGGGTGTTCATGTCTGCATTAATGTCGCCATTCTGTATTCACCATAATTCCCATAGTACATGAAGGCCACATAAAACAGAAGAAAACTGGTTACACAGAGCACTGTGATTCGAGGACAGATTTTGTGTCCTTTTGGGTTATCTCCGATGATGAGTTGCTAGGGCAACTCTGGTTTATTTGGCCAGTGGTGACCTAATCATGAATATTTGATGAAAGGCAGTTTCCACTCCTTTAACACTCGATGCTAATTGCACTAGGAGATGAAATTCATTCGGACCAGACACAAAAAAATATCCTGTGTTGTTGGGTAGTGATCTCAAGCCAAGGGCATTTGTGAGTCATGTATTTTGTAATTGTAATTTAGAAATTGGGTCAGGGCCATTGTTTAATGGAACAATTTGTATGAGTATGGAACAATGTGTTTGAGTTGTAAAATATGTTCTGGACCAGTGACGTTGTCACAGGGTAATTGCTTACGTTAGGCCTAACTTTCCTCACCCGACGATGACGTGGCTAAAAGGAATACAATATCAGAAGCCCCCAGGGCACATGCTGGCACATGATGCCAATGATGGCACACGTCTCTGTGTTGATGGTCGAATCAAAAACATGTTTTGTTGTTGTGATACCAGGCAGTCATCGATGCCCATGTCCAGTGGCTGTATGCCCATGCTGACTGCTGTTTTTTTGCATTCATCATTTGGAAAAAATACATAAAAAGCAATTGGTAGGGTGGAAAAAAACCTCCAGGAAATTGGATTCGGACTGCAAACTGCTGAGTGATTGAATTTAGTGTCTGTAGCGCTCTAAATTCAATCCAAATAACCGCAGGCGAGCATTCAGGCCTGTGTGAAGTGGGTTTGTGCGTATGTGGTGGAGGTGGTTGTCATGGTGTTGTGTGAAGGAGGTGGCCTTCGTTATAAACACATAGACCCATAGCACTGTTTGTTTGTGTGTGTGTTTGTTTGTTTGTTTGTTTGTTTGTTTGTTTTGGCAGGTGCTGTGTGTATATACTTGTGTGTGTGTGTGCCTGTGTGCGTGTGCGTGTGTGTGTGTGTGTGTGTGTGTGCGTGTTTGTGTGTGTGTGTGTGTGTGTGTGCGTGTAAACCGACCCGTCCTCTCCAAAAGACCTCAGATGACCGTACAGTATGACCATAACGTCTGTCCACTCCTCCGCAGAAGAGGCACTTATCGGCAGGCCTTTCTGTCACTTGGTCACCCGAAGTAGATGCCAGTCGGCCAGCACTGTCTGTCCACTCGTCCCCCTAAAATAGACCTGCCCCCACCGTTACACAACCCCTCAAGTGCAGGGCCCTTGACAGCTTTGGTCTGGCCCAGGACAAAATGATCCAAAAGGGGACCCCACCCAATACATACAATGTTAACTGTCTCCCCTCACCCTAGGCCCAGAACAACTGAGCCCTTTGTCCCTCCCTGTCGACGTTCCTGCTCAAGTGCACTGAGTGTGTTTGCACTTTCCTCCACAGTGCAATATCCTTAGGTCATTGTTTGGACCTTTGCATGAGTCCTTCATCTTAAATCCCAGTGGAAATGTGGTTTTTACGCCAACTTGACGATGATTTAAGGTGTAAATATTGGCTGGAGTCCTTCAGGAAAAAGGCTTACTGGCTTCAGAAAAGTTTTCTTTTCTCCCAAGAGTCCCCTTTAAGGTACTCTCAGAAAAGAGGTTTTTTTTTTCCAATCGATTCGTCTCGGAGACAGAAGAGTGATTACAGTTGTGCAACAGCAATACAAACGTCTGCTCCAGTGATTTCAATTGGTCACGTGGGAAGGTGAACCAGAAATGGCTCTGTAGACCTGCCTGTCTTCATTCCCTTCAGTCCCCTACACGCACTGTGCTCATTAGGTGTGTGGGTACCCCTCCATGCTGCTTTCTCTCAATCCCTCCTCCTCTCCCTTCTGTCCTCTTTTGTCTTCGTTGTCCTCTTTCTTGAAAGCGAACATACACACAGAGGAACGCACAGCACACACGCACACACACACGCACACACACTTGGACAAGCACGCACGCACGCACGCACGCGAACACACACGCACAGACAGACAGACACACACACACACACAGAGACAGACAGACACACACACACACACACACACACACACACACACACACACACACACACACACACACACACACACACACACACACACACACACACACACACACACACACACACACACACACACACACACACACACACACACACACACACACACACACACACACACCATCTAGAAAAACATGTTTACCAAAGGGAAAAGACAGATTGAAAAAGAAAAGAAAGTAAGATGACAGGCATGTCTCTAGAGTCTTCTCACTCCGGCTCTTTTAAGTGCTTGTGTCTATCCTCTACAGTCAAGTTGCACATAGATTGCAACAGTATTGCACAAGGGAGTCCCGTTGCAACCTGTGCGATTGCAGTCATTAAAATGGTAATGCTTCCTGTGTTGCATGACTGTATATACACGGTCACTGTGTGCAGGAAATTTTATGTTTGAAAATGTTAAAGGTGCACTGAGTAATATTTTTCGTAGTTTATTTCCAGAATTCATGCTGTCCCTTCACAAATGTTACCTTTTTAACAAAGAATTACCACCACCATCAAATTCTAAGTATTCGTTATGATGGAATAGGGGTAGCGTATGAAAAGCTCATACTTGGCCCGACCGTGGCGCTAACGGTAGATTCTGACCCGGGCCCTTAGCCGGCCCTTCCCCATCTCTCTCTCTCCCAACTCACAACCTTCACTGTCCTGTCTCATATCAACACAAAATGAAGGCTTGAAAAGCCGGAAAAAAGTATCTCATGTGGCATACTCTGTATCTATTTACACTATGTACATTATGCTTTAACATTATGTACACTGCATTTTAAAGAAACACTCTCATGTGGCATACTCTGCATCTGCTTCGTTAACGACTGACCTTCATGTAGGCTACATTTAAAATGTTTCCCAACTGCTGCTGTGTGCTCTTATGGGCAGCTCCATGGTGACAGTGGCACCAGCAGAAGTGACCGTGAGCAGCTTTGTTTAGAGCAGGGGAGGGACGCTGGGGGACTTCCTCTCTGCTCTCCTCTAATTGGCTGTAATTGGGACAAAGGTCGTTGCTGAGGCACAGTGGCATTTCGGGAGTAGGCGAGCCGAGTTGGGCACCTAGAGCGGCAGGCATTTTTCACGCCGACCTCTGCCACGTTTTAATGAGGATGGATGCCTTTGTCATAGCAAGCAGGACCAACCGACCAAGGTTGGGGAAGGGAATGGGGAAAGGGGAGGAGGGGAGAGGAGAGGAGGGGAGAGGAGAGGAGAGGAGAGGAGAGGAGGGGAGAGGAGAGGAGAGGAGAGGAGTGGAGAGGAGGGGAGAGGAGGGGAGGGAGGGGAGAGGAGAGGAGAGGAGAGGAGAGGAGAGGAGAGGAGAGGAGGGGAGAGGAGAGGAGAGGAGAGGAGAGGAGGGGAGAGGAGGGGATGGGAGAGGAGGGGAGAGGAGAGGAGAGGAGAGAAGAGGAGAGGAGGGCTACAGTGGGGGAAGGCGGGGTAGGTGGGTACTGTAGGCGAGGGAAGGGCCCAGTGGGGCTCAGGGGAGGGTGGCGTGTCTGTATTTTTAGAGGCGTGCCGCGTGCCTGCGCCTCAGTGCCAGATGGGGTAAGATCACCCCCGCGACGCTGTGTGTATTTATAATGCTCATACATTATTTCCCACAGCACCTGTAGCGAGGCACGGGCAGCGATCTTCCTCCTGTGCTGCTAAAAATAGCCTGGCACCGCAAGGCCTCCTCTGGCGGGTACACCGCCCTCTTTTAATGTGGGGGCATCCACTGGTGATACACAGGAGCGGTAAATGGGGACAGGAGAGGACTCATTGAACTCAACTGACTGTGTTTGTGTTTGTGCGTGTGCGTGTGTGTGTGCGTGTGTGTGTGTGTGTGTGTGTGTGTGTGTGTGTGTGTGCATGCTTTCAACTATTTATTTGCCCTGCGCTGTTATTGTTGTTATCTGTGTGTTGTTGTTGTTGTTGTTGGTGGTGGTGGTGGTGGTGGTGATGGTGGTGATCCCATGGACAGTAATCCCATGTTGTTGTTGTGTGCAATAGAGTGACAGACTGTTTTCTGTTTTTGCCGTGTGTGTGTGTGTGTGTGTGTGTGTGTGTGTGTGTGTGTGTGTGTGTGTGTGTGTGTGTGTGTGTGTGTGTGTGTGTGTGTGTGTGTGTGCGCATGCGTCTCCGTCTTGTGTATCTCTGACTAACTCATGGATTGTCTTCTTTCTACCCATATCATTTTTCTGCTATCAACATTCTTTGCAATAACCTTACTCTCACCAGAATGGTGTGTTTGTGTATGCGTGCGTGAGTGCCTGCGTGTGTGTTTATTGTATGCGTTGATGATGGATTGAAGAAAGATCTTCTCAAATTAAGAACACTCCAACACACCCCCATTAACACAGCCTTACATGTGCCACATCAACACAGCCCTCCATGTCTGCCTCTAGCGATGTTACGATCAAGATCAATTTCAGAGTGGAAGGTACCGCACACTCTTGTCCATCGTGCTGAATTTCATTTACAGAAACGACGTTTCGGCCAGTGTGGCCTTTCTAAACTTTTTACACAAGCAAAGTGAAGACACCCCTTACAAATTGTCCTCTAGTTCGTGATCGAGATCAATGTCACAGCCAAAAGCACGCAAGCCTAATCTTTCTTTTATTTAATGCTCGTTCTGTTCACGAAACGAAAGTTCGAGAGAAGCGTGATGAAATTTGGAATGCCTAATTTACCACCTGCATTCTGTTCTCCACTTAACTGTCATTTACCTGAATTAGCGCGAAAAGATAGGCAAGCCTATTTAACCAGCTGCATCTCATTCTCCGCTCTGCCGTCATTCGCTGGAATTTCAGAGCACAGTCCATTCTCCAGCGAGAACGAAGATGTATGCATATATGCTTAATCCAAATTTCAGAGAGTGAACTATTGAATTTTTACAGTATACTGACCTGTTCTACTGTACAGCACCCCGGCCTTTAGGCATGCAGGTGTTTGTGCGCTATCTTCTGCTTTAAATATTTCCCTGTATTGACTGCTTGGATTATATGTCAGTCAACAAACACACACTCTCACATCCTCACGTATCGCGGAAACATAAACATACAGTACAGTACACTACATTCCCATAACCTGGGTGTGTCTGTTTGGGGCCACGTCTAATGGAGTAACTTAAGCCACTGTGGTCAGAGTTTTTAAAACTACTATTGGGTTTCAGAACATGAGGCAATGGTGTTTGTGTGTGTGTCTGTCTGTGTGTGTGTGTGTGTGCGTGCGTGCGTGCATGCATGCGTGCGTGCGTGCGTGCTTTAGTGTGTGTGTGTGTGTGTGTGCGTGTGCGTGTGCGTGTGTGTGTGCGTGCGTGCGTGCATGCGTGCTTTAGTGTGTGTGTATGGTGAATGTGTCTGAGAAAGAGAGTATTAATATCATTGTGTCCATGATCTCAGTAGTGTATGAGGGCCGGGGGACAGGTGCAGGCTAATCTCTAGCCACCACTGCAGTGCAACAGTAGACAGCATGGAGTTCCCATGTGCCGCTTTCACAACAGTAGCAACAAGAGCACATATATAATCAATGTCCTCATGCGACTATAAATAAATAAGGTACATAGTTACAGCAGAAAACATGTAGCCTGCGTTAGTTCTGCCAGGAAGACTCAGATCACCTGTGCATTTCGCAGAGCCAATCAGCGGCTGCCATCTCCTTTATAGCGACATGTCTAACTCTCCCTTCTTGCTGGCTTTAGGCATGGCCGGTCCGAAATCTGCGCGCGCCAAAACGTTGTTTATTGCAGTTAAATGTTTCCTTTATCGTCGTTTCAGGAGCATCAATGATTATTATCTCTCATCACTCCATTCACGCTATTAATCGAAGGCTGTCGTGCCGTTTCGCTTGTCCTCGAGGCTATTTTTTATTTCAAGTCAGATTTAGGATCTCGCCATGTCTGGAAAGCTGGCTTCGGCGTCTTCATTAGGCTACATTTCAGGGTTTCTCTGGTGCTACGTTTTTCTCTCTTTCACCGTGTGCTCTAGTCCTACTATCACATCGACATCTAATTCGGACGCCCGCAGGGACAGTAAGGTTGGCAGCGCGTGCTTTTTGTGATCACATGTGCCGTAAGTCAGCGAGGCGTGCCTCTCATCGTCGTTTAAAATGTGTTGCTTTCATCGTCGTTTAAAATGTATTGCTTTCATCAACCTAGGCTGCTATAGGTTCTCAGTTTATAGTCATGCAGTTTACTTTCTTCTCATGTCTCGTTTCCCGTTACCGCTGTTTTATCTCCTCTCTGACCGCTTAGTTTAACTTGTGGAGTGCTCCCCTTAATGTGTTACTGGTCGCGTTGCGACCCTTGCCGACTTAAGATATTCCTAACTGGTTCATCTGGTTGTCCATTGACTGATCGTTCGTGCATTCGTCTGTAGCCTTCGTGGCGTGGTGGCAATGTGTTGTGCTTTACGGCGTGTTATGTGTAGCCTACTACAGTCGGCTCTCGCCTCTACTTTAGTCATGCAATTCTCCCACGAGGTTCTCGTTCCTAAGGATCGGTTCGTCATCTCTATGGGAGTGGCTCAATTGTCGACCTGCTACATTTTGCATAATCCGTTTAATTATCTGTTTCCGGTGACGTTGCCCATGCTGTGCATCATTTGGCTTCGCACTCGCGTACGTGCAGGGTTTTTTGGAGTAGTGCTGGTGGAGTTCTTCGCTGGCGCAGTGGCATTAAGCCTACCTGATTAATGATGTGAACCAACCGGCTCTTTGTTATTTCTAGGCTATTTATTGTCTTGACTTTGATTCATTGACCTTTTAGTTTGGCTATATCGTATTTCATATTAATGTTTGTGCTTTCTTGTTTTACTGTTGCTTTTGTACCGCGGTTGTTAGGCCTACATAGCCCTCAGTCCTTCTATTTAGGCCTTGCGTTGCCGCCTTGGTCAACTGCCTTCGTTGTTTCATGCTTGAAAATACTTTGGCATAACTTGAGGTCTGGATTTATGCGGTTATTGATGTGGGTACTCTGGTTTCTAGGTAAATGACTTAAAATATTCGTAGTTGTGAATGTAGCACGCACCGCTTTTCGCTCATGATTCAGAGACTTTGTGCCGTGATTTCGCATGCTAGCACCGACGTTTCTCTCACTCTGTTTGGCATGCTAATTAGCTTTGTCCATTGCCGGGACTCAGTGTGAATAACCACACATCAAAACGATACGTTGATAATTGCCATGTTCTTTCGTTCTAGGTTAACTACTGGCGAATGCACGCTGCATGTTCCAAGTACACGGCTGTCGGGATTATCGCATCCACGTTCGCAGCTGGAGCCCTTTCCACCTCCGATGCATAGTATAGTATTTGTCCCTCTCTTTCCGCCGTCTCATAGGTTAATTCAATCAACACTGTGCCGCTGCCTGGAGACCTGTGTGACTCGGCTTTTCACTGCTTCGTGCATGGTTTTCCGTGGCTCACTTTTAGTTGTTGTCATGCAAATGGGCCCGGGATTCTTTTGGGGGGATCAAGATGCGGTACAAAGTTTTAACTAGCTACACGCTCGTCTACATTTTAAGGGCGCACCTATCTAAGTGCATTTCATTTCAAATTATTACAATTGCATAACTTATGATCGCTTTTTCTTTCACGTGCAAAGCAGGACCGTTACTACTCGTTGTACGGTGCGACATCCACCTGAAGTAGGAGGCCTCGTTACAAATTGACGAACTTCGATACGAGTATCCAACCCTCGAACCATGCACAAGTTCCCGTTAACCTCTCTGCTCTCGTAGGCACGCCAGGCCCTCTACCGCACCATGAATCAACCGTTGCAATTTGTTCTCACTGCTAATTTCACCCGTTCTTTGTTATCTCGTGGCTGTCTCGTTCTCCTTTCTGTGTATATGCTGCATGCCAGTTCTGTTAGCAAACCACAACGCTTGCCTAGTCGTGGCAAGGAAAAGGAATGCTTGCCTAGCTATGGCAAACTGTCATTGTTGCTGACTGTAAACTCTATCTTTCCTTCCCAGGTGCTCAGATGGTCATGCTGTCCACACATTGGGGCCCATAGCTGCCCATGTGCGTTTCCTACCGTCATGTATTTCCTTCATTTATCACAGGTTCAAAGGCCTGGTGCTCCCTTAATATGTCCTCAGAAGGCCTACAGGATGTCATTTGGTTTCATGCACAGTGACTCTGGTTACCCCAACTAATTTTCACTCATCTCTATTCTCCTCCCATAGGGTATACCTACTGTGAAGTCCATACCCAGGCGTCCCGTTTATCCATTGTTCTCTCGGCTTTCTCTTTGAACTCGTCTTCCTTTTAGCACTTTACAGTTCCTGCACTTCAGTTAATTCCCGTCTTCGTCTGGCTATTCTGAATGGCCCTCCCTACTAGGCCTCTCCGTACATTTCTCGAAAACATCTAAGTCCGATACTCTCGGGACTGGCGTCATGGTTACTATTGCACATCACTACGCCTCTTTCGGCCCTCATGCTTTATACTGCACTACCTTTCTCCTCGACCCAACACTTCTCAGTCCTCACCACCCATCGACAGGTGCATGTTTCCGGTCTTTAACTCCAAGACCTGAAATTTCAATACGCCTCCAATTCGTACGACGTTTGGCTTTCAATTTCATGCACGCGGCTGGGATCAAGGTCTCCCATAGTTTGGTCTCTGCACCTCCATTCAACTCATCTTAAGACATAGCCAAATCCATGCCCAACGCGCCCGACTCACGATACCCTCACGAATCACCCTCGACATCTTGCACACGCTCATCGTAACGCTCTGCGGTCGCCCGTTTTCACCCTGCTGATGTCCCAAAGCTTAAGCTTCACTCCGTGACGGTCAATAAGGTAATCTTCCTCACACGTAAACATTGGCGTTGGTCCCCACCCCGTTAACTGTTCACTCGCACGTTACGTCGTTTCACGCCTCTCTCGTTCTGCTCCCTGTGTGAGCGTCTGCTTGCTCATGTCTGTCCGTCTCTTGTTTATCAGTCTGTCCGTCCGTCCGTCCGTCTGTCCTAGTGATGGCAGTCCAGCTCAAGCGCGCCGGAACGCGTTCCAAACCATCAACAGCGAAAACCATTAATCCACTGTTCCGAAATTCGCTTCAGTACGGAAGAACCACGCGATATATTTCGTATGAATCAGTAAACTGGTTCAGTTTTCCGAAAGCAGCGTTCTGCCACACGAACAGCAGGCGCGCACAAAAGTGTTTGGCCTGTTGCAGAGCCGTCTACCAGGTTGCAGTGGAGAGAATAGATATTTTAATGACTGTCATTAGGCCTGTAAGTCCCACTCGATAAGACAAGTAGGCCTCGACATCATCATCATAAGTTATGAACACTACAAGAAGACATTTATGTTCAGCAACGCTTTATTCTGATCGTCCAAAAATAGCCTAATTAAATGAATAAATAAATAAATGAGGCATCGTAGCCTTTGCAACGTCGTCTACCTCAACTGCCTCATCAGTAGCCTAAATGTCAAACGTCTGAAAGTTAGCATGCAAAAGTATGAGCTCAGTCCAATAATGGGGGTCATGTCGCAGATGATGAGGGCACAACATCTCAACTTATCGAATTGAGCCCGTTTATTTGCAAACATGGCTTTTCACCAGGAGGGGGCCCTGTTACTAACCCAATTTTGAAGCGATGTGCCTAAATGGTTCGGAGCTTCAACAAGGCTTCACTTGCCCATCATCTGTTCCGTCTGCCTGTTGGTCCTTATCTGTTAACTGTTTTATATTATAATTTATAATATCTTGCGCTCATTGCTATCGTGCAGCTCTCTCACTGCTATCGTGCTGCTCTCTGCCACGTTGGCTGCCCCCGGGAGGGCCTCTGTGCAATTCCGTCACCTTCTGCGAGAGGGCGCTCATGATTCATATGCTAGGTCAGTCGATAAGGTAACCTCCCTCACACGCGTTGGTGTTGGCTCTCATCCTGGTAACCATTCACACGCGCACGCTGCGCCGATTAGTGCTCACCACACACTGCTCTCCGTGAGAACGTCTGTCTGCCTTCGTCCCTTATTTTCCTTCTGTTTCGTGT
>NC_085862.1:20967080-20972080 GCF_034702125.1 Engraulis encrasicolus | reverse complement strand
CACATTAGGATATCCAGAGTCAGGGGCGCTGGCAGCGTTGGCTGGGCCCAGGACAAACTCTGGGACTCTGGCTGTCCACACACCAACAGGCATGTAGACCCACCCCCAATTCATTACATGCACTATGATAGGGACCCAAGTTTGATCCCCCCGTCCCCGTCACCGTCCCCTCCTTGGGGCCCGGTACAACTGACCCCTTCGTCCCCCCTTGTTGGCTTCCCTGTTTATAGCCGTGTAACAGATACCCACCCCCCCCAGGGGAGAGAGAGCCGGATCACTTAGCGTAGCGTCTCACCGGGGGCTCTCTCGGCCTCACTCCTGTCCTCACAGTGGAAGGTGTAAGCCTCACACTCCCCGTGAAGGCGATACTCCCGCTCTACACACACTCATAAGCACCTTATTCATAAGGGGACAGACACACGCACACTAGACCTATGATTTTTGGCCCAGGCCCGAGCCCGAACCCGAACCCGAGCCAATTTCGGGTCGGGTCGGGCCTGAAATGTCACTCATTACGTTCGGGTAGGGTCGGGTTCGGCTTCTCTATCGTTGACAGTTTTTTTTTATTTTTATTTTTTTAAATAAATAAATAGGCTATGTAGGCTGTGCGTTAATAATATTCCACGTCAGTTGATAATCCAGCAGTGCAGTGCCTGCTGCTAGAATGCACGCGCTTTCCCTCGCCTCTCCCTCCCATCACAGTGCGCTGAGGCATTTCGGCCGTGTTTTGGCCACGAGAGACGCGTGGTCTGCAAAAAACAGAGGTCGCCTCATCAACCCGACACATACTGTAGCCTAATAAACTCTTGCAATGGCAATTCAAGAACTCCTTCATTCCTGTTCTGCTGCTCGCGTCGTTGTTCTTCTTTGTCTCGCTGTCTCTCTCTGTGAAAGTGCCGCGCTAGATTTTTAAGGTCGTACTGCTGCTGTGGCTTATGGCCCAATGATCAGCCGGTCAAAATGACGGACGCCCTTAAAATTTTCCGCCAACTCTTAAAAAAAGCGTCAATGATGGATTATCGCTTAATGTAACCTCTGTGCACTGCAGTGCAGCATACACAGAAATATAAAAGATGGCCTGCATGTTTATACAGTCTATTTAACTTAGATTTCGTAACAAAATACTTTAATGGCTTTAATTTAAGGGCTTTGATTTGTTATCATAGATCACCCCTCCTTATAAATAAAATTTGAAATTTCGGGCTTCCCTCGGGCTCGGGCCTACACATCCAATAATTAGTCGGCCTCGGGCCGGGCCCGGCCCAATTCCCATGGGCCCATGTCGGTTCGGGCTTGGATTTTTTTACCCGTTCTTACCTCTGACGCACACGCATGCACGCACACACGCGCATGCAAGCACACACACACACACACACACACACACACACACACACACACACACACACACACACACACACACACACACACACACACACACACACACACACACACACACACACACACACACACTCTTGCAAGCACGCACGGACAGACACACACACACACACAAACACACAACCTGTTTCTGAGGTCACACTGCACCTGAGAGATACAAAGCTGCCGTCAAGCGCCACAGCGCATTAGGTATGACGTGAGTGAGGTTGACACTGCGCGCTGCTGATTTGTGTACATGCAACAAGCCGTTTTTCAAGTATACTGATTAAGTAAACTAAGAAAATCACACACAAGGTATTGCAAATGATTGCATAGACATTCGTTATGGATAGTAACCTACTTTTGTTTGTGCAATTTGCACGAAACATACAGCAAATAATACTGCATGCACTGAAATTTTTAAACTAGGGTCATTGATTTTACAACGACCCACTGATGACAAGTTGAAAAGGAAAAGGAACCTTCACTTTACTGGGTCATATCCACTGATGACTTTTCAAACCTTCAAAGAAAATAAAAAAAAATGCAGCACACTCTGCTCCATGTGTAATTTGAAATGAAGTAACATTTTGCCCCCCTGCCCTTCTTCAAACTTACAAAGCAACAATGTTTCATTATCCTAACCTTTACTCTCTTTCTCTGTACTTCCCTAACTTTATGCTCGCTCTCTTTATGCTTTCAAACCTAGACAAAGTTCTGCTGAGTGTGCGTGCGACAGACGCCATGGCAGTCCATCTCCCTCTGCCCAAGCCTATTCCTATTCCCCGCTGGCTAAATGTCCAGGATTGTTCTCTCATGTCCGAGGTAAGTGGTTTATAGAAACAGTGACAGCTCTCATCTGGGCCTCATAATATAATCCCCGTCTTAGGCACGGGTAAAGGATCCCTGGTGGGGGTAATGTGCTGCGTTCTCAAGGGAATGGTAATCTCTCGTAATCCCTCAGGTCCCAGAGCAATCCAACCCCGGACCACCCCACGCCATGTCACCCAACCCCCCAACCTCACAGCTCTGGCTGGGCCCAGGAGAAAGTAGTCTGAAAGCCACCCCCACCCCCTCCCCACCCCCCATGCAATACATACAGTATAATGTGATGAGGACCCCCCCCGTCTCCATGGGACTGGGACAACTGACCCCTTTGTTCCCGTCTGTACCAATAACTCTCCACGGCTACCTGTTAATCTCTCCAGGGACTTCCACATCGGATCTTTCATTACCTCCTCTTGTAACTACCTCCACACCCTACTGTACTGCAACCGTCCCTCTATACAAAACTACACCCTACTGTTACTGCAACCGTCCCTCTATACAAAACTACACCCTAGTGTGCTGCAACCGTCCCTCTATACAAAACTACACCCTACTGTACTGCAACCGTACCTCCTCCCCACCTCCAGTAACTATCCCAGACCCTCCTCTGCCACAGCCACCTGCTAGAAACTGCTGTATCTTTGGTCAGCCATGTCCGGATGTTCAAGGAGTTGGTCTTTGGATCAGAGTGTTGGAGGGTTGTTCCTCTCTCTGCACCTCAATCCATGGCTGATGCAAGGCACCTGACCCCACCTTGCTCCAGGGATCGTACCTTATAACTGTATTGTAAGTTGCTGTGTGTGTGTATGTGTGTGTGTGTGTGTGTGTGTGTGTGTGTGTGTGTGTGTGTGTGTGTGTGTGTGTGTGTGTGTGTGTGTGTGTGTGTGTGTGTGTGTGTGCGCGTGCGTGCGTGCGTGCGTGTGCCTGTGTGTGTGCAACCTGCACGTACACGTGCACATGCGCGTGTCTGTGTGCGCAGGCGTGTGTGCGCGGGCGTGTGTGCGTGTGTGCGCGTGTGTGCGTGTGTGTGTGTGTGTGTGCAGCAGAGGATTAAAGTGGTTTAGGTTATGAGAGAGCGTGCTGAGCAGGTGTTGCAGCTGGGTGTGGATGGGGGCGGGGTAATGCCCGTGGTATTGCAAAAGACCATGCACAGCTGTCTGAGGTTAAACGTGCGTGTGTGGGCCCTGCCTCAGCCTAATGATACGGTACTGGGTTACTATGCTGATGATGACCTGGGTTTGATTCCCCGTCTCTCTCTTTGCACTCCTCCACTGTCCTGTCAAAAGTAAAGAAATAAAAAGCCCAAGAACATAGCTATGAAAAAATGTGTGTGTGTTTATGTGTGTTTGTGTACAGGCAAACCTGCGTGTCTGTGTGGGTGTGTCTGTGTATGTGTGTGTTTACATGTGTGTGCTGTGCGTGTGTGTGTTTCCTTGTCTCAGCTCGTAAACAGATTACGTCTGTAGAAAGCGAAAGGCAGCTGACGTCCACTGGCGAGTTGAGCTTGTTGCCCTGAGGCTCGACACTGTGCAGCGAGCACCTCTCGGCTCGTCTCGCCTCGTCACATGAGTAAGAGTGACTCACGCCACAGCAGCCACTTGCCAAGGCGCGTCAGCCATGTTACTGCCTCAACTCATCACTATTCAACGCCATTAAGCGGAATCTACCGGAAGAATCATTACACCATCCTGTCCATGGAATACCGCTAAGCAGCAAGGATTGAAACATGTCAGAAGAAATCGACAAACACCCTTGTGATCCTGACTGTATTGTTTTAGGCATTTGTGGTTGTGATACATACTGTACAGTATTTTGATTGCTCTTGTGTATATACTACAGTCTTAAATCCATGAGATTTGCTACAAACATGTCATTAGAGTAAGCCTAACCCGTTTATAGGCTAATCTCAATGAGTTGGACTCATTGCCAAAGGAAGAATTCAGTGTATGCTGTACAGTTTTAGCCTGAGTATCATCCTCCGTAGTGACCGCGCTGGCTCAATACTTTCGCTTGCTGACCACGGAGTCTGACCCTGCAGCCACCCCCGGCAGTTGGAAATTATCTCACTTAATGAGGGAATTAGCCTTTCGCAAAACCCCTCCCACAAACGGCCGCCAACCAATCCGAGCTCAGCAACGGTAACTAAGGAGTGTAGAACTTGTCGAGGTCCGTCAAAAACCTACGTACGATTTCAGGGAGACATACAACGTGTGCCTATGGCACCGTCAGGGTCCGACACCATCTGAAGATTAATTAGGACCTCATTTTTTCACTTTCCCGAAGCAAAAACCTCAAGCGGACTGATAACAGGGATGGATTAAGCCATGTGAAGGCTATTAGCTCCAGGTGATCATATTTAAAATTAGCAGGCTAACTGTGCAATCGTCTTGTTTGCTAATATAGCCCCCTTCCCCCTTGCATTTAGCTGGCAGAAAACGTACCCTAAACAAATAATCAATGCATCGCTCAGACTTAAGGACAATATTATATGATATTATAGTATTGGTTCTACGGCATTATGATTCAAATTTTATTGGGAAACTACTAGTTGCGTTGTTTAATATGCGCCAAATGCACAGCCCACGGAGCAGCCCCCACCCTCTCTCCTTCCCAGTTTGTGTCTGTGTATATGCGTCGAGTGTGACAGCAAAAAAAGTAACACTGAAATGGGGCTGCGCTTGTTCCAACCTTGTTATGAAGATATTAACTGTCAACTAAAACCATTAAAGTGAACAGAAGAGAAACGCCCAGTGTGACTGCCCAAGAGCTGCGCAGTGTCAGTGCCGAAAGCCCGTCAA
>NC_085862.1:20957080-20964580 GCF_034702125.1 Engraulis encrasicolus | reverse complement strand
CTCCCTTTGTCCCGCCAGGTATGTGACACACACACACAGTCTTCTCCAAGTTCTCAGACACTGACAGACTTGATGGCAGTCCCTCCCGACAGATGTTTTGGGGTGTGAAATGTGTGTTGTGTGTTGAGAAATGACTTGTCTGGCACGTGATGTTGCCTGACTCACAGTGTTTGCGTACACCTACCACTTTTGACTAAGTAAATTGTCAGGGAGGGGACAACTCCCCACCACAGACGGCTACCTGTCTGGAGGCAAGTGCGCACCTCTCACTTGCTCGCTACTATGGCCGTGGCCATTGTTGGGAAAGTTACTCAAAAACTGTAATGCACTACTTATTACATGTTACTGTCATTTAAAAGTAATGCCTTACATTACAACATTATTATTTTTTTAAAGTAAGGCATTACACTACTTTTGCATTACTTTTAGTTACTTTAGCCAAAATGACTGGAAATAAGGATTTGGCAATCTACAGTGCAAATCTATGAGGTGGCATGACTTTCACCTGCCATCCACAAGTCGTTTTGGAAGCCTGCAGACTGAAAACCAACATGGGAATCATCCTCAGGTGTTTATCTGAGAAACCAAAGACGAGTTCTAATGTGTGATTTAATAGGAATGCTAATGCCACAAGGTGTGGCTTTAAAAAAAAAAAAAATGCTGAATATGTAAAAATGTTGCCAAATGATTTCAACCAAAGTCTTGGTTGTATCCAACATGTGGAAATCCACTCAGCTTGTGTGTAGTACTGATAAAAATCATCAGGTAGACAGACGCATGGTCCCAAGTGTCCCTCCACTGCTCACCGCACACATGATGTGACACACTGGATAGCCCTTTGCTCCATAATTATATTATCCTTTATTATACATTGGTTAGATTTTCAACAATGACTACACGGCTGAAATGCTCAGAACATGATGTCACATACGTGTACTAAACATATTGTACAAAAACTTGACTATTGTCTGAACAAAAATAGGCTAGTGTCTGTACCGTAATACGAATTTAAACGCATGGTGAATCAAAAGCATCTATAAAGTAACAACAAAGTGATGTCCGTCATAGCATTATCATCATACCATTACACTAAATGCCTCAGTCTATAATTTAAAAACACCAGTTTATGATTTTACTATTACACTGTGTGTCGTTGCATGGCTTTAGGGTTTTGTAACAAACTTATGGGTTATGGGTTGCACCGGTCCGGAAGTCACAAAAATCACAATATGAATCCTTTAATGATGCGTTATGAATACAGGCTTGCACAACATGTTATGTCATTCTACATGTAACAGGCCTAATGCAGAACAAAGTCACTCCAATGTTAAATATCTGTGGAAGCTAAAGCTACAGGTCTGTCCACCCATAGCACCATGTCTCTGCATCATCAACCACAAGGGTAATAAACCACACATTTCACTGGTTTAATGACTGCGAGCATGTATAAAAAGAGTGTGTGTGCGTGTGTGTGTGTGTGTGTGTGTGTGTGTGTGTGTGTGTGTGTGTGTGTGTGTGTGTGTGTGTGTGTGTGCGTGCGTGCGCACAATGTGTGCATACCTCCGTGTGTGTGTGTGTGCATGTGTGCATACCTCCGTGTGTGTGTGTGTGCGTGCAGACGGGTATTCGTGTGTTCACGTGTGTGTTCACGTGTGTGTGTGTGTGTGTGTGTGTGTGTGTGTGTGTGTGTGTGTGTGTGTGTGTGTGTGTGTGTGTGTGTGTGTGTGTGTGTGTGCGCGCATGCGTGTGTGCATGCCTCTGTGTGTGCGTGCATGCGTGTGTGTGTGTGTACTGTGTCTTTATGGCTGCAGTGCCCATTAAATTGTTTATCTCTCATGCCCGCCATGCAGCGCCAGTCACCTCTGTGGGATTCCTCACCACTGTCCTCTCCCACTCCTTGCTTTGTGGCATGTTTATTTGCTGCCTGTGCAAGACCAAAGGAAGCCATCTCTGTAATTATTGACCAGCGACCATTGTCTCCCTTTGATAACCCTGGAGATCTGAACGCCAGAAATGTCTGGAATGAGGGGGAGTGCTGCTACATTTGATGCCACTGCATCTAATTTAACCCATTAAAGGTGCCCTGTGTAGAATGTGGCCACAATGGGTAGGCTACTGCAACTATTCTGCTCATTGAAAATATGCTGTCTACTGCCAAATGTGATCTTTTCATGCATATTTACTGAATAATAAACTAATATTTACAAGTATGACCAAAGTACAATGGAGAAGCTCCCCCTTTTCATGTATGAAAAAATGCAATTTTTCCAGACATAATCAATGAATACTTTGTGAATGGGCAGCCTGAATTCTAGAAAGCAACTACTAAAAATATTACACAATGCACCTTTAAAAGATGGCCGCTGTTACAAATGTGCTGTTACTAGAACGGCAATGACCAAGTCGTTGTGTATTACTCGTACTAAAGGCCCTGCGTAATGTCATAGTATTGCAGCACTGTGGTAGAAAAGTCTTTTCAATGACTATTACAGCATTCCAGTGTAACGGCGCGCATTTTGGCTTGAATTATTGCTACATTATTCTCTTCCTTTCTTCCTTTGTTTCTTACAAGCCTCGTCACTCAGTCAACAAAGTGATGCTTTTTGCACCCCCACATCACTCTTGATGTCTGCTGTCAGCCCCGTACACCCCCTCCCGTCCCCCCTCCCCAAGACCCCTGTTCCATTTCCTGTTTACACTGCTTTCTGTGGTCTGGTTATTTTGGGCCACAGGAGGTAGGCCTACAAGTGGAGCCCCAGCACTTCAAACAAAGGCTAGAGCAAGGAACAACCACAGAGGAATAAAGTAGGAGTAAAAGTACAGTCAGGGATATAATTACAACACAAGTAGCATGACATTACGTAGCTGCAAAATTGTAATATCATAATTCTAGTCCTGTGATTACATCTACTTCTTGAACAAAATTCAAAACACCGCACACTGCTTACTGTTCTTTTTCTTACTTTATTTTTCGGAGCGAACAATGTGTTTCGCCCAGTGTGTCATCAGGTCCGCTGTTCGCTCCAAAAAATTAAGTAAGAAAAAGAACAGTAAGCAGTGTGCAGTGTCTTTTGAATTTTGTTCATTGTTCACCTTCTCCCGCCTCACACCTGCATTGCTGAGGGCTTGTGCACAAGGACTCTCTTGAACTTTGATACATCTACTTCTTCTTTGTACATCTCTGGAAACAAATAGCAATGCTTGACTGTCAGTAATAAACAACAGTCAAAGCAATTAATGGTGTTTAGACTCAACAGCCCAAATCCAGACATAGTAGCGAAGTCATTTACACCAGTACGTTACACTGAACAAACTATTCATACCACTCACTGTAAGTCTGTGTCATGAATCAAGTAAACTCAAATGTAAGGGGTGCATCCTAAAGTTTGCCCAGATCATATTTCAACTAATCATATTTGAGTTATAACAGTTGTTATTACTCCATTACGGTAATCTTGTTACTCTGAAAGCACTCTGTGATTCCGTGGTGTGCGAGGAGGAGACATGTGCAAACGCTGTGGGGCAGCCATGTTGACACAACAGATATGAAATATGGCTCCACAAAATGGAACTGCAGCTAGCGTTGGCCCCTAACTGTCTGGCACAGATTGGGAAGAGGGGAGGGTAGAGGGGAGGAGAGGTGGTGGGGTGGTGGTGGTGGGGGGGTTGTAGGACCGTGAGCAGGAGGGACAGGACATACATCATCCTGGCTTACTCCGAGGACACACTAGCTCCACTCCACGCGGCCCCGTCCCGTCTCCTGTTGTGTCCTCCGCTCTCTCTCTGGTTATTTATCTTACGCACTTCCTGTGCACGTGCTGCTCTCTCCCACTACAGATAACCAACATCACTCTCAATGTTTGTTTCGCTCTATCTCTTTCTCATATTTCACTCGCTACCTCCCCCCCCTCTCTCTCCCTCCTCTATTTCTCTCCCTCTCTGTCCCCATTGCTTCCCTTCTCCACCCCTGGCTCTATCTGGGTGATGTGTTATCAGGCCGTGTGTCCGTCCGTCAGGGCTGCTAGAGGGGGCAGTGCTGGAGTCGATGACCTGTGAACAGCACTGGAGCTCCGTAATGAGAGTGCTGTAGCTGCTGCTGTTGCTGCTGCTGCTGCTGCTGTTGCTGGGACAAGTCCTACAGCGAATCAGGTCCCTTCTACTTTTAGCACTGTGGCACTGAATTAGAATTAGACACACACACACACACACACAAACACACACATGTACGCATGTGCAAACATGCACACGCGCATACACACACACACACACACACACACACACACACACACACACACACACACACACACACACACACACACACACACACACACACACACACACACACACACACACACACACACACACACACACACACACACACACACACACACACACACACACACACACACAAATATTGTGGAGGGGAGGGAAACTGACAAAATGGTATCTGCTGATCTGCTGTTGCTGGGACAATAAACTTGCAGCACTGAATTAGCTGCCCGACTCTCTCTCTCTCTCTCTCTCTCTCTCTCTCTCTCTCTCTCTCTCTCTCTCTCTCTCTCTCTCTCTCTCTCTCTCTCTCTCTCACACACACACACACACACACACACACACACACACACACACACACACACACACACACACACACCACACACACACACACACACACACACACACACACACACACACACACACACACACACACACACACTACCGTACACAATATTTAGAGCTCTAACACTATTCGGGGTCTAGGAAAGCTGTCAAAATGGCAGCTGTTGTTGCTGGGACAGTAAACATCCCCATCACCATCCAAGAAAACACACACACACACGCCCACGCCCACGCCCACGCACACACACACACACACACACACCCACGCACACACACACACACACACACACACACACACACAAATAGCATGAAATAGTAATGTCCACTGCTGTCCGTGGCATAGCGACCTCTGCTCTGCTCGTGCAGCATGTCTAATAAAGAGAGGAAGAATGTTGCCCCGCAGGGGTGAAGCGATAGGGGGCCAAGTTGGGCGTTTGCCCCTGGGCCCAGGGCACTACTGTATCGATGGTGGGGGGCCAAGAATGACCTTGGCAGGCTGTGAGGGGGGAACTATCAGTGTTTTGCCCTGGGGCCCTGTGTGCAAATGTTCCTCCACTGTGCCCACCTCACCCCCAGGATGGCTTTGTGTAAGCGCACGGGGGCAGGAAAGCCTAGTTGTGCTGCGACTGACTGTGCTGCACCGAGCAGGCTGATCCTGTTATGGTATTGTGTGGGTTCAGGCAGCCTACTAAAACAGCAGCTGGGCACGTTTCCGTTCTGCAGGCTTTATGTTGTCTCTGCCACGGTCAAGCCTGTTGGCGTGGTTAAGGAGACCAAGTACACCTCACTCACCAATGTGGCAGAGTTGCAGAGTCAGGGAAAAGAGGGCTTTATTCAAGTGATCTCCGTCCGGTCGGATATGGCACTAAGAACAACCAGATGTACCACTTCTCTATGGGTGCAACCATTCTATCCATGATATAACACAATAGCATACCCATGTAACAGTTTGACGACAGGACTGAGAGGCTTTATTCCACTGAGTCCGGTCGGATATGGCGCTCTAACGACCAGATTTACAACTTTTTTACGGGTGGCAATTTGTCCATGGTAAAACAAACAACAAAAATTATGTTTGGGAAATATCTTTTTCCTTAAACCAATGTGCCTCATTCTTTCTCCGAGATCTACTCACGCTCACACAGGCAACTAGACAAAGACGTGTACGTAACTTCCTATCCAAACTCTCTGTATGGTATGTGTGTAGGTGCCAAGGTCCCAGTGCTAGTCGTGGCAGAACTCTGCCAGCATAGCCCCATCCAGCTGTAGGCAGGGGAGGAGCTATAGGAGGGGTGCAAGCATGGTATCTGCCCCTGGATCAATTTCTTGCAGTTTTAATACTGGGTTAGCATGGCAGACAGACAGACGTTTCGGCCTAAGCCTTCTTCAGCGTCTTTCTGATCCGGGAGTGCGGCTTTTTTACCATACATGAACTTTGCTGTTTACTCGCACCCAAAGACCTTGTAAGAGACTTTTCGGAGTTGAGCGCACTTTCTCTACTAAAGGTTTATCTGCCCCTGGGCCCAGGGGCCTATTATGCCTATTATACAGGCCCTATTATGATCTTGGCTGGCCGTATGGGGGGGCCATCAGTGTTTTGCCCTGGGGCCCTGAGTGTAATTGTTCCGCCACTCATTGTAGGCTAAACTGGGAATTCCCATGCTGCCTTGTGCACTGAAATCTTTACCAGCTTTCCATCAGAATTAAGAAATTATTTTAAATAGTTAGATCAAACTCCCTTACGAGAGAATGAGTAGATGCATGGTTCCCAGACTATATATCACTTGTGATACAGTTTGGCGACAGCCTGGCTTGGTGCAGGCAGAATTGCACAGGGCTGAGCTGAGCAGATTGACAATCATCTCACAATTTTGCAAGAAGTTTACAAAGTTTCCCCATGCCCTTTCTTAACTCTCAGTTAATTCACAGCCACTCACAAACAAACACACTGACTTCTTAACAGAAAACCACACTGTGTTTAAAACCAAGTCAACAAGTATTGCCACCTGCCCTAGTTTTACCAGTGCTTCAGAAACATGTTTGGTCTCTGGGGGATAAGGGGAATAGCCATATCAATTCCCAGTTACTGTAATTCAAGGCACTAGGCCTAGCAGTTGCTCAAAGAAACACATAAATTCCAACAGCCCTCCTAATGCTCTCGTGCAGGGTTTTAGAGGTGGCACGTGAGGCGCTGGCCTCTTTAAGAAGATCTCAGATTTTAATGAATGAAAGGCTTTCTTTACTACTACAGCCTTCCGGGAGCTGCTGGAAGTGCGTGATTAAACGACCACACTCTTGCACTCAGGCCACAGAGGATTTCTCAAGGGAGATTTTTCAGCTTGGGACTCTGTACATGACACCTGCGGTAGAGGTGCATTTTGTTGCTGTCATAGCTGGCGTGTAGTTAGTGTCGATGACAAAAACTCTTGACCCATTTCTTTACCCACATTAGGTGGCACTCTGATTAGCCCTCTGGAGACAAAACGCACATGTCGGCCCACGTTGCTTTCCGATGTATGCCGAGCTGCTGAAGTATTTTAGGCCATGTGTTGGGTGCTGGCTGAAAAATCGGAGAAAGTGCGGGATTAGGGTTAGAGTGGCTGAAGAGGAGCCAGGCCGAGCCAGGCCATTGCTCTAATTCAGGGACACTGACGTAAAGGAAAAGACGGAAATAGTGGTGCTGCTGAGCTTGGCGTGGTGGTCATCGTTCAAAGGGCCAAGGGTTTCATCTGTTGCCGTATACTTGACCATCGTGAAAACAAAATAACCTTAGCTGCCATTTAGCCTGTTGCTGTAGACCTGTTTGGTGTGTGACAACACTGAATTAGCATTAGCTATGATTAACTTATCACTGTAAACCTGTTCAACATTGACATAGGTGGTGCT
>NC_085862.1:20949580-20954580 GCF_034702125.1 Engraulis encrasicolus | reverse complement strand
TTATATGCACGTTCATATACACAAACACACATTTAGAGTCAAACACACAACCAACACACTTTTGTTGTGGACTGGCTTTTGTGAAGTCTATTCTGGGCGTGAAAGAGGGAACTGGGGGACTGTATAAGGTTGGCCAGGATTTGAAACAAAGGAAAGGGGAAGGAAGTGACGGCACGTTCCACTTCAGCACTGCCACTCTCTCTGTCTCTCTCTTTGTCAGCGGGCCGGGCCTGCTATGGAAACTTTCAGCTGCACAGCACAACTCTCTCTTGGTAGAGAAGGATACGGCTTTAGCTGCTTTCTATTCACAGCTGTTTCATTTATTCCTCTCCCCCATCTGCCTTTCAGTCTTTCACTTCTTTCACTCTCTCTCTCTCTCTCTCTCTCTCTCTCTCTCTCTCTCTCTCTCTCTCTCTCTCTCTCTCTCTCTCTCTCTCTCTATCTCTCTCTTGTTTTCTCTTTCTTTTCTCTGTGTCTGCTCCTGTAACTCATTCTGCATACTAAACAGACAATGAGAAAAGCCAACACTACATCAATTGTTGAACAGCTCTATGCTCAATATGAAATACAATAACACATGAGAGCAGTAGTCAATTGTGATTTGAACAACATAGTGGCTTGAAAAATAACAATTCTATGTAGCCTAATCTGTAATCTATGTTATGAGTTTGTACCTTTTTACTTTTTTAATGTTGAGTGGTTCAAAAGGTGTCTTACTTTTCTTTTTTTGTATGTCTCGACTTCTTTGTGTTTTGTGTATACATACTACCGTGTGGTATTGTGTTGTTGAGTATGAACAAGGCCTTAGCGTTTCCCAACATGGCCTACTTTGATATTTCGGGTTGTGGACTGATCGCCTTTTAGTCACTTCCTTCCCTGGTGAATCAGGTTTCCTGAGGGAAGGCGCTGGCGATGGTGCTGGATACATCAACTCCCAAAGAGATTCTTCCCAGGAAAACTTAGTCTGTGTGATGCAAGCATAAAAGGGAAATTAATTGTCAGGGCGCAACTTTGTTGCGAGAAACACAGTGAAACATTTAACCAGAAGCCTTCCAGGTGTTATGATGAATATGAGAGTTGAACTGTTGTTTGGACACACATTTCCCCAAATCATTGAACCTGATCTTGTTGCAAATTATTGAAGATAGATTGAATACTATTCAAAAACGCAAGCACACTAAATGCATGAAAAAAGAAAAAAAGAGAGAGAAAAATGGCAGCTTACAGTGGAGAGGTGAAACCCTGAATCATTGACTCAGTATAAGGTGGGAGAGCCAGAGTCTTCTGTGCTGCAGCAAAGGCGGGATACAAGGCATGGTCCATCTGCTGCCTTCTGCTCTCCTTGACCTGGCCATGTCATCCCACCCCCTCAGCTGCTCAGTGGTCACCCCGTGTGAGTCTCCTCGTCTCTATGCCTCATAAATGCTGCGTCTCTGTGTTTATGTTACTCCGAACTGAACTGCACTGAAATAGATGTTACATGATACTTCACATGTACAGTATTGTTCCCAGGCCCCTCAGAAACAGACAGGCTTCCGTCAGGTAATGTAATGACCTCTGTTTTGTTTGTGTGATTCCCTGTCCAAATGATTTGTCAATAAGTCTGTCAGTTATGGTTTGAAGGTAACCCCATTTGGTCTGTAGACTGAAATGTGAAATAGAAACATTCTATTCAACTTCCATTACAAGCTGATGTCACGTTCGTCATGTGGCAGCATTGGCCATAATAGTTGCCATCTCTGATTGCACTTGTTGATTTTTTGCACCCTGTGTTCTCCTGCATCATGGAATGCTTATGAATGGTACATTTTAAAAAGAAAAAATTCAGTGTATTTGCATTTGACACCCCGTCAAATGGCATACAATTCAGTGGGAGGATTTTTCTCAAGCTGCAAGTATGAAAACCAGAGAATGCAAATCTTTACTGTACCTTTGTAACTTTATCTTTTACACCCCCCTGCCATTATCCTCACCTGTCATAAATATCCGGAACATGTTCAACTGGAACTTCGACAGGCATTCCTGACCTTGACATGAAACACCTCTGGGCAGCTGCAGCAAAACTCCCCCGACGGAGCCAGAGCCAGTGCTGCAGTGGTGCTGTTCAAAGCACAACAGAAATGAATAGCTTCTGTCTACAAGCATCTGAGGAATTCAGGATACAAACAATGCAACCTATAAATCTTAGAAATCTCTTGCCTGCAAACCCTCCACAAAGATGAAATGCAGTGTAAATTCAACACTTGAACAGTGTTCACCCACTTTAACAGCTTCTTTGTTGTATTTGATCCCAGAGTACTCACTAAGTGTTGAATTGACAGTGCATTTTTTAAAACTTGGGTATTGTCTGCATGTTTGCATGTTTCACAGGCATTTGCATTGAGCTGCCACAGTCTCGTCTCAGTAGGGCTAACAATATGGAGAATATGGTGGCTAAATACAGTAGAGAAACAGCTTACCTCCCCATAATGTGTAACCTCTTCCTTCATTATGTATTTGCCTTTTTTCTTATCATGTTTTCGTCCTTTTCCCACTTCTCAGAATTCCACCTGTGCCCACAATGACTGACATCATGAATGGCTAGCTTGACTATCGCCAGACTTAATCACAAATGAGAGAGTCTGGGAACAGTTCATAAAATTTCTCGTATGAGAGATTGATCTAACTCATTTTTTTGATGTTTTTGATGTTTTTGATCTGGTGTTTACATATTGGATCTGTGAACGAAGTACACACTTTTGTTTGACTAATACATTATGTCTGGGTCTCCCTCCCCATTCTGGGTTTGGGTTCCCAAACTCAAAATACTAAAAAGCTTGATGGGAAACTGGTTCCGCATCTGGTGGCACATGATGGATCTGTACCATAAACTACTGCTTTAGTTTGACTAATAATAGGGTGAACATCGGTAAAGTGGGACGATTCTTGAAATTTCAGGTTCTCTGCCATTGTAGTCAAATGCCATTACATCACATGTCAAACTTTTATGTTATTTTCAAAATCTAGGGTGTCTTTAACAAAATTAAGCAGAAATTTTAGAAATATTTTCATCACAGAAGAAATAATTTTGCTTTAAACAGTTCGGGCCAATTTCAGAATGCACTTCCTGACCACTGGTAGAGTGGGACATGGCTGTTTTTTACATTTTATTTTATTTATTACACAATTGACATGGATATTAAAGTTTGTTATATGTGCATTTAGGCTATGTAAAAACTGTTTGTTTACATACATTTTGTTACCTTTATATGAAGAATTTGTTCCATAAACCTGTTTACATACAACGCACCCATAAACCTGATACAGCAAGTAAATTACTACTGAAAAAGAGACTAATACAAGATTTTATTAGTAATTTTCTTATAATAAGCAATTATAAGCAATATTTTATTGAAATATAATACACTATTTGCTGTTTCACCATAAAAAATGTGCCCTGTCCCACTTTACCAATAGCCATTGGTAAAGTGGGACAGTGGAAAATGTGCCCCTAATTAAAATATTTTATTTTAAAAATTAATGAATTTTTAACTAGATGATACTTAATGAGGTCACCTTTCATATGAAAACAGTTGTTGAGGCCTAACATCAATATTTAAAGTGCTAGGCCCTTACCATTATTGACCTCAGATTGCTATGTCATTTTCAAAATCATCGTTTTTTTGGCTCAGCCTTTGAATGACATGTTATCACACCCCCCAGGAAGACATCACAACCACACTTAATATTATATTTTAAACATTACATGCTAGAGAAAAAATATCCAAAAGATTTAATTGGCTACAGTTAAGCAACATGAAGATATTGATGATAAATGTTAACTGTCCCACTTTACCAGTTGTCCCACTTTACCAATGTTCACCCTAAGTCTCGCTCTGTGTTTTGATTCCCAAACCTGGGCAAAGATTTCAGCAAGGGTTTCCATGCTGTCTTCCAGATCTGAATGATCGTGCAGGCAGCATGGGATTTCCCAGGCTAATGCAATGATGGTTGATCAACGACAGCGGTGTTAGGTTAATGGCCTGCTGCAGGGCCATCCATGCAGACAATGTGAACAGCTAACTAATTTCGCTTTTGTGTGACATGTGAGAGATGTTTACATTCTTCTCCAGCTCCTCCCCACTGAGGTACGCCATGGGACACGTGGCATGTGTAATGGGACAGGTTGTCAACACACAGCTCACTGTAGACACACTATACTCTACATCCCCTAATGACCCCACCAGGGCTGCAGCGTTCCAATGAAGGTCATATTATAAGTGCATAAGTCTTTTGTTGGAAACTGTCCCGTCTGGACTTTTCATAAGACTTTATAAGAGATTAGAGAGATTTGGAAGTTAAAGAAAACTGTGCCGTTTGGGATCTTTGTCTGGTGAGGGAAGGTGTGTCATGGCGACACATCCATCACAGTTGTCACGTTGTCACGCGACTGAAATAGTCTAGTCTTTGCACAGAGTCTCTATAGGTCCTCAAAAGGGAGCTGAAGGTTATCTCATTGTGTGCATGCCACACATAGCAGCATGCCACAAACATGCACTTTCATTGTGAGGGGGCACGTGGCCTGTTCAATTTCCTATGCCTACGTCTAGGGCTGTTGACAGGCTTCAATGGGCCCAGGACAAAGTCATCTGAAAGGAGTAACCCCCACCCAATACAAACAATACAGAGTACCAAATTCTGGGCCCGCTCTCTTCCTGGGCCCAGGACAACTGACTCCTTTGTCCCCCACGGTCAGCTTCTCTGCCTATGTTGCCGTGTCCTGCTCCTCCCTCCGGTGACTGCGATGCAGCATTCGAAATGCCTCCTGATTGAAGCTGCTACTGCTAATGGAGACCTGAGACCATTGCTGACAGAGTAATCAATCCCCAGAGTGCTGTGCTGCAGGCCTTTTGGCTCCACTCTCACAATGAAGTGACTCGGTGTGGGCTGCAGTTCATACTGTGAGAGCTGTACAGTATATGGTACGGCATCACTGAACTGCTCTTGGCTTTGAGTGCTAA
>NC_085862.1:20909580-20947080 GCF_034702125.1 Engraulis encrasicolus | reverse complement strand
TTCCCATCTCATTAGGGTCTTGTGGCTACCCACATGGCATCTGAGTGATGTGTGTTACAATTTGTCTGAAGTGTTTACATTTGTGCAAACACTAATGTGAAAGTTGCCTCTGCAGTTTAAACACACAAACTACCTTGGGCCTTGCAATATGCAACACACCATTTGCTTCTACTGAATGGTGCTACTATGATCACCTGACCAACTGGAATGTGCTAGGGACTGCTGTCCTGTGCCCAACTGCATCCTGGACTGTGCTGTACTGTCAGGGGCGGTTCCAGACATTTATTCTTGGGGTGGCAAAGGGGTGGCGAAGTGTATTTCAGGGGGGCATGCTCCTACACTAAGGGAAAATTATAAACACTATATAATCGACACACACTTATGTGATACAGTGAATCCCTTAAAGTGAAACCCTGCAACCTAAAGTTCTATGTCTGAAATGATGTCAAGCATTAAGGCTATTGGTCACAATCAGGGCTCTTAATTGGGGTGGCAAATCATATTTCTGGGGGGTCAAATGCCACCCCCTGCCACCCCTTAGAACTGTACGGTGTCTTGTACACTAGTTGCGTTCTTATCTTTCTGCCTTTGACCTAATTTCTTTTTTAAATGTTAATGTTTCAAATATTGTTATTTAGGTATTACCTCATTATTTTATTATTACATATCAGGCTTACTTGTTAGTTGCACTGTTATTGGTCCTGTCTTGCACTTTCATACTATGTCTTGTGAGTCCTGTGTTTGTTTATGTCTTCCATGGAAAAGAGAGAGGCGCAATTTCAATTTCCATGTATGACTTGTACATACGAAGAAACTGTCAATAAAGCTGACTTGACTTGAGTTGTCCCTGAACTGACTGAAGGCTCTTGACAATGCACGAATCCAAAGTAAGAAGAGAGGAAGACGGCAAACTAGCTGAGGCAGTTCGAGACACCTCACAGTACACGACACAGCCGCCAGATGAGATAAAGCATCTCGGCTTCTGCTTCAAACAGGGACCACATGAAAGTGAGTTGGGCCATGAAAATGATCACACATTCTCTCAGAGGCTAGCTGTGTAGCTGTCATGCTGGAAATAACAAGCTGCTGGCCCCCATCACCACATCAGCACCCTGGGCATCTTTCTCTCTAGCTAGCCGACCCCCTCTCTCATCTAACTCTCTCTCTCTACCTCCTGTCTATCTCTTCTCTCTTTGTCTCTTTCATTTCCAGCTTCTGTCTTTTGTCTTCCTGTCTGTTGCCCTATTCATCCTCTGTCTCGCTCTCACTTTCTCTCTCTTTTGGTCTCCTCTCTCTCCTTGGCCTGTCTATCCCCTCCACCTCTCTTCTCTCCTCTCCTCTCTACCTCTCTTCTCTCCTCTCCTCTCCACCTCTCTTCTCTTCTCTCCTCTCTGCCTGTGTCTTCTCTCCTCTCTACCTCTCTTCTCTCCTCTCCTCTCTGCTTGTGTCTTCTCTCCTCTCCTCTCCACCTCTCTTCTCTCCTCTCCTCTCTGCTTGTGTCTTCTCTCCTCTCCTCTCCACCTCTCTTCTCTTCTCTCCTCTCCACCTCTCTTCTCTCCTCTCCTCTCTACCTCTCTCCTCTCCTCTCCTCTCCTCTCTGCTTGTGTCTTCTCTCCTCTCCTCTCTGTCCCTGCTGTCAACTTCCCTCCCTGTGCTTCTTTTTCACTCTTATTTCTCTCCGTCTTTCTCACTCTCTCCTTTCCCTCATTATGTGGGTCTCCTTCTCTCTCCTCACTGACTCTGTTTTTTTCCCTCTGTGCCTCTTTCGCTCTTGCTTCTCTCTCTTTTTCTCCCATTCCTCAGTCTCGCTATCTCATCTGCAGCTGGGGATGCATCCAAGGTGGTGTCAGGTTAGGAGGCTCCTCTTGTCTCCTCTCCTCCTCTCACGCCTGTACCACGTCACACACACGCTCACACGCTCACACACACACACACACACACACACACACACACACACACACACACACACACACGCTCACACACACACACGCACAGTCACACACCCAGACACACACGCTCACACACGCTCACACACACACACACGCACACACACACACACACACACACACACACGCACGCACGCACACATACACACACGCACACACACACACACACACACACACACACACACACACACACACACACACACACACACACACACACACACACACACACACACACACACACACACACACACACACACACACACACACAGCCTGCCTCTTTGTTTCAGGCGCTAATCTCTGTGGCAGTACCAGATTACACTTGTAAAGAAAAGGCATGGCTCACACAGCCCTGGGTGTTTGGGGACAAACCGTCTGAGAGGAGAATATGGGATATAAAAAGTAACATTTTACATGATTTGGCTTGCAGCAAGATTTCCCAGGAACATTATTTCAGGGTTGGTATTTGGTTGCATAATGTGAACACATTGACTTGATAACTATGGGATGTTAAAATTTAGCTCACAAAGTTGTTACAATATATCTCCTCCTCCTTTCTTTTCAAGAACACGCTGTACTGCATTCAATGTAACTAAGTAGTTGTATGCAAACTTGGTTTTACTCAAAATAAACAAATGCCGTTCACAAATAACCAAAGAAACAACAGTTGTTAGTCAGTTACTAATGAAAATGAGCCCGTTTTGTAACACTGCTCGTGCAGCGATACTGGGGATGATGTGTTTTCAGCACCCTTGATGATCCGTCTTTTTCTGCTCCGCTTGTAACAGGAGTGTCCCCTGAAACACCAGACCGTTCCAGGCCACGGGCATCCATTATTCACAGACATATTGGCTTCCATGATACCCAGAACCCCATCTCACTCTGAAACAAATCTGCACTGATACAGACCTTCCTTGGGCTGCCACACAGTGCCGCTTATTTTGTTTTCTTTCTTTTCTGCTGGAGTTCAGCTTTTATAATAGGGACGTTTCATTCTTCATTTAGCTTTATTTATATCAGACATCATATAGGATTAGCCTCAAGCATGCATGACAAAGGTAACTGCACCACTCTAAATGTGAGTAGGTTCACCTGCTGGCTTTGCATAAACATGCTCACAAATCTACTCAAATAGGTATCAATTATATGTTGGGCATGCAAACTTTGACATACAGTATTTGTCATACTGTAGTTGTCAAAATAGTTTGTATTTTCTGTTGTTTAGAGCAGGCCCGGTGACATGGGGGACAAATGGGTATATTGTCCCGGGCCCAGGGAGATAGGGGTTGTATGTATTGGGTTGGGGGGCCCTTTCAGAGGACTTTATCCCAGGCCCACAAAAAGCTGTCAGTGACCCAGGGATCCGTATCTCGAAAGCGTATTTGCTAACGACGGTAGCAACGTCCTTCGTAAGAGCGACTCAACTCTCTCTCGACAGCGACGCTCACCACTAAATCCAAGGGAATGGTGAGACGGTCTTAAGACTGTCTTAAGACGGTTAGCAACGACAAGAATCGAGAAACGGACACCTGGTTCAGAGTATGAGGTGCACCTTGAAATGCACAGAATAACTCAGCCACCGTAGAGGTCCTAAAGCCTGGCTCAAACTACACGATTGTCGGCCCGATTCTCGGCTGAAAACCCCCCTTACGACAATCGCTGGATCGTTACCCCCCAGGACCATTGCAAGCGATTGTCAGTAAAGATTTCCTCGTCGTGGCCGACGTTCTAAGATAGAACTTTGGCAGCTCAAAGAGTCGCCGATCGCAAATCGTAGAAATCAAACAGTGTTTGATATTTGCGACTGGAAATAGAACGTTGGGCATTGTCTCGGTGATTGCGAGCAGGGATATGATTGACAGTTGTGATTCTCTTCTAGTGTGCGGTGCACCCCGACGCCAAAATCGGACACACAATGGCTAGTCGTTTAGTTTGAGCCTGGCTTTAGAGGTCCACACTTTCACACTGTCAAAGTCTATGTAGCCTCATTCCCTCTTTTTGTTCTGCATGTGGGAAATAGAGACTAATGGCACATCTGAGGGGGAAGACCGTTTCTATTACAGTAATTGCTTCTGCACAAATCTTGCACGACCTGTTTTTCAAAGGCCTACAGTATGTTTCATGTTCTGACACAAATGTCCTCCCGGTAGGTTTTCTGCACTGCAGCCATCTCCACTGATGTCATAATGTGCGTTGGTTCTAATTGCAGGCCTGCCTGTTGTCATCCAGAGCAGCCCCGTAGGACTGGCAGTGTCAGACAGGGTGGCATGTGGGTGATGGCTGACACACACACACACACAGAGGCTATGGGTCTGGCTGACTCTGGCTCTCGTTGCATGTGGTGTCATTTTCCCCTATGACCCCCTCTGCACTGGGATGAAAGTGGAACGCGAGACTCAGTAGCGAGTGTCTCGGTTGTGTCCAGGTGGAGGGTAAGGGCCAGACATGTCCACTGATGAGCTGTTGTTAGGGGCTTGAAGGGCAAGGTCATTTGAGCCTGCAAAGTGGATTTCACTCCTGCCATCACTCCTGGTGATGTTGGTGATAGGCATCAGATGCACTTCAAGTGCAGTCATCACAATTGTTTGTGTGTGTGTGTGTGTGTGTGTGTGTGTGTGTGTGTGTGTGTGTGTGTGTGTGTGTGTGTGTGTGTGTGTGTGTGTGTGTGTGTGTGTGTGTGTGTGCGTGTGTGTGTGTGTGTGTGTGTGTGTGCACGTAGGCCTACATATGTGAATGTGTGTGTGTTTGTTTGTTCGAGAGAGAGAGAGAGAGAGAGAGAGAGAGAGAGAGAGAGAGAGAGAGAGAGAGAGATCTGTGTGTATAAGCGCATGTCTGTCTTTCTGTCAGTATGTCCGTATGTCTGCGGTGTTGGCGAGGCATGCCAGGATGGATGGAAAATCTAGGGGCTGAAACACTCGCTCCTTTGTGAGTGTGCAGCCCATCGTCTGGAATACCAATGTGCACATCAGCGCTCCTGACAGGCACACAGGCACAGAGAATTCCCCCGGGGCTCCTCTGACTGGCCCCTGCCACCCAGCAATGCACTAGAGCCACTCAGGAAATCCACACCACACCAGGACCGCAGTGTGTACTATACTGTATCAAATGTACTGTATCTCATGGACCCATGTACTGTATCAATCACTGCACTCAGCAATTCAGTATACAGTACACCACAGCAGTGTAGTGTACTGTGTGTATCAACCACTGCACTTGACAGCAGTGTAGCAGAGAGACTGGATAATACTCCTAGAATCTCTGAGTGAATTGTAGTAAGAACATTTTTTGGGCTTAGATGACAGGTGGTGCAATGGCCTCAAATGCCCATATTCGTAATGTGGTCCTATTAGTAATTGGTGTTTGATATGTTGCAATGAAAATGCTTGTTTGATAGTCCACTAAAAACAAAAGCAAAACCAAAAAAAATCCATACAATGGTGGCATTGGCTGTACTGCCCTGACGAGTGCTACTGCTGAAACTTCACTGAGCCGTGTATCAACCACTGCATTTGATGGCAGTGTAGTATTGGGTATGTATCAACCACTGCACTCAGACATTCATGCACATGACGGCAGTGTATTGTACTGGATGTATGGAGCTCAGCACAGCAGCTCCGCACGAGACCTGGGTGCTGGAGAGATATGATACGGTATCATTGTTTATAAGGGTTGGAGCAGGCGTCTCCCAACAGTTTTTTTCTTCCTTTTAACCCTTTAATGCATAAGCCATTGGACTCACACTAACGCATAACATGGGTCTAAATAGACCCGCATTCATTTCCAATGTATTTCTGAGCATTAATCATGTATTCTCTCACACAACTTCTAAAACCAATACATTTTATCCCATAATTCTTCTAAAAGTAATTACATAGGTGGTCCTTAATTTTAAAAAAGTATTTTTTAAAATGTTCTCATATTTTTATTTTACAAATAAAGATGAATTTGTAATTAAATAACTAATTTCTAGACGTGGATCGAAAATGGCCCGCATTCATTTCTTATGGAAGTCTTAATCTTTCACTATAATAACTTCCACAATTAATGTATTTCAATAGCTAATGGATTAAAAGTTGTGATTTAGGCTGTTTTTAATGCACAAAATGGGTGTTATTTTTTGTATGTTATATAAATAAACACACAAATAATTTCCCCCATTATTGCAGACATAGCCTAAGTCTGAAGTGTTTCACGTTAGGAACTAAAATATATTTAAAAGGATTCCAGTCAAGAACAGATGAACTGTTTTTTTACCACTGTTGACCACTGCTGACCTATTGGATCTAAGCATTCCAAGTCATGCATATTTGTGTAATAAGAGACGGTGTGATCGGAGGAGCCCAATAGCCTATATCAGGGCATAATTCATGTGCATAATTATTAGGCAACTTTGCTTTCCTATGGGAAAATATGCCACAAAAGACATCTAACAAACTCCAAAAATACTATAAACAATTTTGATGTCTTCCAGAGGGGTGTGGCTGTCTTGAAATATTGGTCCCATCCGTCTAAAGCACTGTTACAAAGCCATCAGTGTCACATGACATGAGCTCACAAAGTCACTACCAGATTTAGAAGAATTGAAGATGAAACTACCACAAAAGTATTACCTGCAGTGCTGTTATATTCCAGAACTGAAACCTACATTGAGTGTCCACAAGAACATTGTATTCAGCACTCAGAGACATGGCCAAGGTAAAACAGGCTGAAACCTGAAGACCACTCAACAAGAAACTTAAGTCAAGACTGGGTCAAGAAATGTCTTTAGACAGTTTTTTTTTTCAATGGTTTTATGAACTAGTGAAGGTGACTGTTAATGGACCAGGTAGATGAGTCTATGGCTAGATCAGCAATGTGCACACTTACATGAGTTCCTGAGTTCCACTCAAATGCCAGCAAAGTACAGCATAAATACCATGGTCTTCAAAAGATGCAAATGTCTTCCTCTCAATGATCCAGCCATGGGCTCATCCACCCTGTCTGTCAAGAGTCACTTTCCCAAGTCCATATAGGCCTAACTTTGAAAACTCTGTCCCCAGGTATTTTTGACCCAGTCTTGACTTAATTAACTTGTCTAGTGTCATCCCTTCTTACCTTGGCCATATCTCTGAGTGCTCAATGCCCTGTTCTTCTGGACACTTGGTGTAGGTTTCTGTTGTGTAATATTATAGGACTGCAGGGTAATACTTTTTTGTAGCTCCACCTTAAATTCTTCTCAATTTTTGGCTGTGACATTTCTTACGAGACTGATGACTTTGTAATGATGCATTTCATAATTCTGTGGTAAAGTGACCAACGTCTAGCCAATTTCACGACAGCCACATCCCTCTAGAAGACTTCAAAATTGTTAATCAACTTTTCAGAGTTTGTTAGATCAATTTTGTGGCCCATTTTCCAAGAAGATAACAAAGTTGCCTAATAATTATGAACACCTGATATAAGGTGTTGGTAACCTTCGACCACAGCCCCATATTATTATACAAATATGCATGGCCTGGAATGCTTAAATCCGGTTTTCAAGTTCATATAGATTCCTGTTGGAAAATAAGCATAAAAAAGACAATATGGTCAAAAAACATGTTTGCCTAATAATTCTGTATATAAAAAATGAATGCGGATCATTTTTGACCCATGTGTGTAAATATCATATAATTGTATAAAAAGATGTCTATTTCAAAGAATAACCATAAAGTATTTGAATTAAGTATTAATGTTGGGAGTTAATACTCCATAAATGACAAAAAGTTGGATTTCTAGTAAAAGAATCAAAATCCTTTCTCAATATGGCTAAGAGACATTAAGCTTGTGATGAAATTACATAGAAAATGAATGCGGGTCTATTTAGACCCATGTGTCTAAATATCATATAGTTATATAAAATGACTTCTATATCAAAGAATAACCATCAAGAATTTAAAATAAGTATTGATGTTGGGAGTTAATACTCCATAAATGATAAAAAGTTGGACTTTTAGTAAAAGAATCAAAATCCTTTTTCAATATGGCTAAGAGACATTAAGCTTGTGATGAAATTACATAGGAAATGAATGCGGGTCTATTTAGACCCATGTTATGCGTTAAAGGGGTAGTAACCAAAAAAGTGTTTTCACGCAAAAAGTTATGATGCATAAAAATGAATTAATTCATCTAAGGGACAAAAACAAGTGAATTGAGGAATTCATGGAGTGCTGAGTAAGAAAATTGTATTCTTACAAAGATATAGAAATTTTAAACTCAGCCGGGTCTATTTAGACCCATGTTATGCGTTAAAGGGTTAAGGGTGCTGACCAAAATGAAAAAAGGTCGCACCATGCATAGGTTTCTTTATTACACAGACGCGATTCGGCGCTCTGCCTTCCTCAGTGTGCTCGCATGGTGCGACCTTTTTTCATTTTTCATGGTATCATTGTTTCTCACACATACTGTATAGTATGTACTGTACAGTACAGTAGAACACTGCTGTGCACTATAGCATGGCACTGTACTGTACTGGATGTATCAAGCTCAGATGCTCTGCAAGAGACCTGGGCACTGGAGAGATGTGATGTGATATCATTGTTCAGCTCCCGTACAAATACTGTAGAGTAGACTGCTGTGCACTATCAACCGTACCATGGGTATCAACTTGAAGGACTTCGCTGATTGTCTTACTGAGAGCCACAACTGATTGTTGATACATGGGCTAGTCACTCTCTTTCTCTCAGACACAGACACACAGACACACAGACACAGACACACACACACACACACACACACACACACACACACACACACACACACACACACACACACACACACACACACACACACACACACACACACACACACACACACACACACACACACACACAGATCCACATGCCTTTGCAATGCAACACGTAGCACGTGGCACGTCAAATGTTGATTATTAGTTGCTTTCAGTCAGAGTCAATCCAATTCCCTGCCGACATCTCACTCCCAGTGCATTAAAGCTCAGTGGATCACTCCCTACAGCCTCTGCCTCAATCTATATTTGCTGCTTCATGATTTTATTCTGAGAGAGAGAGAGAGAGAGAGAGAGAGAGAGAGAGAGAGAGAGAGAGAGAGAGAGAGAGAGAGAGAGAGAGAGAGAGAGAGATGCTGCTTCTGCATATACGCATGAGTGCTGTTTTAAGTAGGATTAACCCCCATGGCGACCCAGGACTGGCCAACACGGTTGCCTGTTATAAAAATGATTGAAAGCATAATCCCTGTCCAATACCCTGGAATGCTCAGCATTTCATTTGCGATGCTTTTCAAGAATAAAGGACTGCAGACGGTAAGGTCAGACATTCCTGTATGTCTAGATGCCAGTTTCGTATCATTTTGTGATGAAAGTTCATAAAACAATATAGCCAATCACAATACATCACATAAAACAAATTAATGTGTAAACCTGAAAGTCCCACATCAGCAAACTAATGTGGATATTCATGCACAGACCATACTGTCAACTTTCTTCTGTCTAAACCCAAAGAGGGTGACTAAACAAAACCTAATTTGAAACAATGATAAGACACAAAGGGGCTTAGAGCGATCAGGAGACTGTGCCTTATGTTACTCATATGTAACCGTCTTTTTACAGGCCTCCCCAAAAAGACCATCAAACAGCTTCAACTTGTACAAAATGCAGCAGCAAGGGTTCTTTCAAAAACAAGGAAGTTCGACCACATTACTCCAATTTTAAGATCGCTGCATTGGCTCCCAGTAAGCTACAGAATAGATTTTAAGGCAATACTTGTGTTGAAATCATTAAATGGAATGGGACCCACATATCTACTGAATATGTTTCAGCTGTATGCACCAACCAGGTCACTAAGGTCAACGGAGAAGAATTTGCTGGTGATTCCAAAAGTCAAAACAAAGTGTGGAGAGGCAGCCTTTTGCTTCTATGCTTCAAAGCTTTGGAACCAGCTTCCAGATGACGTAAAAAAAATGCACCCACTATTGATAGCTTTAAATCTGGACTCAAGACAAAGCTGTTCTCAGATGCTTTCCCCTTTCTTAAATTCTTATTTTTTATTTTTATGTTTATTTTATTTTTTTATTTATTTTATTATTATTATTATCATTTTACCTCATGTTTTATCTTAATGTTTTAAATGTTCTTTGACTCTAATTTATTTCCTTCTTTCTTCCCTGTTTCCTTTCTTTTTGCATTTGTTAATTTTGTGAAGCACATTGAGTTGCACCTGTGTATGAAATGCGCTATACAAATAAACTTGCCTTGCCTTACTCAGGTCCTCATCTGTATCGGGTGAAAATGGATTGAAAACATTTCGTGATAAACACTACCAGCCGTGTTCACATAGTCAAACTTGGAAAGTCAGTTCAGTATGGAACTCTGAGATAAAATGTCACTGGGCATCCCTGTTTTCACTGTGTGCTGTGTGCGAGGCGATCAATAGTCACACACTGTTCTGCACTGTGTTCTGTACTGTGATTGCTCTACATTTGTTTTCCACGACATCACAACATCCAAACATCCAATGACAACCACACTCCAAAAATGTATATTTCCTTGGGTTTTTTATTGGTAGGTAGGTTTTTTCTGAAGTTCAAAGAAACAAACCATTGCCTTTCTTTAAAAAAATGATGAATAGCCTATATTTTGTTTACTATGTACATCTTCATACATCTTTGTTTTTATTCTTTTGCACAGCAAAGATAATGGCATGTATGTTTATGAGAACATTTAAAGAACACACTATGTACAAAATAGTGAATACATAATACTCAGTTGAATTCCACAACAGTGCAAAAATAATTCAGAAAAAGAAACAAAAATGGAACGTCCTGTCAGGAGATTAGCCTACATGTCTTGCTTCTGAGAGTAGTGTTTTAACGCACTAACACCAATCAGGACAGATTTTTTCTTTCTTTTCTTCAACATAGCATTTCCCCAGGAAAACATGTTAGGTAAACAGGCTCACGTGAACACCTCTTAAACCGTGGTCTGGCTGAGAGGATAAGCTTGGTGCCTAAGCACCTTAGTGTTCATCATTGTCAGGATTTTAAGGACATAGTGTTGGAATTGATTTTACAAATGAAAATGAAAAGTGGCACGGTCGTAATCTGACAAACTGTCAGTCATAACACGTCACTTTTGGTGTAGCACTTTTTCCTGTTGTCCTTGTCCAATTCTACACAGCTTTAGTTCAAAATATTGACATCTCTGATTCATATGGGGGCCAGCATAAATTATGTGTGGTGATAGGAAAGCCTCATTCACAAAACAACAATAAAAAAGGTAATTGTGTTGGGTTTCTGTTCATGTCCACATTCCACACAACTCCTAAACAAAACTCAAATCCTTTCAAGTCAGATGGACGAGGAGGCACAATACTACAGGCATACACGGCTCCTTCAAACAGCACAGTGTCGAATGAACATGAGATCACAGGAAATCAAATGTAGCAGTCCATTTTGGCCAAGAGCAGTTTCCCCTCAACCAATCTCCAGCATTTTCCCTTCGTTGAAGCCATTGGTGAGCGTGATTGCTTCTTGGTTGCTTTCTATTGACGACTCGCTCCCCGTGCTCTCGCCCGACAGCAAACGGGTAACCCGCAAGTCCGATTTTAGAGTCTGCACATCGTTTCCGATACTCATCTCTCCCAGGTCGTTGATGATCTGGGACAGCTCCTGTTTTCCATTGCAAGTGTCTGAATCCAGTATATCCTCGCACTCAAAGTGCATGGACTTCTCCTCCTCTTCCTCCCCGATCAAGTCCTCCGTTATCGACCCAAGTTTGGGTGCGCTCCTGCTGCGCTCCACGGGAGGCTTGTAGTAACACTGTCCATTCAGAAGCTTTCGCAGGGGCACAAGTGGAATAGTTTGCTCGCCTATCAGCTGTTGTTGCTGATGCCTGGCATCGTCCCTTCGTTTAAGTCTTTTGAATTCTGCGAGGGCCGTGGATGAGGTCTGGTACAGGAGCAGTGCCATGGCCTTTGCCTTTTCGGGTTTGGACACCAGCACGGCGTGACACCTCAGCATCACAGCTTTGTGCTTCATCTCATGCCTGTATATCCACGCAAAGATCTTGGGTAGCCGGGGGTCGGCAACACAGTAGGTGATTCGATGCAATAAATACAAGTGTCCAGGTCGCCTCGCCTTGTCATCTACGTGTACCATCCGGATGCCCTGCGAGCTGATGGTCAGTTTCATTTTGGTGCCATTCTTGCCCATCTCGCTCTTACCCCAGATCTTGCTCACGGCCACGTCCGTGCAGCCCTCTCCTTTGGACTGGATGGTCGTAGCATTTCCCAGATAGAGGACCGTGTAAGTGGGGTCCTCGCTGGTTATCTTCACCTTTTTCCTTTTCGACTTGAACATGCTTCCTACCCTGTTCAATGCACTCTCCGGGCAGGACTTGGCGAAGGAGGTCAGTGCGGAGTAGTTCAAACTCACTGCATAGCCCTTCTGCTTCGACTGCTTATCGTCCTCGATCAGATCGAACTTGTTCTTCTTCCAAGGCAGCATTATCTGATTGGTTTGCATTCAGAACAGTATAATCTAAAACTAATGTAGAACTGCTAAAAGACGTACTTGTCATTTACGAGCTTGGGCTATTCGAGTAAACTAACTGGAAGAGTTATAATCACTTTTCTTATAACGTTCCCGTGTATCCGTGTTCTGCGTCTATCCCCATGGTTCAGGAGCGTAGTACCCAAAGTGATTGTACATCGCCAGAGGATGTCTGACTTTAATATATATCGGACGGAACCATTGCGCAAAGGGGTGCGCGCAATGGTACGTTTGGAATGCACCATGTGGTGTACTATGCTCCAGTTAGACTGTCGGCCCATTTCTTTTGCGCCTAGGCTTTCTGGCTGTGCAAGAAGTGGCCAGTTTTTAAGCTTATAAGAGATCAATAGTGAAAACGCCAATGTAATAAAAAACAGAACAACAACAACAACAACAACACAACTTTTTAAGGGGATCTACGTAAACATCCACTCATGAATCAACAATTCCCTGCGTAAATACATGACTGTCCAGAACCCACAAAACTAATATTTAATTAGGCCTACATGTTCTACAAGGATGAACGAGATCATTTGCGTATTTGCTCTATACGACATAGGTCAGAGGATAGGTTTGGGTAGACAAGAGTGTGTGGTCCGACTGATATGGTGTTGGTTGTCTGTATGGCAAAGAGCATATTTCTCAAGCACGGTCTATGGGAATTTACTGTTCAATGTCGCCACCTATGGAGCAAACTAAACGTTTCTGTGTGAGATGATAATTAAACCTGACTTAACAACAGTAAGCATTTCATTGCAAACTGAACGTGGTAGCAAGCAGGGTTTGGGAAATATATTGCTTAAGTAGGCCTATTATATCTTACCCATATTTATATGGCAATGCATTAAAATCACAAACTA
Organism: Engraulis encrasicolus; assembly: GCF_034702125.1. Classification (NCBI taxonomy): domain Eukaryota; kingdom Metazoa; phylum Chordata; class Actinopteri; order Clupeiformes; family Engraulidae; genus Engraulis; species Engraulis encrasicolus. Next base: position 20,933,735 of record NC_085862.1, on the reverse strand, counting down.
TGTAGGTCCTATTTCAAAAGACCACCTGGGAATCTCCCATTGTCATTGTTACAACTCTACACAGCATTGCTCACTGCACACAGCAAAATTGCATTTATACCTCATCCGTGCAAAGGGGCAGGACCAAAATCGTCCCCCAAGGGAGCAATGTGGATGTTACCATGCTCTGGGTACCTTAGTCATGGAGGAGGACCAGTTCTCTCCCCCATCCTCCTCTGTGACTCAAGTACCTTGAACATTCATACTGAAATTGTTCCTTTCATATTTTCTGCAGTGAATATGTAGTCAGAGTGTATTATTCAACACCCTCAAGTTGTCTTTGGCAAACCAAAAAAATATGTGCTTGACTTGTGATTGATTTACACTGCTCCAAAAAAGGTTAATAAAGCAAGGTGACACTAAAACAACACAGTGCAACTTCAGGGTGATCACACCCAACCCTGTCACACCTCTCTTCAATCAGCTTGTCCAGTTACAAAGCAAGACTGATTGTGTGGTAGCACTGCTCACCCAAGATGACACATCGGATGCAAACTGTGGCGAGGAGATAGGCTGTCTACAGAATCCAGAGTGTTGAGGACATAATAGGAGAAAGGGCTGTACACCAAGAGACAGGGCTATAGGGTTCCCACAGCAGGATACATACTCCACAGGATACATTTCAAGACTATTTAATTTGTTTTTAATTCCCTACACAAGCTGGTACACTCTTACCTATGTGATCTTTTACAAATTCACACTCCCTCTAGTGACGCCCCCCTCGAGACTAAAAAGTAGAGGACCTTTGCAGTCATTCTCCCCAAACTGTGGAATGCGCTTCCTATTCACATCCGCCCGCCTTGGCTATTTCTAAAACTGGTCGAAAAACTCATTTATATGCCCAGGCTTTCAGTTATGTCAAATCTTACGTTTTGTCCACGTTAACCATCTGGGCCTTTTAAATCATTTTAGTTTATTAGTTTATTTATATCTCATTTTAATGCCCCCCTCTCGTGATTTATGTCCTTAACTGCATTGTTTTTGTTTACCTTTGTGTTTTATGGTTGCCCTCAAGGCATACTGTATTGTCTGTGTGCTTCATGGTGCGCTCAAGTCTCATTTAGGCCTACTTGTCAGCACTTCGGTCAGCTGCCTTTGATGCTTTTTTTTTACAGTGTGTTATAAATAGACTTTGTCTTGGCTTTGACTTTGACTTAAGATTGGCAAATTAGCCAAATTCTCTCCAGACAGCATCTCATATTAGCTCTTATATTTTTCCTTTGTCTGTGTACTGACACTGTTGGTTTGAATTCAATGGTGACCTGAACTGACATGTGGAGAAAATGTTAATATCTGCGCTGTCAATGTCAATGTCACCTCACAATCTAATGCTTGCCGCTCAAATCTCAAGTCTGGTTATTGTTTTGTGTCTGTCTGTGTGCCTCAAGTGGATCTGGAACAAGTGTTATAATATAGTAATATAGTTGTATAGTAGTTAATTTATAAAACTATTATTATTATACCATACTATTGTAATAATACTACATTATAATATTATAATACCATCATACTATTATTCTATGTTATTCTATGTTATTCTATTCTATTCTACTCTAGTGGCGTCCTCTGTCTTTGCAGATGATCTCCGTTACACCGGTGCTGGTGCCATAGACCCAGGATGGGAGTGAGTTTTGGGGGGGGGAGGTGAGTGTAATGGATGCCGACTAGCAGAGTTCAGCAGAACGTAAGTAAGCCTCCCTCCCGAAGCCTCATACAGTATCGGTAGTGCTGTACTATCTGTCTGGCCCTTAGCTTAGCGGTATTGTCCTGTGCCTCCCATGCCCGAGCTGGAGCATTGACATCACAGGATCACCTCAGTTACACTGAGCACATAGGCCTACTAACACAAAATGACAAGGCTGGGGTGAGTTTCTCAAAAGAGAAGTTGTTAGCCTGTTAGCAACTTCGGTAGTTGACAATGGGGAAATGCATTGAAAACAGCAAAGTAGCTAATGTAGTAAGCAACTTTGGTTTTGAGAAATTCACCCCTGGATAGTAACACAAGTTTGTTCAGTGCAGTAATAGCTGAGGGAACAAAACTTTTTTAAGTGTGCTTTTTTCCAGTTCAGGGCCTTATGGCATCCAGAGGGTTTAAAAAAAAAAAAAAAACTGAAATTGGATAATTGTATGAGATGCTCAGAAGACTGTTGGGCCCTGGGTTCCTTGTAATGCATGGCTGAATGCATGTGGCTGAAGTGTGTCAGCAGTTTCTGAGTGATGAAGGATTTCTTGCTATATTGGTTGGCCTATCAAGACCTGAATACAATTGAGCGTAACTGGGACATCAAGTTTCATTCCATACATCAACGGCATGTTGCACCACAGACTGACTGAAAGTGAAAGTGAAAGCCCACCTGGGAAACTCCAACTCCCGTTGTCATTGTGACACAGCACTCCGCAGCACACAAGTGTTAACTGCACACTGCACACAACAAAATTGCAGTTTATGCCTCACCCGTGCAAGGGGGCAGCCCCCAATGGCAAAGTGCAGCCGGGCGGTACCATGCTCAGGGTACCTCAGTCATGGAGGAGGATGGAAGAGAGCACTGGTTAATTACTCCCCTCACCAACCTGGCGGGTCAGGAGTCAAACCGGCAACCTTTGAGCTACAAGTCTGATGCCCTATCGCTTACCCATGACTGCCCAAAACTTGACTGATGACTATATCAGGAGACTATATCATCAGGACCTTGTCCATGTGTTGTCGGAGCCTCATTTTGAGTTGTCCACGGAATTTTAATAATCAGCCTTTATTCTGAGATTTTGAGTGGTGCATTGCAAAAGATTTAATTTAAAATTTTACATTTATCATGTTATGAGATTTTTTTCTCAACAAATTAAACTATGTAGATAGTTAATATTTTTCAAATTTAGCATTTTGTTATTGATATATGAGAGTTAGAGTTTTCTTTTTTTCCTTAATTTATTTTTTGAGCAGTGTTTATTTGATCGGAACGAATGACAGTCACGGTTTGTGTGTAGGAGGAGGGATTTTAACGTAGCACTGCAATGGAACGTACCACATAGGCCGAGATCGACAAGATCGACTCTCTTTATTTTATTTCATTTCATTTCATTTTTATATTAAACGAAAATTCATTGATTTAAAATAGTTATGTGAAATATATTTGTGTACTCTGCGTAAAGGTATTGTATTGTGTACAAAGCAAAAAAAATAGTCTTATGCAATGGTTTGTTCTGCCTTACTTCCTTCCCACGCCACAACAACTCAACAACACATGGGTGACTTTTAAAGCTCATGCCATAATTTCAGTTATATTTTAATGTACTGAGGACTTAATCACAATGGGGAAGAAGAAGTCTGGGACGGGAGGTGCTGGACTTGGGAGAGCTTTAATAAAGGAGAGACTTCAGGCTGGACGTGGATACAGAAGGAACGATACATGGGTATGTAATGTAATGTAGACAGCGGCCTCGCTAGTTAGCATGTCACCAGCAGATACTTTACACTTCTGACACTTTGTATACAATACAGGAATTTGCTAACCCTTTCATTGTAATAGAATGCAACATATTCGTGTGCCTGCAATGTTTAGCTCCACACCACTGAGCTGAATGACGGCTATGACTGGGGCCGCCTGAACTTACAGTCAGTGACAGAGCAGAGTTCCATGGATGACTTCTTGGCTACTGCTGAACTGGCAGGGACAGAATTTGTTGCAGGTAATGAATGTGTACTTACTTTTTGAAACGGGAGTCCGTGGTCTGACATGCATTTGTTGATGACATTACTTGTTGCTTATTGCAGAAAAGCTAAACATCAAGTTCGTACCAGTGGAATCAAGGACTGGCCTCCTGACTGCCGAGGAGACATCGCGCATCAAGAAACTACATGAAGAAAATCAACAGTGTCTCCGCATTCCTAGGAGGTACGCGTTAGCGCGTGGATGTGATGGACAGCATAAACTCAACACGTCCTATTTGGAGAATTTGAAGTATCATCTTGTCACCTGTTCTGCACTTTTCCATTAATGTTTTTTCCCACCCCCACCCTGTCTGTCTGTCTGTCTGTGTCTGTCTGCTAGGCCACACTGGGATGAAAACACAAGTTCTGAGGTTTTGCAACAGAACGAACGAGACAGTTTTTTGCTGTGGAGGCGAGAATTGGCACAGTAAGTTATCTTCCTGTAATAGACATTTCTCTCGTGAGACAGACCCACCTGTGTCAGTAAGTGTACAATCTATTTTGTTTGGTCTGTATTTTGCAAGGCTGGAGGAGGAACAGAAGTTTATTCTCACACCATTTGAGAGAAATCTGGACTTCTGGAGGCAGCTGTGGAGAGTCATAGAAAGAAGGTTAGACGCTTCACTTTATTTCTTAAAAAACTTCTTCTACTTAACTTCTACAGCTGTATAATTTGGCGCAATACCAAATGCATACAGTGATGGCCCAATGTCTCCTTTTCAGCGATGTTGTGGTTCAGATTGTGGACGCCAGGAATCCATCGTTGTTCCGTTGCCCAGACCTTGTGAGTGGTTTCATCTTTTGTGTTTGCTAAGCTGTGAATATGCAGTATGTCTGAATAAGAATTGCCTGCAAAATTGTATGTATTTACTGTAGAGTGTAGGCCTACATATGAAGAGCTCTTTTCCAAAATGAGATATATCCATTTTATAGAATGTTGGGAAATTGACATTTTTGTATTGGGCATTCCATTGAAATGCATTGCAAAATGCATTTTTATAGAGGTTTTAAAGTATGTTCTCAAAACATTTCAATGGCAAGAATTCACACATTGATTATAGGACTTCTTAACAGTCAATTCCAATATTAAAATGCAAAAAGTCAAAAATGGTGTATATAGCGTTTTGGAAAAGAGCTCTTCATATCTAACCTGAGCCCTATGGTACTTTGCAAGTAAGTGACATTAGCTGTTACATACACCAGAGCCTGAACACAAAGTGTAACTCCTCCCTGTTTTCTGTTGTGTATCAATCAGGAAACCTACGTGAAGGAAGTGTCTGAGCACAAGGTGAACATGCTGCTGTTGAATAAAGCTGACCTGTTGACACGTGAGCAGAGACGTGTGTGGGCATGCTACTTCCAGAAGGAGGGCATCAGAGCGGTGTTCTGGTCAGCCCTAGCAGAGGCGCAAAGGCTGGACGCAGAGGAAAAGGTAAGCAGGCATAAGAAAACATGGGGCTGATGGGGCATCAAGGGTTGGAATATCACCCAAACCGGAAACAAGAGTGCGTGTGGTCTCCTTACCTTTTCGCCGAAGTGCCTTTGAGCAAGGCACATAACCCCACCTTGCTGCAGGAAGTATAACTAATACCTTGAAATAGCTTAATCACTTTGTGGAAGTATCCGCTCAGGACTGGAATACGCTTGCTTCAGGGTACACAAGGGGTCACAAGCGTGCGGTTGTCAAGTATCATCGCCTTTCCACCCCTCCACACTCTTCGGCTTCCTAGCTCAGGCCCCATTTTTGCTCTAGAAGATGAGAAAAAAATTGTGCAAAGCAACATGGCTTGTACCAGGCTAGGATATACATGCACAAGGTGCAATATTGACACAATTGCTATGGGCAATCTTCCAATAAATTGCATGGGTCCGTGACATTATTAGACAAATGATAGCGAACGTTATTTGAGGAGAGCCTAATTTAAATTACATACTGTACTGAGATGCTGTTTTTTGTGCTAAATGGTCTCACTCTTAATGTCCTCATGTTAAGGGAGAACAGCTGGAGGAAGACGAGGATAAGACTGCTTCAGAAGATGAGGAAGAAACACAGATACCAGAGAAGAAAGAGACACAGACAGCAGAGAAGAAAGAGGAAGAGAAGCCAGAAAGTCGCTCTGGCCAGAAAAGAAAAGAAGCAGAGAAAGAGGATGATGAAGAGGCATCTGAATCAGAAGAACAAGGTGACTTGGCATCAGACGACAGTGCAGAGGAAGAGGACTGGAACACCTGCTCAGAGGAAGAGGATGCAGATGACGAAGACGACGACGAAGAAGACGAAGAAAAGGATAAGCTGGAACGTAAACGAGGGCAGAAAGAGCTCAAATTCCGCAACTCCAGCCGGCTGCTGCGTAAAGACGAGCTGTTGGCCATGTTCAAGTCGGCCCACTCTGGAGGACCCTCCTGTAAAGAGGGTCAGATCACCGTGGGATTGGTGAGTCTTAACACCATAGCTACTTGCAACACCCTAGCTACTAACCATAGTTTACTTTGGGACACCCTAAATACTAACCATAGCTACTCTGGGACACCCTATCTCTAAAGTCTGACTCGGGGTTACACATGTTCACCTGTCAAAGGTAGTTGTCAAGTGAAGTTTACAGTACGTCTTCTTGATGGTAAAGAAACTCTGCTCTCTTACTGTAACACACGGTAGAGTCTATGTGCTCAGCCCGCTGTGCAGGCATGCACATTCAGTAAGGCTGTAACGATACACCCAACCCACGATTCGGTTTGTATCACGATATATGACCCACGGTTCGATATGCCCCACGATTTTATTATTTTTTAAGGGAAAAAAATAAGAAGAAAATAAATTATGGGCTATATTTATATATAGGCCTATGCTTTCTTTTTGCATTTACCTGCCTACATTATTTTTTTAGGTCTACTAAATGATGTTGCAGATATAGGCCTACCACTGCAACCTGTTCCCCAGGTGTTGACATCAAAGCACAACACAGAGAAATAAGGGATATTAGTTCACCAAGGAAAAATAGGCTTATTACAAATAGGCTTAGATCATATCATGCTGAGATGCTGACCATGTGTGAGAGACAGAGATGGAGAGAAAGGGGTCAGGGTTCCAGTATAGGTAGCCTATAACAACTGTCTCACATTGTCAAACATTATCCAATTAATATCCAAACATTAACTGAAAACAACACTGGTAATATTTCGTCAGGAAACATGTTGTATTAAGTTACTTACAGAAATGCAACACTTAATTTTGATGTTTAATATTTTTGTAACTGTTTTGATCGTGCAGCAGCGCGCACGCGCTTATACAAACAAAACTCGAAATGAACCTCAGTTAGGCCTACAGTATGTTCTCAGTATGCAACACGAACGTTGTCTTTTGTTTGGTTTTGTGATTTGACATTTTGAAATGGAGCATGTTTTCGCTAGGCAGGCTTTCAATGTGGGGAGGATATAATGCTGCCTAATATCCACATTGACCTCAACGTTCGCCCGACTTCAGACACTCTTATGAGCGTATAGAGCTCTTTCAAAGCTCTTTCAAATTTGGGCAGGCGGAGCATCTCGCTCTCTCGCATTCTTTCTCTCTCTCCGCCCAACGTCTATCTCCACTCAACATACATCGGCGCATGCATGTATCAAAAACATCTTCACACGTTTGATAAAGCCTTCTTGGTCTGCTGTTCATTTCTGTGCTTTACCTTCCGACGTTTGCCCAAGTTTTTTGTCTCGCGGTCGCGGAGGTTGCTCAGGCAATGAATAACAACCAATGCACGTGCTGCTGGTTGGACGGAACATTTTACAGGAGAGAGGGGTGAATGGAAGTGTTACTCGCTCATGTGCGCCCCATTTCTAATAGTCTTTGAGCGCATATACTTGCATTAAGTGCATAGGCAAGCATTTGCCTGTATCCTGCTGTTTTCTAGACTGAGGGGTAACAACTTTAAAAGGGCGCATCGCGATTCTGCGAGGAAGGTTCGCGATAGGGGTCCGTGGGTGTGCGTACCGCGATCCCTCGGTTCGATGCAATATCGTTACAGCCTTAACATTCAGCCATAGCTACATGAAGCCTTTCCTTGAACCTTACCCTACTGTAACTGTTCCACAGGTTGGTTATCCTAACGTGGGGAAAAGTTCCACCATCAACACCATCTTCAGAAATAAGAAGGTCTCCGTTTCTGCAACCCCCGGTCACACTAAGCACTTTCAGGTACAGTGTCTCATCATGATTATTCAAAGTCCTTTCTGGGAATTATGGCATGGCGATTACTACTGTATTACTATTGTAATACCTTGTGCGAAAACATGTCAGTGATTGTAGTGTCTGAATGTTAATCTGAGGTCATGTTCCAGAAAACTGCTGTACTTTACAAAACTGAACTCTTAACCCTGCACAAACTCCTGTGATGTGAATTTGCATATTATAATCCAAAAGGGTGCAATTCTGAGCAACTGTACTGAACTTCTCGTAGCACGTTTTAACAGTATCTTTCATCTCTAGACTCTGTTTGTGGAGGCCGGCCTGTGCCTGTGTGACTGCCCCGGGCTGGTCATGCCCTCATTCGTCTCCACTAAGGCGGAGATGATCTGCAGTGGCATCCTACCCATCGATCAGATGCGAGACCACGTGCCCGCCATTTCTCTAATATCCTTTTAATCCCTCAGCACAGAGCTCAGATACTGCTGATAGTGTTTAGTCAAATACAGTAAGAGTACTTCGTAATAGTCACTTAGCTTGGTGACATTTTCAATAGGTGTACGGAATTTGAATATTTTGTTGTGTAGTGCACCTTTCATTGTCTTTCTTTACAAGGGTCTTACAAAGGCTCCAGGGGGCAAAATAAGTTCGATTTGCCTTTGGACAAACCAAAGCATGTATTTTTCCATTGTTCTCATTATTACTTTCAGATAAAACTATTGCCTTTCTGACTGAATACAGGTTACATTAACACTATGTGTGGAGAACATGAGCCCTGATGTCCTCTGTCCTCTGTGGAGAAAACCATAACATTTCCCCACTGTCAACCAAAGCACCACAACTTTTGCAGGACTTATACCCATTCAACATTCCAATTGCAAATGAGAAAATTACTTTTGAATTCGGTTTTTGCAAGATATTTTATACAACTTCTATTTTTGCCTCGCATGAAGAGGCCACAAGCACAAGGAGAGGATATTGAAAGCACAAGGAGATTAGATATTGAAAGGGACATAGTAACTTGAGGTTTTTTTAGGGTGTAAGGTCCTTAACAGGCAGAAACCTTTTTTTGAGGATTTGAATTTTGATCTTGATGGACTAACATCTACCCACTTCTGTACTATTCCCCCTTGGACCTTGAAAAAACCTGTAATTGTACAGGACCTGAGCCACAAGAAAAAATCAAACACGCATCCAAACCAGTACCAAAGTTGCTTCCTTGATGTAAGACAGCGCTTCCCTTTCCATACTCCAATTTATACTGATGGCTCTAAGACTGATACTAGTGTGTCCTCAGCAATGGTAGTCTCTTCTTACCAGTGTGGAATACGCCTCCCAAACATGTGCTCTATTTTTACAGCTGAAGCCCAAGCCCTGCTCTTAAGCCTTGAATACATTGAACATCACAATCAACAACAATCCTTGATTTGCACAGACTCTAGGTCATGTCTTCAGGCACTAGAATTTTTAAAAACTGACCACCCTCTGATTACCAGAATACTTGAGAAAGTGGATCACCTAACCAAACTCAACCTGGACATTATTTTTTGTTGGGTCCCTGGTCATGTGGGCCTGACTGGCAATGAAAAAGCAGATAATGCTGCTAAAGGAGCCCTGGATGAAGAGATATCTGAATGCGAAATACCTGTCTCTGACATCAAGCCTGTACTTTCTTCCTACATAATGGATAAATGGCAAGCTGAATGGGATGATTGTGCTGGAAATAAGCTGCATGATATATGCAATTCTGTGAAACAGCTGATTACTCAATCATTCTCATGCAGACATGATCAAGTCGTCTACACAAGGTGTAGAATTGGCCACTCTAGACTCACTCATGCTTTTTTGCAAACTGGAAGTAAACCTCCCCTCTGTGATTTTTGTGGACATCTCTTATCAATTAAGCATATTCTAACTTGCCCTGCTATCAGAAGGAAAAGACAACAGTTTTTTAAAGAAGACACTATTTTTGGTATTTTTAATAAGGTCCCACCTTTAAAGGTTTTGAACTTTTTAAAATGTATTGATGTGACCAAACTTATTTAATCTATTTATTCAATTATTTATATCATTGTAGATTTTTAATTTGAGGCGAATTCTATTACCTGTACTGGCCATGAAATAGCCACAGTTGCATATTTGGCCATAAATGTAAACAAACAAACAAACCTTAACAGGCAGACGTGTGTCAGACTATTCCTCGGGCAGTATTGGAGGGCACCTATGGCATAAACATCATTCGGCCCCGAGAGGATGAGGACCCTGACCGACCCCCCACAGCCGAGGAGTTCCTCTCAGCTTACGGATGTGAGTATTGTGGTGAAGTTTACAACACATAGTATTACACTACACACTTCTATCAGTGGAGGACAAAAACCATTGCAGCTCTGCAGAGGAAGCAGAATAAACAGATTTGTTTTAGATGGTGTCAAGCATGTGTGGTGGTAACCAAATGAGTAGTACAAAGAAAAGTGTCTGATGCTTACAATGAAGCATGGTAGTGGGACTGACATGGTTTTGGGCTCCATGAAGGCTATCAACACTGGGAAGGTGGATTTCACCAAAACAAACATGCATGTGAGCAAGTACCATGACTTACTGAAGCGGATCATGATCCTCTCTATGGAATTTTAACATTGAGGTGTGCTCACTCTTGATTTCACAAAAAATGGAAAGTCACTTAAGTTATGTGACCTTACTTTTCTGTTGTAAGCTCAACAGATGTTTCATTACTCTATGCACGTTTTGGAAATAACTTGTGTGCTGAAATATTGAAAAAAAAATACTTTTCAAAAGGGGGTTGTACACTCTTTGCTGTGCACTTAAAGTGTAATACTGTAGTAGACATGTGCACCCGGTAATATTGTCATATATATATATATACAGTATATATTTAAATGTCCATGTTTTCCTGGGTAGGCATGAGGGGTTTCATGACGGCACATGGGCAACCTGACCAGCCTCGCTCATCCCGCTACGTCCTGAAGGATTACGTCAGTGTAAGTTCAGCTCTTCATTTCTCTGCTGTGCAGACACGCCCTTTAAAACCAATACAGGGGTAACAAGTTGTTAGCCTGTTAGCAACTTAGGTAGTTGCCAATGGGAAAATGCATTGAAAACAACAAAGTAGCTAATGTAGTAAGCAACTGTGGTTTTGAGAAATGCACCCCAGACTTGGGCATAAGGAGCAGGTGCCAATGTTTTAAACATCTTAAACCTTGTCTTACTAATTCAGACCTTGACTTGATATGGTGAATGTGCAGGCTAGTGTTACATTTAGCTGAAATCTACTTTCCTTCTCTACAAGTAAGGGCTGTCCTGGCCAATATAATCGTAATCGTAATACCCTGATATGAAAACTTGGCATATGCACTTATTTTTTTGTAAATTTCCTGTGCACTTGTATTTTCAAGTGTTGTATGCTATGGGTTATGTCCTTGTTTGTAAGTCACTTTGGATGAAATCGTCTGCCAAATGTAATGTAATGTAATGTAATGTTGCCTCCTCAGGGGAAGCTTCTGTACTGCCACCCTCCCGCCCATATCAACCCTAAAGACTTCCAGCCCCAGCACGCCCTCTTCCAGGAGAGGCCCCTTGACCAGGCAGATGGCACCAACACTAATAAGCGGTCTAAAGTCAAACGGATAGAAAATACAGTGGACAAACAGTTCTTCCATCAGGTATGACTTAAGAGAATAAATGCTCCTCTAAGAAAGAAGTCCAATGTGAGATTTAAACTAAAACGTACAGATACAGACATCAACAATAAAACACACAAATGCATACAATGTGGTCAACAAGTGTCAGCAGCTGGCCACCAGATGGCGCCAGTAACACTTGTCAAATAGTGTTTTACACGACCATCATGTCCGCCTGATTAAAGCAACCATGTCAGCCTGACTGTATCAACACTGCCCTGAAAAATGACTTCAGTGCCCAGGGGCTGTTTTATTTCATAAACCAGAGCGAACCAACCTCAAAGCTGTTGCCTGGGGTGCCCTGAAAGTGTCTTGGAGACAGCTCATGGTTGCTAGGGAACAGGGATCTATAATCAGGCTTTATTTTCTTGGTAATCTTTTTATTATATATTTTTGAAAAGGACATATTAAAAATGGATAACATATGGGGTGATTCATATAATAAATAAATAAATATATATAAATAAATGAATAATTTACACAATTAACTTGCTGGCAACAAACGCTGGCGACAAGCTGATAAATACATTTCTTTCAAGCTCTTTACGGTCAGAAGCTATAGTCATCCAAGTGTTTACACTTATCATAACCAGGCTGTGTTTTGATTTTCATTTTATTTGTTTCGATCAGGAGAATGTGCGAGCGCTGACGCGGGGGGTTCAGATGGTGATGGGCTACAAGCCTGGCAGCGGCCCCCAGGGGCAGGGGAACGCTGACACAGCACAGCCAGCCGGCAAGCCCTGGAAGAAACACGGAAACAGGAACAAGAAGGAGAAAGTCCGCAGACTTACGAAACACCTTGATGCATAACAACTGAACTGGCAACCTCTTGATATCCTCCTGTACTCTGGATTATGTAATCCCACTGTGGATTTGATCTGATCTGATTAAACCCAATCATGGGTTTTGTTGAAACACAGGTACAGCATAATGTTTGTCATCTTCGGGTGTAAAATCTTTCAAATACTCTAAAGAGTACAGACATTCCACCTCCGCTGAATTTTCAGTATTGAATCGGCACAAGAAATAGCTCGAGTTTTTCAAGTTTCCCAAACTCATCTGTCAGTCAGTAATATTGAAAATTTAATCAGAACATTACATTTCACTTTGTCAGGTCCTCTGTATGATGCTTGAAGTGAAATGTATTACTCACATTAAAGTATCTATTATACTTGGTCAAATATATAATAATAAATCACTTTAAAACAATCTGGTGTTGAATACATCACATTTCCTCCCATCACCGTTGCATTTCTTTGTAGGGACATTTTTGATAAATGCTCACCCTGCTAAATGCATTTTCGAGACTTTTCATTTTGCTCTTCGGTAGGATGGATCGAGCATGTACGGTATTCAAACAGGTGTAGAACCGATTATTCCCATTAATGATGGATAGTCCTTGCGTATGCTAGTAAGTGAACACCACGACACCGTCAGATGGAAAAGTAATCAAATCAAATGTGTCAGTGATTGAATGAGTGTTTCTGTTCAACCCTTGAGGTGAGTTGCCTGTGCAACCGCATTACTGGTATCTTCAGGGATTGAACCTGAACCATTATATTGAAGGAATAGAAGACAGCACTCTCTAGGTTATGTCTCATTTAGGCTATTCGCCCACGAAACATTTTGGCCTTAAGCGCCTTCTTCAGCATGGGACATTCGTGGGCGAGTTAACAAGAAAAAACCTGGAGAGTGCCGTCCTTTACCTCTTCTCATCTATTTTCAGTGGGGTTCCTAGTTAAGAACGTTGAAGAACAAGTAACAGGCGATGGTGTGAGCACATCTTTTTCCACTCCTCAAATGCTCCATCGTATGTGAAATGTACTGCACCAGCAATATGTCTGCACAGTCTGTTGTCAGTGTAGCCAGTGAAATCTAACAAAAATGGATCAAGGATAACAAAGAAGGAAAAGTGCTTGGTTGCATGATATGAAATGTATTAAAATATGGAAAAACTTGAAAAGCACCTAGTAAGTTGTGGTGCACACAAGCTAATTCAGATCAGCATCACAAGCATCATTTTTCATAGTTGGTATACATCTACATCAGAATGGTGTGTATAGCAGTGTTGCATTGCATTTTCAATGCCTGCAGATGAAATGCACATCTGTTAATATCATGATGTAATATCAACTTTTAAGGTCATTTTTGTAGAGTGTTGCATTTCATCCAAGTCTGCCTTCAATTTCAATTGAGCAGCATTAACAAAAGTGCACATTATTAGATATCTCCTGTCAGTGATCAGAGCAATCTCCGTGTGTTCATTTCAAACTAGTTCCTCCTCTCCTTTCCTGTTGCTTGCGGCCTCTGGCCTCAGGCTTGCCATGTGCCTCTTTCCACTGACACCAGTGAAATGCACACATACTGTGTAGGGCTTATTGACACTACTGGGCATGGTTCATACTGTAGAGCAGTGCTTCCCAACCTTTTTTGTCCTGCATACCCCCTTAGCAACTTTTTCAGGCTCTGTTCCTCTATCCCAATGTGACTACACTCAACATATTTGTTATTATTACATTTTTCCGCGTACCCCTTGAGGTGTGCTCACGTACCCCTAGTGGTACACGTACCCCTGGTTGGGAAACACTGCTGTACAGGGCTTATTGACACTGTATTGAGTATGAAGCCATGTACTGGGTAAGAGTGGTTTCAGAGTAATGATCTTAATCTTTGTTCAGTTATTAAAAATGTTCTAAAATCATTTCATATGTAGATGTGCAAAAAAATGTTTTAAAAATAAAATGAAATAAAATACAGATCCAATTACTCCACAATCCAGCAGATGGTGCTAACAGATCCTCTTGCATGCCGCTATGCCTTCAGTATCACCACAACACAAACTCACCAGAACAAAGACTTGGATGATTTGGATTTTTATTCATTTTAAGCACATACAGTTGTTTACACATCAACAAGTACAATATTTACAGAGTAAATGTATATATAATATGCAATGATACAAAAAGGGCCACGAGTGGCCCGCCACAAATGAAACGCCGTAACTTGGCTGAACCTCTGTCAGCATAGAAACAGTGTTTACACTAGAAACAACATACAATACACGCGCCTCTCCCCCGTTCAAAATCAATGCCAGAGGCGCAGAACTGATTCCCCGCTGTCTTCAGGAGTGAGATGCTGGAAAAGCAGGGCCCTGATCAAGCCTCGAGAGCCTCTTTGACATGTCCGTATAAGTCAAAATCGCCTTCTCTTTACATTCTTGTGGGAAGCATCTCGCCTCATCTGACCTCATTTCACAATAATATACTGACCCTTTACAGTAAATTCCTCCATATCTTCTCCCCCCCCAAAAAGCGGATTAGTGTGGCGCCCTTGTGGATTTACAATGAACTGAGTTGTACATCACTTGCTCAACTTTTGAGCAAAATCATACATTCCACTCTTGGTACATCACAATAAATAAGGGATGAGTTCAAAGACTTTTCTTGGATTGTTTTTTTTTCTTTTTCTTTTTTTGAAGTTCACTGAAAAACATGTGGTGATAAAAAATAATTTATGATATTTACCTGTAAAGCAAAAAGAAAAGAAAAACAATACTGAGGTTGACATGGAAGCTTTACACATAAAAAATAAGGAGAAAATCTTTTTATGAAGAAAACATCAATGACATCGACACACAATAGACCTACATACATCAGTGCTACTTAGTTTTTACATATATTTATATATAACATAAATGTAGATAACATAAATGATTCATACAGTACCTACACGATTCTTAGCAGTTTTTAAACATTAACTATATTAACTGACAGAATATGTTGTATCAGGTCCAGGATTATCTAGATTTTTCCATATAAAAGTCACTGGGTCTATCATGCAAATGGTCTTGCCACTGGCAAAGTCATAGTTGCTGGAGTATTGGGCCACTATCTGCGGTGTGGTGCGATGTAGTGTGGTGCAGTGTCATGTGCAGTGTTGGGCCGCTTTCTACGGTATGGTGTGGTGTGGTGTGTGATCAGCGCTGGGCTGCTCTATGTGGTGTGGTGCAGTGTGATGTGGAGTGCTAGTCTGCTTTCTGTGGTGTGGCGTGGCGTGGTGCAGTGAGATGTTGTATGGTGCAGTGGAGTGCTGAGCTGTATGATGTGGAGTGCTGGCCTGCTGTCTGAGGTGTGACGAGGCGCCGTGCGGTGCATTGCAGTGGAGTGCTGTGGGTGGAGCAGGAGTCGGGGAGGAGTCCAGGTGTGTTGGGGATGGAGTGGACAGGGGCTGTAGTGGTACTCTCACAGGGCAAACAGGAGCTGCAGCTGCACTGAGGGGAGTTGGAGATCGATGTGGAAGGCGTCTGCAGTGGAAAAGGAGAGGGAGACAAAACATAGACCAGCGCAGTGGCCATAAATATCAAATCTGGATGCAGCACAGAGAGAGGCCTCCAAAACCACTTTACACCTCCATGCGAGGAGAAGGGAGAAAGGTTACGTCAACTCGCAGCACGACAGAAGGAGATAATTATTTTCTGAAAGCATGGGTGTTTTATTGCAGTTTCACGGAAGACTGCTGTTTTTAGCAGCTGGCTGCATTCCCACAGAACATAACAAATGACTTTGATAACAAATACATGGCGTATACATAGAAATGCTGTATCAAGAGAACTTATCTTAGTTTTAATCCAAAATGCTACTTCAAATGTATTGATTGCACCCTGCTCTTGGAAGAAAAACACTCCCTGCCACCATGTACAGGGGTGCCTCAGATCATGTCAATTGCCACAATCCAACAATCCACTAATGACTTGTAACTTTTAACCCTGAAATTACAATTATTGCACTATGCTTGCATAGTCTGTTTTGCATTTTTGTTGTTGATTACATTGTGCTGTTTCATGTTCATTCATTTATTTCTCAGAGAAAAAGACATTCAAACAGGTAAAGACAAAATAAGGCTGGAAGCAAAGGAAACTAGGAAAGTTGGTGGTCAAAGTGTTTTTTTCTAAGAAGTGTACAAAAATTATACAAAACCAAATTGGATTTTCAGGCTTTGCTTTAGCGTACCTTTATGGCTGCAGAAAGGCAATGTGACCTTTGGCATTGTGAAGCAATCTCTTTCGAATGATTGCAGGACAGTGGCAATACCACATCAGGATTTCGAGTGTGCATAGCAAAGGCCCCTTTTCCCAGAAATAGCCAAAGCCATTGTGCTTTTTCCCTGTTATTCGAACATGTTAAAGTTAAGGGCTTTCTGAGTAGACAGACCGTTATCTGTGTATCTTGTCTCTGTCTAGAGCACACATACTCGTACGCACGCACGCACGCATGCACGCACACGCACACACACACACACACTCTCTCTCTCACACACACACACACACACACACGCACACACATGCGCACACACACGCGCACACACAGAACCACCTGAACCAGAGAGATGAGTGCAGACCAGTTGATTTCACATGAGGTCATACTCTACTACACACACATAAAAGTGATGACTTTAACAACTCAAGGTGACTGCTGATGACTGAATGTGTGAAGCCCCTTGTATGGATTGCGCCAGTGGCAGTTCTCATGGCTGTTAATGACCTGTAAGACGCAAAGCAACAAGGGCAAGAGAACTGGGCCTACATGACGGTGGAATGCAACGACATGGAAGGCTGTAAACGTGCTACGCTGATGGATGGGAACACCTGAACTCAGTTAAATCTTGTTCTGCTTTCCTTTGTTGCCACGCCATGCCTTACAAAAGAAACCTTCTGTGCAGAACGCTTCTATATTGAATTTATGAATGGAAAGAAAGGGGAAACATTCTGATCGTCCAATACGGATCAGGGATGACATCTGTTTACTGTGAACTTAGCATTTAATTCAAGCCAGACAAATTTGACTACGTCTTACCAAATGCACAGTTCTTTGGGGGGGGGTTAACCTTTTAAAACAAACATTTCATTCTTTTTTAAAAGCATGCCACGGAGACAGATTAATTGCATAAACCCACAACACAGGTCTGTTCCTGCCTCTGTGCTAATGCAGTTAAATATATAGACACAACATGCCACTCTGCCAATAGAGGAAATGTGATATTTATTCGCTAGTTAGAGGTGGGCATTGATGTTTTATGACTGGTGTATTTCATGTTTTCGGGTCAGAGGAGAACATGTCTCCACAGCCCTTATTCAAAACCCACGCACACCTCAGAGAGAGTGACGTTCTAAACAGCCTAGCCTGTCCAAGTGGAAAAGTGTGTTTGTGCCCAGTTCTGCCACCAAACTTGGGCTCAATCTTGTAGTTTTAATCATTTTTTAGTCGCGTGCAACAACTCTGTTGTATACACCATTATGTCGGTCTGAGACCAGTTTATTTTTTGGATGGTTTGGAGGTCTGTTGACCTTGTTTTGTCTTTCTCAAACTTGTCTTGAGCAATCTGCAATCCATCATGAATTGTTGTATGATAGCAGTTTTTGTATGTGTCCAGTCCAGTCCATTCAAATGAAGACAGTGGAACAAAACTCAGAGTGACGTTTCATGGAGTTTTGGGTGCATAGCGATCAGTGTAGAGTGAGATCAATGTTGTTTAGGGACAAGGTTTGTTTCATAATCAAACGTGAAAGATTTCTCTGCTGCACAGATAGCTTTGGGTAGATGAGCTGTGGGCTTGTGTGGAGCGCAAACAAAACAAGGTTGTCAAAGTAACTCCCAACCTTTTCAAAGTACAAACCCCACATGGAATCGCATGTGTGTGTGTTCAGGCAAAGGGTAGCGGGTTTAATCTCTTTGGCAGCAACGGTGTGGACATGGGATGCCAAAGTTTGCTGAGCGGTAAATAAATAAAAATGGGATTTCGAGGTGAACGCCCATGCTTTTTCTGTATAACAAAAAGCTTTGATGTGATTTAAAAAAAAAAAAATCCTGATCATCCTGACCACTGCAATAATGTGCTCATGTTTGGCGTTTCTTTTTTTTTTTTTCTCAAATTAAGCACACCAGAGTCATTACCTCCATACTTGCATTGAGCTCCACAGGGAACAAAGGGGGCAAATGGGTCAATTGTCTCGGGCTCATGGAAATTGGGTCCTCATTACACTGTATGTACTGAGAGGGTGGGACTTTCTGATGAATTTGTCCTGGGCCTGGCTAGAACTGCCAGTGGCCCTGGCCCAGACAGTGAAGGTCCAAACGGCCTGAGAAGGGAATGGTGCTCTGTGGCGGACCAGATCAAAGGGACAGTGAGTGACCTCATCTGCTGAGGTACGCTTGGCACCTATCTCAGGAGCACCTCTGCACACAGCAGCACGGGAACACACACACGCACGCACGCACGCACGCAGACAGGAACACACACACAGACACACACTGGAACACAGAGGCACACACACACACACACACACACACACACACACACACACACACACACACACACACACACACACACACACACACACACACACACACACACACACACACACACACACACACACACACAGCAGAACAGTGGAGTGGTGTCTGGTTAGCATCACGGAGGCTGGGGGAGTCGGAGGTTGGGCCTACATTAAGGGCTGACCCTGTAACCTCACTCTGAAGTTTCTGGTGTTGTGATCGCACCCCCCTTTCTCTCTTCGTCAGTTTAACACACACACACACACACACACACACACACACACACACACACACACACACACACACACACACACACACACACACACACACACACACACACACACACACACACACACACACACACACAAACACACACACAGAATCACGCTAATAATGCACATATATTTCCACCATTTATATTTCCTCCACCTCCGTTAGGTGTGTCAGTGTGAATTTTGCCACCTTGTTTCCTGACAGAGCATCAGGGGTCGGCTTGCCACTAGCTCAGCTCAGCTTACCTCATAGCTGGCCGTCGGTGGAGGGGAGCTGTGGAGAGTGAAGTGTCCGTGCCACCGAGGGCCCGCTGCCCCCTGCTGACAGCACCTGGACCTGCACCTTGTAGACGCTGCCGGGCAGCAGCCCGTCCACACTGTATGAGAACTGGTCCTGCAGGAGAGCAACGGGAAGATTGACACCCAGTCTGAGCAATACGGGGGACACAACCACAACAGCCTCTGGTGTTCCAGAATCTATAGCAACATGACAATGAGTTGAATCTATTGTCTCCTCAGATGGGGTTATACAAATACTGTACATGTATAAGTGACTATATTAGTTTTAGAACATTACAGAAAAAACAATAGGCTTGAAGAGCCAAACTCTTTCTGAATGATCCATCATAACACACTAACACAGATACACAAATAAGAGAGAGAGGGAGATAGCAATGTGTTTTTTATGTCTTAATGGTAGATCTATGTTCCCTCTATGTCACTGAGACTTACTGGAGG
The DNA here is from genome assembly GCF_034702125.1 of Engraulis encrasicolus. Lineage (NCBI taxonomy): Eukaryota > Metazoa > Chordata > Actinopteri > Clupeiformes > Engraulidae > Engraulis > Engraulis encrasicolus. The sequence continues at coordinate 20,913,774 of NC_085862.1, read as the reverse complement.
CAGGATCCTAGTTTGGGTGACTATGGTGTCCGTTGTTGTGGTAACAGCGATTTCTTCGTCACTGATGCCGCCGCTGCTGCTGCTTGGGACCTGCACCCAGGAGAGCTGGAAGCCGGTGATTGGTGCTTGTCCCGGAGCGGCCTGGGACACTTGCCAGCTGAAGACCGCCTGCAGAGAGCCGTTCACCGCCTGGAAGTCCACACCGAGCTTCTCCGGCCGCAGCTGTGCTTTCCTGACCACTGGGTGGTGCTCTAGAGTAAGGATATTTATGCAGAGACCAGTTTAGCGTCAGTTCTGTGTTCACTTCATGATAGAGATCTTGGGTGCATCCGAAACCCTACTGGCTACCTATGCAAAAGAATAAAAAATAAGGAAGTGCCTATGTGGTAAATCCGAATAGCCTAGTAAGCATTCAACCAGGAGGGAAACCTGTATGACTTTCTACATCAGGCCATATTTGCAGTAGGCAACCAATGGTTACTTAACTATCCCAGTAATCTGAGGGAGTTCGAAAATGAAAAGCCATTGGTCATTAGTGTCATCAAGGTGACACTTAACCTGACGTGGGCACATAAGGGTGACATAACAGTGTCGTAACACAGTCATGCAGGTGTCATAAACATTATGTCAATGTCATAAATATTTAATGACTTTGCCAAATTTGATCTTTACATGAAAGTTTACTGAGTCATTAACAAATATTTTCTAGTATGGATCAAGTACAGTCATTTTTGCAGCTAAAAATGGCTATTTTTGGAAATTCAAAATGGCGGACCATGGAGAAGATCCCCCTTTTCATGTATGAAAAGTGCAAATTTTCCAGTCATAATGAATACTTAGAATGTGATGCTGGTGGTAAGTATTCATGAAAAAGGTAACATTAGTGAGTGGGCAGCAGGAATCTGGAAATAAATAACTAAAAATCTCACACAGTGTCCCTTTAAGTGACATTCGGTTATGGCAAAGCCCTTTTCATGACCATAAAGCATTTATTACATTGGCATCATGTTTATGAGTCATTCATGATGACTATGTCATGACACAGTTGTGACACTATTATGGCACTGTTATGTCATACGTATGACGCCAGCGTCAAGTAAAGTGTAACCAAACCGCCTCTCAACCTGAATGCCGTAACTTGCAGTAGCAGCCACAGCAGAACCTCCTGGGTCCAGAGTGGGTTCTTTCCATCGTCCTAACTCCCGTCCTCCCATGTGCTTGTCACCTTGTGATGATGTCGCAAGACGTCATTGATGACAGAAATGTAATTCTCATTTGCAATCAGGATGTCGAATGGGGAAAAGTCCTAGAGAAGTTTGGGCTAGGCTGACAGCTGGGAAACTTTATCAATGAAAAATGGGAGCCGCTTTCGCTCTTAAGACAAATACACTTTGAGTGAAACAAAGGCCAGTTTTAAAGTATAAAAAGTACAGTTGTAAGATCTGGTATGGAAAATCCGCACTCACAAACTGCGTCGCATTATTTATGTATATTACCACCATGTCCAAAAAGCAAACGCGTTTCGGCTATCAAGCCTTCATCAGTGCGTGGCCGAAACGCGTTTGCTTTTTGGACATGGTGGTAATATAAATAAATAATGAGACGCAGTTTGTGAGTGCGGATTTTTCTTCCTTAAGTTGATACATTTTATCTCGCACCCAAAGACTTTCGTTTTTCCAAGAAGTTGAGCGCGTCCTTTGCCAAAACTTCAAGATCTGGTATGGAACACTTCCTCAACTCACCACCATCTCTTGCACAAGGGATGAACTTCTTGCCTCTGCCTTTGAGGGCTGAGCACTGTGGGGTGGTTACCGAGGTAACGGCCTCTGACCCTGGAGCGCCGGTTAGGGGCATCACTCCCACCCGGTACTTGCATGCGAAGAGCAGGCCTGTGATCACGAAGTGGGTACCCTACCAACAAGCCAACAACAAGAGCGATCAGCGATGGCAACTTGACCTACACTATACAGTATGTGCATGATGTTTTGTGTGTGTGTGTGTGTGTGTGTGTGTGTGTGTGTGTGTGTGTGTGTGTGTGTGTGTGTGTGTGTGTGTGTGTGTGTGTGTGTGTGTGTGTGTTTGCCAAAGAGTTGGTATATGTATGACTTGGTATATGTTTGGCACCCACTGAAGATGACACAAACACACAGGGGGTGGAAAAATGGACAAATGGACAAACAGATAAACAGGCAGACAAAGGGGTATGGACCAGTTACAATGGCCACGTTCTGTCTGTTTGGCCACGTTCCTGCAATGCGCAATTCCGATGCATTCTGGTTAGAAAATTCTAACCAGAATGCATTGGAATGGCGAAGTTCGCATGCTCGCAGCAGAGACTGCTTCTGCATGTGCCGTCAGGAACGCAGCCAAACAGACGGGGTCATTGTAATAACTGGCCCTTCCCCCTTTGGGAGGGGCAGATAACAAAAGAGTTGATCACCTTTCCTCCTTTGCCATTTCACTAAAATAAGGTTAAGGAATATCAGTTAAGAAGACTTAATGCAGAAAAGTATGTGTAGAAAAGTGTAGTCATTAGGACCCTGGAAATATGAAGCATAAAAACACACCCAAGGTACGTGCAGCACTGCACAGTGCAGTAACTTACACCGACCAATGAAAAATGAAAACGGGAGGCTGAGAACAAGATTGGATCAAACATTTTAGTATAAACACGAACTAAATCGAAGTTAAACTGAGACCCAGGAGTGCGAGGCTGATCTGATTCCAGTGATGCTAATCTGGATTTATGAGCGGAGCAGACGTCTCGGGGCTTTCGCACGGCTCTCATTATCCCCCCGTATCACCAGGTGCTGGATTTGGAAGCTCTCCTGGTCGTGCGAGAAGTTTCCATTGTACTATATCACATCTGGGAATATCACCTTAGAAAATACAATAAGATGCTATAGGGAGACGAATGAGCTGCCTCCAAACTGTTTGTCCACGAGAGACACACTAACTCGCATACTGTACACCAACAAATACAGAAGACAAAGACAGACGCACGCACGCACGCACGCACGCACACACGCACGGCACGCACACACGGACCCACGCAGTCACGCACACACACACACACACACACACACACACACACACACACACACACACACACACACACACACACACACACACACACACACACACACACACACACACACACACACACACACACACACACACACACACACACACACACACACACACACAGCCCACCCCAGTCAAACGTGCCTGGTCATAGCTGAAGGCAAATGAACAGCAGCAGGCTGAGTGTTGATTGCCTCCTCAATAACTCCTACCGCTTCATAAGGGATTATAATGATTACTACCCTAACATGAGACCGGGCCTGCACTGCGGCCACAGAATTTGTCGTGTAGCTCTGGGAAATTAAGCAACCATCACTCCACCCTTGCTAATAAAGACAGCAAGATTAAACCTCACACAGATATTCAACCTGTTTCTGAGCTGACCAAATTCTTTTTTTTTTTCACCAACGGATTAGAAGGTCCTACTGGTCAGGCTGCACAATGACCCCTTTTGAAAAAAAAATCTGCTCGCCAAATTATCTCTGAAAACCACCACCATGCCACTGCACCACAAACAAGGCCACTGTGGAACATTCCGATGTTTATTAAACAATATACAGTTTCTGGCCTCTTCCTCCTCTCCTCTCCAGTCCTCTCCTCGCCTCTCCGACACACACCCTGGTCCAAACCGCTCTACGTATCTGCCATGTATGAGCCCCGTCGGCTCTTAGCAGCTCTTATCCGCTAAACAATCAGCATCTCGCCCGATGACATGGGGGCTGTGAACGGCTCTGGAGCCTGTGGCCGCCAGTAAATTGCCTTGGTGTGTCATCGTATGTTAAGCATGAACCTACATTAAAATTGCATGGTTACGAAGAAACAAAACAAAAAGTGAAATGTCAGCATGTGAAAATCAGCTAGGGTGTGTGCATATGGCATACTTTAAGAAGCCGATGATGTTACACGTTTAAAGTGGCCCCTTTAAGTGCCGGTCGGTGCATGAAACATTTTGTATGATACAGTATTACTTTATACCACACACACACATGCATTCACACATACAATATAAATACAATACAATACAATACAATACAATACAATTCAATACAAATACAAATAAATCAACATACACCACATATAAATATCCATAACTGTACATATACACATACA
>NC_085862.1:20902080-20907080 GCF_034702125.1 Engraulis encrasicolus | reverse complement strand
CCTCCAGCCTGACCACACTGGGCGTCGTGGAGGAGGAGGAGGAGGAGGAGTGGGGGGAGAGGGGCAGCTCGTTGGAGAACTCCCCAGTGAAGTGGCCCTGGCCTGGGGCAGCGGAGGAAGCTGAGGGAGGGGAAAGAGGAGGTAGAGGAGGAAGAGGGAGGAGTAGAAGGAGAGGAGGTTAGAGTCACAGCGTTTCCAGAGAATCTATAAGTATAGAGATATGCCAACATAATAGGTTTCTATGGGCACCTAACGTGACCAGGTTCCGGTCTGCCTAAAGGGGTGTGTCATAATACTCCTAGCATTGAATAGAACAGTCCTTAGGTCTGCCTAGGTCTGCCTAAAGGGGGATTTCCCCCCTTCCCCCTTGCAATAATAGAACCCGGAAACAATGGGCCAATGGAACCTCTCTCTCTCTACTCTCTCTGGCGTTTCTACCCAACATGGGGTGCCCTAGACAACACATAGAGATGGGGCACCTTTTTGAAATAAGGTTGCTGTTATTTACCATGGAGATGCTGGCAGTTGGGAGCCCGTACAGATTTTGGTGGGGCCCTGAGCAATTGCCTCATCTGCCTATTGGTCAAACCGGCTCTGATTACATTGGGGCTGGTTGGGAATGGGGATGGGGATGGGCTGGTGTTGGGAATGGGGATGGGGATGGGCTGGTGTTGGGAATGGGGATGGGGATGGGCTGGTTGGGAATGGGGACGGGGACGGGGACGGGGATGGGGATGGGGATGGGGATGGGGATGGGGATGGGGATGGGCTGGTGTTGGGAATGGGGATGGGGATGGGCTGGTGGTAGTGATGGGGGTTATTGGGGGAAGTGAGACCTGAATGCCGGGGGTTAGTTTCAACCTTTCTTGACCCTTGCAGCGACCCTCCAACCCAAACCAGTGTGCGTAAATACCTCTCAGGACCATTTCAACCTTGTGAATTGTCATAAACCTTTATTGCTCACATAATCATATTCAGAGTGACCATGAAGAACCAAAAATGAAGCATATGTGTGTGTGTGTGTTTTCCTTTTTTTCTGTCTTCCATTCCTTTGGCTTGGATTCCAACCCATGCATGGCTTAATGAAGTGTTGGCATCACGCACTACAGTGTACGTGTGTGCATGTGCGTGTGCGTGTGTGTGTGTGTGTGTGTGCGTGCGTGTGTGTGTGTGTGTGTGTGTGTGCGTGTGCGTGCGAGTGTGTGTGCGTGCATGCGTGTGTGTGTGGACACATGGACCCAGATCAGTGAGGCAGTGCTTTATGAAGCGAGGCAGACTGCACAGCGCTTATGGGGAATACACCAGGTGCTGATAAAAAGAGAAAGGAAAAACTAAAGGATGTATAAAACTAGAGTGCGGTCATGTGGGGTGGGAGAGGGAGAGAGTGAGATAGAGAGAATTAGAGAGAGGTAGAGAGAGAGAGAGAGAGAGAGAGAGAGAGAGAGAGAGAGAGAGAGAGAGAGAGAGAGAGAAGGGTAAAAATAATTGGGGGTGAGTGGAAAACGGCACAAGACACACAAAAAAAATTGTATTTCATTTTATATTTGCAGTCAAAAAAGGCCAGGACAGGCCTGTGTAATACTTAGTTCAGCATTAATCGGCCAAGGAGAACTAACCAAGGCCAAGACAACAGAGCTTGGAGGTCCTAACCTTGCAGCTCCCAGGACCCTTTGCTGTGTTTCTGGAATTGGACTTGGCAGAATTAGTGGAAGATCTATACCGCTTAATTAAAAGCAGAAACAACAACAGCGAGGGGAGAAAGACGAAGAAAAAACAGAGAGCATGGAGAGACTGAGGAAAAAAGAAAGAAAAAAAGGACTCCCTTCTGTCTTGAAGCGGACGTGCCAAGGCATTCTGGGGGTGTGTGACAAACTGAAGGTTAACGACTGCCCTGGTGGGTGGTTTAAATCAGCCCAGTCCCAAAGAGCCAGACTAACCTTGCAAACACACTCCTCCCCTCGTCTCCCCTACCGGCCTGCCTTCCTTACAGGGGTGCGAAACCCGGGGGGGAGATATCCATTGCCCACTTTGTCTGAATCACATGAATTTTCCTTTCGAGTAAACATATCCTAAATTATTTGAAATGTTAAAAATGTTAGCTAATTGCCCCCTCCCCCTCACCCTGACACTGGATCGGCACCTTTGACCCAGCACTCTCTACGAAACCGTCAGATCACTGGTGATCAGCGCTGATAACAGGAACAAAGTAATCAGTGACTTCCAGATAGGTTAAGCCTTTTCATCATCTGCAGCTTCACACAGGCATGGTGTCATGAGGGCAGAGAAAAGCAAATAAAGTGTGTGTGTGTGTGTGTGTGTGTGTGTGTGTGTGTGTGTGTGTGTGTGTGTGTGTGTGTGTGTGTGTGTGTGTGTGTGTGTGTGTGTGTGTGTGTGTGTGTGTGTGTGTGTGTGTGTGTGTGTTTGTGTGTGTGTGTGTGTGTGTGTGTGTGTGTGTACATGTGTTTTCCTATACACATGGGGAGCAACAAAACCTGAAAAGGTGTTCATTGCCTTCCCCACAAAACGAACTGTGTTCTTCTTGGTCATTTTGTTTTAGTTTAATCATAATGGGAGTCCATAGGAGCTCCACAATAATAATGAAAATACACAAATGAGTTTGTATTGTGTATGACATTTTAAGAACCCTTCTCTGAGTTAATATTGTATTTTCCAGCAAGCGTTCGCTGCGTTATTTAATGCCTTCACCTCAGAATTGATATTGATGGCACAATCCTACTCTGCATAAAAAAGCGTAGCATTTACTATTTACTCCATGAAATCAACATCCAGCTTTGTTTTCTTAAACTTTCAAGGACCACATAAATCATTCAAAATGCTGATTTATAGTGTTTGGCAAAGGGCCTGTTTAGATGATAAAAATTCATGTTTTGGCCTGAAGTTGGAGAGCACTGCAGTGGCTCATATATCAAAATCTTAACCAAAATGGAAAGTGGTGTGCAGTCAGTATTGAAATGTTGAAATGTAACAAATTACATTTGGCCTGCACGCATACGAGCATGGATTAAAAAAAATAAAAATAAAAAAAAAACGAAAGAAAAAGAAAAACTCCCCTCCCAGAGCCGTGCCAAAGAAATGACTTGTAGTCAGTATAAAAAATGGAGTGTGATCTGGGAATGCATTGTTTGAGACTCTACCGTACATGGGATCGCCTGGGGGGGTTCCACGGTGAGTTCTCCCCCCCCCCCCCCCCCAACACACAACTGCCTTTCTCCAAGCACAGCAACTGTACCTGCCTCCTGCCCTGGGAGCATAGCTGTTCACTCTCCACCCTGTCAAGACCTCTTGTCACCAGCTGACTGCCTGACCGTTTTCCTGAACTCCTTCGTGAGTCCTGATTGTTAAAAAAAAAATATTCTGGACGGCATTCACAGTGACATACTGTATATTTACCCACCTGTGACGCGGTATGGTGGCTTACCTGTTGACGTGGTTGTGAAGGATAGCTGGGCCCTGGGACTCTTCAGGCGTTTCTGCCCCCAGTAGGCTATGGCCTGCACCTGGACCTGATGAACAAGGTTGGGCTGTAGTCCATGGAGCTCGAACTCTGTCGCAGCCTGTGGACACGGAGACATGGACAACAGCCATAGCTGAGTTGGGTTTTCATTTTATTTTTTTCAATTCTCTTCCCTTTTCGCTGGCTGATCAGCAGAATAGATTCCTTCTTTAATTCAATTGGACTAGATTCTTTGACTGGTTCCTTTTTAAAATCATCCCCATCTCTATGTTTTTTTGTCTACTTCGGCGCACGCTCACCATAACCAAAGACAAATGTTTACATACACAGTTTTATGAAATATATAACTCAATTCAGGCTGTTTCTCGTCCCTGCGCCCTGGCCATTCGGGATTCATTATTAATGTGAGCCACCACCAGACAAGAGTAACACCGAAATCTCTGTCACAGTGAGACCGCAAAGTGTTGAAAACACAACTAGCGTAAACAGTAGCATTTCACATTTTTTAGTAAAAACTGCTTTGTTTTGGCCCCGAATGTCAACTTTCGGTGAGCGGGACATCCATCATGCTTCCTGCGCCTCAGGCAGCGAGGTCAAGAGGAGGTGACACTGCAGGGGGAGGAAGGAGGGGAAGGAGAGAAGGCCGCCGCACTGCAGCCTCATCAGCAGAAAGCAGAGAGCCGACCATGCTGCTTTTCATTAGGGTTGTGATGGACAGGATATCAAAACATGGATGTAAACAGCCTTAACCTCTCGTGTTCCTCCCACTGAGCGCAGACATAACAGCAATGCTCCCTTCCACAGCCCTCCGTCCTCCATCCCTGCCTGACTCCAACAGGAAAGAGTTAATCATTGGGCTGCAGCAGCCGTGATGTCTTCACCTGCTTTTACATTTAATGGCATGGTGGTTAATGAAGTTCGATTTTTCCGTTTTCATCCAGATTCGGCAAAAAAAAAAAAAAACCACGTGTCCCTGCCTGTTTGCCATCACACCCCTGAGAGAGGTAGGTCAGGGCAGGGCTCGACAGGCTCCCGTGTCCCGTTGGAAAGGACATTGCTGGAGCGCCACGTTCCTGGTGCCCCCCCTCCCTTCTCTCCCTCTCACTCACACACACACACACTCTCTTTCTCCATCTCTCTCGCTCTCTGTCCTGTGTTCATTTTCCCCTTGAAAAGGAAACGGACGACAAATCAAGTTTCACTTCAGACAAAATACAGAAAGCCGAGCTGGGCTGTGGATGTGTCGTCGAATGTCACACAATGCTTCTCTGTCACTGTTCCTATTTTAATATGGGCTGCGCTGCGGTCGCCAGGACTGGAGTTTGTTATGAGTTTGTTTGATTGGACTGTGTGTGGCAGCAGGAGCAGGGGAATATTGACTGACTTTTGTGTAAATGACGGTGTGTGTGTGCGTGCGTGTGTGTGTGTGATTGAAAGTGTGTATGCACATATGTGATTACTCTGGCACTGTGGATGTGTCTCAAAACTAGCATTCGCCAAAGTCTGCGGTTTTATGTCAGTTCAT
>NC_085862.1:20889580-20899580 GCF_034702125.1 Engraulis encrasicolus | reverse complement strand
AAAACGCTGACCAGACAGGCTGGGACTCTCACATTGACCAAAAACAAAGCCCAGGCAGAGGTCACAAAGCCCTTCAGGCCCTTCGTCTACAGACGAACGACTACAGAGTACTTGTCCTTGCACAAAGTCCATCTGGACAGATAGCAGAACGTCTTTTTTATTCATCCTCATTTCAAATATTCAAATATTGCAAATATTTCAGGCAATGTCCTTTTAATTCTAATATTTTTCAAAGGGAGATTTTAATAAGGGTGCTACCACCTCATTTTGTAGGAACTTATTCATGTATCATACAGCGAATAGGAATTTAAATGTCCTCTTACTCCTTATATTTACTGTCTATATTGTAGCAGGGAGAATTGTCCATATAATTTAAGCCTCTTCTGGTCCTCCAACAATATTATATTACTACATATTATATTATATTATATTATATTATATTATATTATATTATATTATATTATATTATATTATATTATATTATATTATATTATATTATATTATATCAACCTTGTGTTTATATAAAAAGTACCATTGAATTTTTTTAAAAACTTCTGCACTGATGCATACACCTCAGTCCTCATCAGTATGGAACAGTGTCTTCTTGTCTCAGATGACCTAAGCATGCCCGTAGTGTATAACTACATACAGTGTTTCTGTGTCTCGTATGTATGCAATGCAATATGTGTATGGTGTGCAAAACCTCTCAGGAGGGCAAGTGTGCGGGCGTGTGTGTGTATGGTACCTGCATGTGTATGTGTGTATGCCACGATCCAGGCAGGCTACTGATTTTCACCCTGCTGCTATGCATGTCCATATGTGTGTACGTACGCATGTCATAAGTATGTCATGCATTATGTATGTACATAACAGTAGTATGTGACATGATCCAGGCAGCCTCCTGCCCGTGTCAGTAACCTCATGGGTCTGCATTGCATGTATGAACTTGTATGTAGCCTATATGTCTGTACCATGATGTAAAACATCACTCTCGGGTACTCTCACCCCTTCAGTTTCCCTCAGGGTGTGCGTGTGTGTGTGTGTGTGTGTGTGTGTGTGTGTGTGTGTGTGTGTGTGTGTGTGTGTGTGTGTGTGTGTGTGTGTGTGTGTGTGTGTGTGTGTGTGTGTGTGTGTGTGTGTGTGTGCATTATGTGTGCGACCTGATCCAGACAGGCTCCTATGGGATCTCTCAGGTGATGTCATACCCCAGCAGTGACCCTGTCGGTATTCATTCAAATGCGTGTGTGAGTGTGTGTGTGCGTGTGTGTGCGTGTGCGTGTGCGTGTGTGTGTGTGTGTGTGTGTGTGTGTGTGTGTGTGTGTGTGTGTGTGTGTGTGTGTGTGTGTGTGTGTGTGTGGAATGAGTGCAAACTGCAACCTGATTAAGAAGGGCTACTGCTGGTCTCTCTCAGGTCATCTCGTACCCTAGCATTGACCCTGTGGTTATACATGGGCAAATGTGTGTGCTTGTGCATGTACTCTGTGTGCAACCTTATTCAGACAGGGTCTCGGGTGCACTGTTGATGACAGGTTTTGCTGGGCCAGGGACAAAGTCATCTGGAAGACCCTATTGTCCCTGGGCCCAGGACAACATACTCATTTGTCCCTGTCATGCTGCCCGGCTCAGGTGATCTGTGTGTGTGTGTGTAACAACCGTACATGTATGTGTGTGTGTACTGTGTAAGTACAGTCCCAGGAAAAAGTTTGTACACCCTTTTAAATTTCTTACCTTTCTGTCAAAATCGGTCATAAAACATGGTCTGATCTTGTAGGAAATCACAAGAAGGAACAACCAGAGTCTGCTTTAACTAATTCAACCCAAACATTTACAAGTTTTCATATTTTCATTGGCCATAAGGTGTAAATATTCACAGGACAGCAAGGCAAAAGTAAGTACACCCTTGCATTCAATAGGTTTTAACCCTAAGTTAGTCGTAATAACCTCAACCAGATGTTTCCTGTAGTTGCAGATCAGATTAACAAAACAATCTGGATGTATCTGGTCTCCCTCTTCTTTAGAAAACTGCTCTCGTCAGCAAGGTTTGTGGGATGTCTGGAGTGCATAGCTTTCTTGACTTCATGCCATATAATCTCAATGTTTTTTTGTCAGGGCTTTGACTGGGCTATTCCAGAATGTGTGTTTCATTATTATGAAGCCATTCTAAAGTCAATTTGCTTCAAAAGTATGGGTTGTTGACTTGTTGTCACATTTCAGCACCCATCCTCTTGTGTGTTTCAACTGTGTGACAGTCTACCTCACTTTTTTTCTGTAAAATATCTCAATAAACTTCTGAGTTCATGGTTCCACTGATAATAGCAAACTGAAAAGGGCCTGAGGCAGCAAGGTAGCAGCATATAATGATGCTCCCGCCACCATACTCGAAGGTGGAGATGATGTTTTGGTGAAGGTGTGGTTCTCCAGTTCTCCTCCAAACATGACATTGTGTGTTCCCCTGAACAATTCAACTTTGGTTTCAACGTTGGTCTACAGAATAATAATACATTTTCGCAAACCTCAAAGGTGCAGCAATATTTTTTTAGGACAGAAACCCCATTAATTTTAGATTGGCAGAATGAATCCCATTTTTAGCTATTATTGGTTACATCTCCTCTTCTGAGTATGGTGGCGGGAGCATCATTATATGCGGCTACCTTGCTGCCTCAGGCCCTTGACAGTTTGCTATTATCAGTGGAACAATGAACTCAAGTTTATTGTGATATTTTACAGAAAAAACGTGAGGAAGTCTGTCACACAGTTGAAGCACACAAGAGTATGGGTCCTGAAATGTGACAACCCATACTTTTGAAGCAAATCGACTTTAGAATGGCTTCATAATAATGAAATACACATTCTGAAATAGCCCAGTCAAAGCCCTGACAAAAAACAATTGAGATCATATGGCATGAAGTCAAGAAAGCTATGCACTCCAGACATCCCACAAACCTTGCTGACGAGAGGCAGTTCTCCAAAGAAGAGGGCGACAAGATACAAACAGATTGTTTTGTTAGTCTGATCTGCAACTAAAGGACAAGTCTGGTTGATGATATTGCAACTAACTGAGGGTTAAAACCTACTTAATGCAAGGGTGTACTTACTTATGCCCTGCTCTCCTGTGAATGTTATGGCCTTATGACCAATAAAAATATGATAATATGTAAATGTATGGGTGGAATTAATTAAAGCAGACTCTGATTGTTCCTTCTTCAGATTTCCGGGAAGATCAGACCATGTTTTATGATCAATTTTGACAGAAATGTAAGAAATTTCAAAGGGTGTACAAACTTTTTCCTGGGACTGTATATGCATTATGCTACATTACATTACATTGCACTTAGCTGACGCTTTCATTTATTCAAAGCGACTTACAGTTATTATTTTTCAGGGTATTAGTTACAGTCCCTGGAGCAATGTGGGGTTAGGTGCCATGTTCAAGGGCACTTCAGCCATGGATGGAGATGTAGGGAGAGGTCAAGGGGGATTCGAACCTGCAACCCCTAGATTGAAAGACCAACTCTCTAACCACTAGGCCACGGCTGCCCCCTATTATGTATGCGAGCTGATGCAGACAGGCTCCTGCTGGTCTCTCTCTGGTGCCCTCTTACCCCATCGGTGACCCAGTCGTTCTCAAGACAGCTCTGGGTAATGCATACAACGTATCTTCCCATTCCCTCTCCCTGGGTCCGGGACAACATACCAGTTCACCAACATACCAATACCCGCCCCTTCAGGTGTTCCCTTACCCCGTCTGTGACCCTGGCGTTCTCGCGGCGGCTCTGTGCGGGGCGCGCGACCCCTCGGGCGCTCCAGCTGACCCGGTAGTGGTGGATGGGGAGGTCGCCCTCTGCCGGGGTGTCCCACAGCAGGGTCACGCTGACCAGACCGTCCGGCCGCACGGTCACGTTGCCTCGTCTCAGGTTCTGCGGAGCCTCTGGCGGGAAGGGGTCTGTAGGGGGTAGGTGGGTAGGAGAAGAGTAGAGACATTTATATGGGGGTTAAGGAGAGTAGAGTAGAGGAGAGGGGAGCATGGGCGTAATTTTAGGGGGGGGCGGTGGGGTCATGTCCATACCACTTTCCAGATAAACCTAGCTTGTCCCTACCATTCTTTCACAAATATAATGCAAAACACCATATCCGGACCATTTGCGATCGAAATATCCCCACCACTTTTCGAGCCAAACCTACACCTTTGGAGGGGAGATACTTCTATACACCGCATTCCACTTTATTATGCAAATGACATTTTTCGCTGTTTCCCCAAATAATCAATACAAATGACAGTCGTCATAATTTTCAAGTCATCAGCCATTAGAGTACAATTTAAAAGTTTTTGAATGAACCTTCCAATGATAACGGTATTTTTTAAAATAATAAAAAAACTTTAAATGCTCTGTTCCACATTATTACGCAAAATAGTTTTGTAGTGTTGTAATCCAAATTTCTTTCTTTTTTTCCCTTTTACATCAAAACAGTTGGAATTTGGTACCTTCTAAATTACATTTCAGTGTTCAATACTTGGTGATAAGCTCTTTGTCTTAGTAACTGGAATGCTGCGATTAACATTGAAGTCAATGGCAGGGCATTGCATGGGAGTTATGGAAGCCCAGATATCCTTGATGCTTTGCTCTCAGCTGTTTTTGTTTGTTTGGTCTGGTGACCCACACTTCACTCTTCAATATACCCGTAGATTTCCATGCCACGTTTAGGTGCTTTGGAGGTGATGACATTCTAACGCACCAGACATAAAACGCCATTGAAAATGAATGGGATGCTATGTCTGGTGAGTTTGAATGTCATCACCTCCAAAGCACCTACACGTGGCATGGAAATCTACAGGTATATTGAAGAGTGAAGTGTGGGTCACCAGACCAAACAAACAAAAACAGCTGAGAGCAAAGCATCAAGGATATCTGGGCTTCCATAATTTCCATGCAATGCCCTGCCATTGACTTCAATGTTAAACGCAGCATTCCAGTTACAGCTTATGACCAAGTTTTGAATATCGAAATGTAATTTAGAAGGTACCAAATGCCAACTGTTTTGATGTAAATGGGAAAAAAAGAAAGAAATTTGTATTACAACACTATAAAACTGTTTTGCGTAATAATTTGGAAGAGAGCATTTTGGGCATTTTAAGTTTTTTATCATTTAAAAAAATACTGTTATCATTGGAAGATTCATTCAAAAACTTTTGAATTGTACTCTAATAGCTGATGACTTGAAAATTATGACGACTGTCATTTCTATTGACTATTTGGGAAAAGGGAAAAAAATGTCATTTGCGTAATAATGTGAAATGCGGTGTAGAGTAGAGTAGAGAGCAGATATTTGTAGGCAGGTCGAGTAGATCAGAGTAGAGTAGAGATGGGCTAGAGGAGTAGTAGTATAGTGGTAGTAGTAGTAGTAGAGTAGCATAGAATAGAGTGTAGGAAGGTACTGTATGTAGCTTAATATACCTCATTGATCCTAAAGGGATAACAACTGTATGGTGAGTCAAGATATGATGTCATGCTCTGGGTGCTTTCCTCGTTTTATTTTATTGCAGTACAGTATCACTTATGGCATCATGAGAGCTCAGACCAAAGAGTCGGTTAGGGGAAAGACAGACAGACAGAGAGAGAGAGAGAGAGAGAGAGAGAGAGACAGAGAGAGGGAGAGAGAGAGAGAGAGAGAGACGGAATAGAGAGTGTGGAAAGACAGAGCGTGAGCTCATCAAGGTTTTTTTTTTTCTCTTCCACTGTGTTCTCACATTCCCTTTTACGGCCACCCCGGGATGTCCTGGAACAATGCGAGGGTCATAACCGCGCGCAAACCACAATGAAACCGGACTGAGATTCATGAACGGCGACGCGGCAATGTGACCAACTCAGCACTACAGAACGTCACATTGACCTACAATGGCCAAAAAAAGCAGTGAGCGAAATTGCAGGGTGCCTTTGCCTTTGGTGTGTTTGCGCTGATATGGATGATTTCAGACACCACCGTAACAAGGAGAGATAAGTACAGAGAGAAAACGGGGGGTAGGCCATATGACTCATGGCCCGTAGCAACGACCACAAGACGAATGGCTTTCGGCGCTGTGTAAACAACTAAAAATAAACTCGGTGGCGGCCGGCGATGGTATTAAATTGTCTGAACAAATATTATGCTTTTAACATAAGCCCAAAACCTTGTAAATGTGAGAGAGCGAGCCTGTGGAGAGACGAGGTCTGGGGAAAGCCTCGGTTTTTGGGGCTTGAGGGGCACGGGGACCTCTTCATGTGGACTCATTGGTGAAGTGGGAGGAGATTGTGGGTTGGGGGGGGGTCGAAATTATGGAGCAAGGGCGTCAAAGTGTGGGGGGTGTGGGAGTGTCCGCTTCCTGCTTGTCCTGCTCTGTTTCCGTCCCAGTGGTACTCGACCGCATGCAGATTGTTTTCACAAACACAAGCCACCCCATGGCACTTGGGAGGGATCACTGGCAGTGATGGGCCCAGAGAGAGAAATTGGGGGAGAGAAAGAGAGCAAAAGAGAGAGACAGAGAGAGAGAGAAAGAGAGAGAGAATATAGGGAGTGACAGAGCGAAGGAGAGGAAGAAATGGAGATATATAGCAATGACATGGGAGAGGAAATAGACAGGAATATATACATACAGGGAGGGAAGGAAGAGGAGGAGGAGAGAGAGAGAGAGAGAGAGCGAGTGAGAGAGAGAGAAAATGAAAGAGAAAGAAGTAGAAGAGAAGTAGAACTGTAAATGATTGATGTTTCTTCCCACTGTTTTGTCATGGCGAGGCAGGGCGGGTTCCCACACACCCTTGAGAGGAAGTAATGCAAGGAGAGAATGCAAGAGAGCATAAATTTTGGCTTCTGCTGCTCGCTGTAAACCTTAACGTTGAACTCGACCACCTAGAGCGGCGCAACCCTCACTGTTCTCACAAGGTACTACTATGCTTTACAACCAAGTCAATTTGGACATGCTATACGCTACGCTAACGTGGACATGGCATTCTTCAGCCGGCTCATTTGATTCTTACTGATCCCCTTCAGATGGAGGTCAGCAGAGAGACATTATGGAAATAGGGTTGGTCACGGGGGAGGGCTCTGGTTGGCAAATGACCATACCAGCGCAGCGCCACAGGGTAAAGAGGAGGGGGTACGCAAGCACATGAGATCCTGTTTCTGATTAAACCCTGATGCTGGATCACGTCGCTGCGGAGGCTGCTAAGGTGCTCACCCTCTGGGGGCGTCATGAAGTTGATTTAAAGAACGCAGCCACGGAACATGTGAGAGCAACGCCTTTGTCCTTCAGTATCGTACCGAGGCTACTGTAAAAGAATTAATGACGTTGTGTAGTGCCACTGTCAACTCTGTGAAACAGGACCAGCAGTGTGTGTGTGTACCTTTAGGGGGGTTGAGGGGGGAAGGCTTCTCAACATGCCCCTGTTTGGTCTCCCGGCCCCTATTGAAGTCAGGAGCGCTCGGGGCCCTAACCAAAACAAAGGGTCCATTTCATCCAGGAAGGCACTTCAAAAACAAACGGGACGACCGCGGGGGCGACCACGAGCGCCTGCGAGGTCACCGGAGAAGAACTGTCACTTGGACTTTTCCTCACGGAGTCATCAAGGCTTCCTGCATCACAGCTTTCATCTGCGGGGTTGCCCAAAGCAACGGCAGCCATTTGGTTGACCTCTGACCCCGTGCATTCTTCATATGAACTCTGCCACCACCACAACCACATGCGTTCTTCATATGGACTCACCACCATCAGCACCCCGCATGACCTCCCCATTTCATCCACTGTCACCCTGTGTAAGGTGTGTGTAGCACAGCGGGCGTGGCCAGCGATGAAGGAAAGCAGAACTTTCTCTCTTTCAAAGACTTTCTCTCTCATCTTGCTTCTCCTGTTCACCATCATTCAGCACCTCTCGTTAATGGCGGACATCACTTGCCACCTTATTCGCCTAATCCAGACCTGTATGTTTTCAACACACCTCAGTAAAATAGAAGGGGTGTGCATATGTTATTTCTCTGTAGTATTGAGAAGGGGCCAGGCATGGCCTATGGGATGACAGAAGCAACAGAGCACAGCATGTGTCTTTCAGCCAGCCATCCATTAACCCCTTTGCGCAGAGCGCAAACTTACATTGCATTGCATTACATTACATTGCATTTAGCAGACGCTTTTGACCAAAGCGACTTACAAGGAAGGCATTCAAGCAAGTACAGAGTGTGGGGTCAGTGCAGAGCACAACAGTAAACAAGTAATATACAACAGATAGAGAGCAGAAAAAATAGTGGAGGACCTGTGAAGTGTAGTGCAGGTTAGTACCCATGATTAGAGGTGAGTAGAGTTAGTTATGTTATGCAGGGAAGCTCTTTCGGAAGTGATGAGTCTTCACAAGCTTCTTGAAGGTTGAGAGGGATGACCCTGCTCTTGTAGCAACAGGACGCTTATTCCACCATTGAGGGACAATGACAGAAAACCGTTTGGTCTCAGCATCGCCTTGTGTGAGAAGCGCCTTGTGTGAGTAGGGGGTAAGGCTAAACGGTTGGTACTGGAGGAACGCAACACCCTGGAAGGAACATATGGCTTTGGCATAGTCTTCAAGTAAGCTGGAGCAGAACCTAGCTTTGTAGGCAAGGGTCAGGGCCTTATTTAATTCGAGCGGACAATACAGACTGAAAAAATTGTGTTGAAAAGAATGCTATTGATATGATGTTATTGTGTCTATTCAGCAATGAGTGAATGTGCCTACCGGTAAGTCCATCTGCAAACAAAGGCCACACCAACTGATTGGTTCAACGTGCCCCAATTGGTCAATTGGTGTTGTGATTTAATCAACAAGTCAGGGAGTTCATTAGTAAAAATGATCTTATCAAACATGTAGTTATGTAGAAGCAGGAGAATTGGTTTGGTGATGAGAGTATTGTTGCCTCTGAGATGAAGTCAATCATCAATGGTAGGGTCGCTCACAGCATTAGCCAGGCCCGACCAAAGCGACTTACAATCAAGGACATATTCAGAGCATCACTTGCAGATACGAAGGGCACAGGATATATTAAACCCTTAAGACACGCCTTTATAAATTAGCTGTTACCAGAATGGCAATGACCAAGTCGTAATGTATTACTAAAGGCCCCGTGCACTGTCATAGTAATGTTGTACTATAGTAGTTACCTTTCAATGTCTATTACAGCGTGCCACTGGAGGTACTGCGCGCATTAAGGGGCTACGAACAATGAGTGCAATAAGTGCCAAATAGGGTTAGTTTTTTAATCCGTGCACAGGGTTAAGTTGAGTACACACACCAACACAACATCCCTTAGAGATGCCCTGGGTCTGGGCCAGCTCAGGCATTAATGCACTCAATAGATAGAATTCTGCCAGGATTCTACACCCTCACAAAGTAATTCTTGAGTAATGAGCCTCTAGTGCGGGGGAACATGTGGTAACATGGGGGACTAGCTGTTTCTAGTGCGTGTCAGGGGTTTGGCTGTTTCTGTTTATCTCTCAATGGGGTCTGTCTAGCTAGCTAGCAGCAGATCCACACGATGCAGATGCTCTCAGTTATCCCTCATGGCAGACAAGAAGCCGTTCCCACAAAAGAGGGGAGCGTGCGTCCCATCACGAAAACGCAAAAAGAGAAATTGTCACCTCAACCGAGGCCAACAAAGAGCTTATCACCTCCCGTCAAACTGCGATACCCCCCACCAAGCCGAGGGCAAGAGGGTGATAGAAGCAAAATGACACTGAAAACATTGATAGCAGACATTTGTAAGATGCCGTAATTTCGCTGCTTTGATTTGTCTCCCGCTTTATTTTGGCCAAATACCCTCTCCAAGTCCTTGGGTAATTTATGGAAATGAAAAAAAGATTGAGTGCAGGAGCCGCTGGCATCAGGTTCGGGCGACTCGAGCCTGCCTGCCTGCCTGCCTGCGTGTAATTATATTCTCGAGCCCCTCTTTTGGGGATGGGACGGGGCCTCGGGTCATAAATTATGCCCGATCCAGCATCCCTGCGGTC
>NC_085862.1:20879580-20887080 GCF_034702125.1 Engraulis encrasicolus | reverse complement strand
GGGTATTATTGATTACAGTCCCTTGAGTAGTACAGGTTAAGGTGCCTTGGGTATGCCCTTAATGCATGCCATTCCACCAGTATAACACTGTAATAGCGACTACAAAAATTTTGGTAACACTTTCTATGAAGCCCATATCTATAGCGCATTATGAGCGCATTTATAACATCTTATGATGCACATCATAATTAATCATAGTGCATTATGACCGTTATAATGTATTATAAGCCCCTTCAGTGGCTGTGGTTTATAACCATTCGCGAGCACTCAAAACACCCTAAGATGTATAATGCTTTATAAGCTAGATTTATAGTTATTCATGACTGTTGATATGCTCCATCATGAAGCGTTATGAGTGTAGTCGTAATGCACTATGATTATGATGTGCATTATAAGTTGTTATAAATGTGCTCATAATGCGCTATACAGTATATCACGAAAGTGAATACACCCCTCACAGTTTTGCAGATTTTTGAGTATATCTTTTCATAGGAAAGCATTACAGAACTTTAACTTTGACACAATGATTAGTGACCTTTTAACAACATATTTAACCGCATACAATTTCTTGTTCACTCAGAAAAAAACAAAATACAGCCATTAATGTTTGAACATGTGCTCACAAAAGTGAGTACACCCCAGATTAAAATCCGGTAGAGAAGGGGCTATGTTGGCTCGAATCGTCTCGAAATGAAAAGGGATGACAAGGGAGGTCATCAGTGTGCGTTTCAACCTTTCTTTGTATTGAACTTTTAAATGTTGAGCCTGCATCTGGCTTAAATAGATTGGTGTGAGATTTGAATGCAATCCTATGGAGAATATCATGATCTGCTTCAGTAGTCACAGTGCATGTTGACATGCATGTTCCTTTTAGGTGTATTTCAGATTGCCAATGTTGACAGCATTCATGCATCCCCAAACCATGTCAGTCCCACTACCATGCTTGGCTAGTGAGAGGATACACCTTTTTTGTAAAACTCACTTGTTTACCACCACACATGCTTGACACCATCTAAGGCAAATTTGTTTATCTTGGTCTCTTCAGATCACACGACATGGTTCCAGTGATCCATATCCTTGGTCTGTTCATCTCTCTTGAGACCAAGATAAACAAATTTGCTTTAGATGGTGTCAAGCATGTGTGGTGGTAAACAAGTGAGTTTTACAAAAAAGGTGTATCCTCTCACTATCCAAGCATGGCAGTGGGACTGACATGATTTGGGGATGCATGAATGCTGTCAACATTGGCAATCTGAAATACACCTAAAAGAAACATGCATGTCAACATGCACTGAGACTACTGAAGCAGATCATGATATTCTCCATAGGATTGCATTCAAATCTCACACCAATCTATTTAAGCCAGATGCAGACTCAAATTTTAAAAGTTCAATGCAAAGAAAGATTGAAACGCACACTGATGACCTCCCTTGTCATCCCTTTTCATTTCGTTTCATTTCGAGACGATTCGAGCCAACATAGCCCCTTCTCTACCGGATTTTAATCTGGGTTGTACTCACTTTTGTGAGTACATGTTCAAAAATTAATGGCTGTATTTAGTTTTTTTCTGAGTGAACAAGAAATTTAAGCGGTTAAATATGTTGTTAAAAGGTCACTAATCATTGTGTCAAAGTTACATTTCTGTAATGCTTTCCTATGAAAAGATATACTCAAAAATCTGCAAAACTCTGAGGGGTGTATTCACTTTCGTGATATACTGTAGATGTGGGCTTCATAGAAAGTGTTACCAAAACTTTTCTACCATGGTACAGTACATGGTACAAGGGCACTCCAGCCATGGATGAAGGTGTGGAAAACGGGATACACCATCTTCTAATTGGTCAGGGTGGGAATCGAACCTGGAACCCTCTGATCTGAAGACCTCTCACTCACCTCTGGATGAGAAGAAGTGCTTGCTGGGGGTGGTGAAGCCTCGGGTGCCCTGGCTGTTCACCGCACTCACTCTGAACTGGTACCACCTGTGGGGTCGAACGTCCTTCAGCACGGCTCGCTCCTCTATGGTCTGACATGAGGGAGAGAGGGCGGGGGGAAGGGGAGGGAAAGACGGGAGAGATTATTGAGAAAGGTGAGGAGGGTGAATGTACAAGGAAAAGAAGAGGAATGGAAAGACTAACGTTGGTTAAAAAAAAGACAGTGAGAGAAATGAGACAGGGGTATGGGCATATGGTTACACATGATGGACAACATGGAGGAAAGCTGGCTGAAAAAAAGAGGAAATGAAAAAAAAAATGGGAGAGGGACCGAGGATGGAAAATGGATCCCAAAGGGAACAGAGGTTAACGTGATGTGTGAAAATGTGAAAAGGGCACAGGGCTTGGCTGGCTACAGAAGTGCAAAAGCTTCAAGGAAGACAGATGGGCACTTCTCTCTGCTGATGGAGGCCTTCCATCCCCTGCGCCACACAGATAAGGAGCCAGGGCCGCGACTTGATGGACTACAGGCCGATATCTCTGTCCCGGCGCTGACAGCTTGCCAAGGGAAATACCTCCGACCCCTCTGCTGCTCCCTCTCCCCCTCTCCCCATTACTCAAGCCGCTGCCGCCTGTCTCCCAAGCATTGCAATACAGGGGGTAGCATAAGCACAATGACCCGATTGTGTCACTGTTACATCCCACTTCGTCTCAAGTGATACTGATGGATATTCTGCTTTAAGCAACAAAAAAAGCAGAGCATTGTGTCACACAGAGATATCTTTTTTGTCGGTCCGTGGGGGGGTGAAAAGAAAACCCGAACACAAGCTGCTTTTGGCGGGATGGGAAGACGTTACTGCAGCAGCAATGCGGAAGACGTAATGATGGCTTCCAACTCGAGAGTCGACATGGTTCCTCATGACGACACTCGATGTAATTGTGGCGATCGCCTGTGACTGATGTAATTGCATATCTGAGCGTGTGCAGGAGATTGCTTCCAGATTGGCTGAGCTGAGCTGAGCCGAGCTGAGCTGAGCAGGGGAGGGATGAACTGTGAACAGCTCAGAGGGTCTACAGAGAGAGAGAGAGTCAGTGGGGAGGGAGGGAGGGAGGGAAAGAAAGGATGAACGAAGAGAAAGAGAAACAGAGGGAGGGAGGTGTGTGTGTGTGTGTGTGTGTGTGTGTGTGTGTGTGTGTGTGTGTGTGTGTGTGTGTGTGTGTGTGTGTGTGTGTGTGTGTGTGTGTGTGTGTGTGTGTGTGTGTGTGTGTGTGTGTATGTGTTCAGGAAGGAAGCATCCTGATTCATGGGGTGGACATCAGTAGCTTTGTCACTGCAGGGGTGAACATGTTGCATGCTATGACCTCGGGCCATAAATATCTTCTTTTTCTTGTTCTAGAAAGCATAGAAAGCCGGCCTTTTCTCCTAAAGGGACACTGTGTGAGAATTTTAGTTGTTTATTTCCAGAATTCATGCTACCCATTCAATAATGTTACCTTTTTCATGAATACTTATCACCACCATCAAATTCTAAGTATTCATTATGACTGGAAAAAATACATTTTTCATACATGAAAAGGGGGATCTTCTCCATGGTCCGCCATTTTGAATTTTCAGAAATAACAATTTTTAGCTGCAAAAATGACTGTACTTGGGCCATACTAGAAAATATTAATTTATTACTTAGTAAACTTTCATGAAAAGATCAAATTTGGCAATAGGCAACACATTTTCAATGAGCAGCATAGTTGCAGTACCTTTTTTGACCATTTCCTGCACAGTGTCCCTTTAACGTGACCGGCCAACGACTAAATGTGGGGGCACTGAGACTTTGTGAGACATTGTTTGTATACTCATTATGCACCAATAGTACAGAAGCATATGTGCACAAAAAATATTACAAAAATTACCATACAAATGGCATTTCAATGAATAAATTGCAATTCCATTTTTAAATGTATAATTTAATTTGAAGAAAACACATTGCAATTGGATATTCAATATGCAATGTGGTAATGTAATCCTCAATTCCCTAAATATCTTGTTTTTTTCTTTTAGAAAGGTCTGTCTGTTGAAGCTGGCCTTTTCTCCATAGCGTGGCCGGCCGGTGACCAAATGTGGGGGCACTGAGGATTTTAAGTGAGACTTTGAATACTCGTTATTCACCAACAGCAGACATACCAGCTGACCAATCCAACCAGCAATTACTCCTGATTAGTCGAGCCCGTCTGGAATGGATATACCATTAAGTTTGTTATTTCCACAGAGCTCTTCATATGTTTAATCTCTCTGCATTCGCAGACAGCAAGAGCATTTGTCTTCCAAATATGTTTAACATTCAGCTTCCCTTACAAAAAAATGTACCACTGACTGTACAGGCCTTGACACTACCACGGCACTGGTACTGTATGTACAGCATGGGGTAACTCATTGAAATATATGGTATAGGCCCTGGCCGTGGTTCGATGGCTAGGGAACTGACTATTAATAATGGAGACCCCAGTTCGATTCCGGCCTAAGGTCATTTCCAGATCCTCCTGTCTCTCTTTCCCATTACTTTCATGTTTCACTGTGCTATCAAATAAAGGCAAGAAAATCCCCCCAAAAATACAAATTGAAAAACAAAAAAATAGTAACATATTGTTACATGTACAGTATACAGTATAAGTACAAGGTAACCTATTTTGTCAATGGACAAAAAGTCTGTGAATGACTGTTTATATCCTGTTCATAGCTTAATCTTACCATACGCTTGTACTAGCTTTATATGTACAGTCAGAGGATCTGGAACAAGTGAACTGAGAAACGACAACTGGTGGGAGGGGAGAACTCTGTTGAAGTTTGAAATTTGTATGTGAAAAATTGTATTTGGTTGTGACATGTAATCTATTAAATGTAAATGTGAATTGACTGGAGCTTCACAGATGACTACAGTGTTTAGCTTGCCTTGTATTGAATAAAGGACGTTTTTTTTGTGTAGAATTCTACACCTGGGTCACCTCCATTAGAGACGAGAACGCTCTCGTACACGGTCCACATTTGCAGCGTGTAATAGTGACGTTTCGGTCCATTGACCTTCCTCAAGCAACTCAACCTGCATGAAGGGTGGAAATGTCATTACCATGAGGATAGTCTGCCAAGACGAGGCCTCGTCCTCACTCGGGTGAATGCCGTAGTTCCACCTCCTTTGAAGGATGTACAGGACGGGCTCGATGGACACGTTAAACTTGGACGTCCACTTCACTTCCAGATGTCCCAAGAGGTCTTCCGAGAAGGACATGTCCTTCTTTGGCTTCAGCGGAACACCTGTCGGGATGTGAACCAGATGAGCATTTACGATGTGTCATTCACTGCTCATGTTCCAAACACTGTAATGTATCTGTACAGCATGTATATGTATATGTATATGTATATGTATATGTATATGTATATGTATATGTATATGTATATGTATAAGTATGTATATGTATATTACAACACAATCATAACAATAATCAAAACACAGTATGTATGTATTTGTAATATTCATTACAACAAAATTACAAAGAACAAGCATCACAAAGCATTTATGATGTCTCATTCCCTGCTCATGTTCCTAACACTGTAAGCACAGTATATCTATGTGTGTATAATATGTATGTGATATACATTATAAAAAGATTATAAAAAGAATCACAAAACTAAAATTCACTTTTTTTCCCTTCAGACCAAAGCGGTGGTAACTGAAAAGATCCCACTGGCTTTCAGCTTATAGCGTAAAAGCCTGGATTTTCAGGCTCCTCTACTTGCACATCTGTCATCACATTCAGGCAGTAACAGCAGCAGCAACAGCATTGGAGTGGCCAGAGGAGTAATCTCTCTATTCCCAGGCCAGACTAGACAGCCCCCCCCCCCCCCCCCCCCACCCCATCCCCAGGCCACAGCCCCCACCCAGGGCCGCTGACAGCTTTGGCTGGGCCCAGTACAAAGTCATCTGAAAGGTGAATGTAACGATATAATAAGGACCCATTTCTGGGACCCCTTTCTCTATGGGCCCCAGAGAACTGACCCCTTTGTCTATCCCCAATCGGCTTCCCCACCCCCACCCCCCATCCCCCAGTTCTCAGTCCCCAGCTTGTAGCCCTGCCAGCCCCCTTGCGTACCCTTGAAGAGGCTCGCTGGAGTCTGGCAGGTGTGTCCGCAGCCGTTGGAGCAGCACTTCTTGGTGCCGGAGCATTCCTTATCTGTGCCGCAGCTCTCCACACAGGCGGCCGCGAAGCCCGAGGCCCTTTGGGGAGACGGGCAGTCGCCCTGCTTCTGGGACTGCAGAGACAGCACGTACTCCCCACTGGTCACACACTCATGGTGCTGCCGGCGGGGTGTGTGTGTGTGTGGGGGGGGGGGGGTGGTGGAGACAGAGACAGACATTAACCAAAATGGCAGAGTTACTGATACAGCTGACGGTTTCACTAGACTGTGACAAGAGAGATAGAGGGAGGAGGAGAAAGGAATGGAGAAGGAGAGTAGGAGAGGAGGGAAGACAGAGAGGACATGAAGAAGAGGTGGAGAGGGAGAGAGAGAGGATAGAGATGGAGAGAGAGGGACGGAGAGAGTGGATGGAGAAAGAGAGAGAGGGACAGAGAGCAGATGGAGATGGAGAGAGGGGACAGAGAGAGGGAATGGAGAGGGAGAGAAAGGGAGGCAGGGGGGGGTGAGAATGAGAGATGGAGACAGAGAGGGGATTGAGAGGGAAAGAGAGAGAGATGGGTGGTAGAGAGGGAGAAAATGGGAGAAAGAGAGAGAGAATGATAGAGAGAGATGGAGAGAGAGAGGATGCAGGGAGCGAGAGCAGGCAGACAGAGGAGAGAAGAGTAGGAAATGGGAAAAGGCAAGGAGAGAGGGAGAAAAGGTATGTGGAGGGGACGGGAGAAAGACAAGAGGGGAAAGACGCAGAGATAAAAAGAAATGGACAGATGATGGGCAAGGAAAAGGGGAGAGTGAGAGAATGGGAAAGACAGAGAGAGAGTGTGTGATGAGATGCGGAGAGAAAGAGTGACAGACAGATTGTGGTGAACAGGGAAGAGCAATAGAAAGGGCGAGAGAATTAAAGAGGGGAGAGTCCGCTTGTTTTAAATACATCTAGAAATAAAGTCAGGGCGTGGAGAAATAAATAGACAGATAATTGTAATAACACAGAGGAGAGACAAAAATGAGGCGAGAACAGCATACTTGAGAATATGAGACTCTTCAGACAAGATAAATATATATTAGCTTTTAGGAGACATAGCTTAATATGCATTGATAGCAATGGAAGAAAAAAAAACGTTCATCCTTTTGGTTTGGCAGCAGAAGTAAGTCACAGTTCTGTTCACAGCATCCCATCCACAGTTTGTGCTGTGAAACTTAAAAAAAAACTGTGGCTAGTAGGAAGGCTGAACGGCTACTGACTGGGGGAAAACCACTAGCCATAGTGGCCGGTGAGCAAAAAAAAGTTAATGCCAAGTCCATCTCCCAGTGTGCAAAAGAAGGCCTTTGTGTGGTGGCTGGAGGAAAGTGGAATACTGTACCCGCGGGACGCCCAGTCGCCCACGC
>NC_085862.1:20862080-20874580 GCF_034702125.1 Engraulis encrasicolus | reverse complement strand
TGTCTCCTGTCCTGTCTGACGGCCTAAAGGATGAGAGGGAGAGAGTGGTCACATCCAGTGTAGCGGATCTCCTGTCTGCTGCACACCCAGCCCTGTGGTGCGTCACCTTAGCAGTGACCTCCGGAAACACAGTGCCAGTGATTTATCTTCCCACCTCTGACTGTTCACACTCACACTGGCCAGATGACTTCATGACTTTCACAGAGACAAACCAGCACACGCGCACACACACACACACACACACACACACACACACACACACACACACACACACACACACACACACACACACACACACACACACACAGGTACGCACGCACACACACTCACACAGTTACACACATGCACACAGACGCACACACACACACACAGACAGACACAAACACACACACACACGCACACACACAAATGCACGCGCCACTCACGCACAGACACGCAAGCACACATACACACATTTACACACAAACATTTACACACACACACACACACACACACTGCTCCAGCTGACCTGTTCTCATCGGGGGCCACTGTCTAAACTGACGGTGATAAAAGAGCAACCTTTTATTTCTGCACACTCTGCAGAATGGCTGGACTCCATGGTGTTCTGCAAAGTACAGTGCATGGGACATTTATGCCCAGTTTAAGGGCTGTTCTGCTTTACAAGTATGTGGATATTTCCATGTAATTTGGCAAATAGGGCTGGTGCTGGATTATGTTTAAACCCCCAAAATAAGGGTTCCCCAGTTTGTCCCCATAAAGGAATCCTTTTGAACCCCCCCAAAACCATTGAAAATGCTTTAAGGCGTTTTATCCCCTCTACAGACCTGATGGAATTCCTTGTTCCCAAGGGCTCTTCAAAACCTGCTTCGTCTCAGGATGTTACACTGAGAACAAGCGTAAAATGGCTGGCTGGGTGAAAGTAGTTTATATGTATTTTGCATGATAAGGGTCCTTCTTATGTATCTCCAAGAGGCACGGAATGGGGATGGTCGTCTGTGAAATCTGAGTGATGGAGAGCTTTTGGGCCAACATGCATATGTGAGCGATGCCTGGTCTCACAGCGGGACATAGATGTGAGTGTGCATGTGTCCAGTCGGAACTCTCCCCAGGACTCCCATTGATACACCTCCACCTCCACGCCTCTCATCTCTCTCTTTCTCTCTCTCTCTCTCTCTCTCTCTCTCTCTCTCTCTCTCTCTCTCTCTCTCTCTCTCTCTCTCCTCACTTGACTCCATCCTAATCAATCAAAGGTGTCCACCCGCTGTAGGACTCTCCGGTCCACAAAGCCAGCCGCCACCTCCAACGCTCCGAGCACCACAGAGAGAGGGGGCTGCATGGAGGAAGAGGAGAAGGGGGTAGAGAGAGAAAACGAAAGATGAAGAAGACGAGAGAAAGAGAAAAGACTGGGGAGCACTGACACATCTGTTGTGTATTATCAGATGGAGCATTTCAACATCTGCCACCATCCATTCTCTTCTCCAAAGAGGCAGACGGCTCTTACTTGGCTGAACTCTCTGAAGACAAGAGTCTGATCAGCCATCTTGGGGAAAAAAAGAGATAAAGTAAAAAAGAAGAGAAGATGAGCACTTTCACTGAAGTGGAGTGCAGATGGTCCTGCTGCCCGTGGCGAACGTATGAATTAATAAGCGGCATATGCAACAACATCTCAATAACATGCTGGTCAAAGTGGCATACATTACAACAAGGGCACTCCACTATTATGGTGTAATGACACATACTTGGTTTAGGAATATGCACTCACAATTGAGAAGAGTTGAGGACACAGCTGAATGACTGCAACCTAGAAAGACAATGTCTCAGTGCTACACAGAACATCTTCCAGAGTTAATTCAACACTTAGTGAGTCGATTTAACATCTTGTAGATTTAAATTGGTCCCACAGTACCCTTTAAGTGTTCAATTAACACATCATTTTTACTGTGTGTATTGAAAATCCAAATGCCTTGGTTTCGTCAACTACTCTATGATATGCAAAGTACAAGTTGAGGACATGACTGAACGATTGTAACCTTAAAAGGCAATATCTCAGCACTGTGTTGGAAATCCAACTGTCTAGGTTTTTCTTCAACAAGTCAATGCTTCACTGCCTCCTCATTGTGCTGTGGTGCTCATGCGATGTGTATGTGTATGTGTATGTGTATGTGTATGTGTATGTGTATGTGTATGTGTATGTGTATGTGTATGTGTATGTGTATGCTGTTGAGTGTGTTAGCTGGGGGGAGGTCGCAGGTCAAGTTGGCGTGTGAATAGCTGCTTGCTGTCACGCCAAGGCCAGGTTAGCCCCCTGCATGCACTGCCTCCATGTAATCACTGCTGACAGCCCTCCACCATCACCTTCGCACCCAGGACTGGACTGGTAATCTGGCATACAGGGCATTTTCCCGGATGGCTGTAATAGCACTGGGCCATAATACTGTACAAAAGCAGGGAGCTCTGTGAGGACTGGTCTATGCCAAAAAATGCCCAGGGTTTTTCCATTCCCAGTCTAGCCTTGTTCACAACCCATGCTTCAAATAGCAAGCAAAAAAGCAGAAGTAGGCCTGTGAGTTATCAATGTGGCATTACACCTCAGAGAGGACAAATAAGTCAGAGATGGAGACTGAGAGTGAATGAGAATGAGGGGGGCAGGGGGGATGACAGAGAGACAGAGCGTAAGAAATATGGAGGTGAGATTTAGGACAAGTCTCTAAAAAATCGTTTGCCCTCAAACGTTCTCTCTCTCTCTCTCTCTCTCTCTCTCTCTCTCTCTCTCTCTCTCTCTCTCTCTCTCTCTCTCTCTCTCTCTCTCTCTCTCTCTCGTCCTTTCTCCATCTTTTCTGTCTCCAGATGGTCTTTCCTTTCACTTTCTATTCATGCCACCCGACAGTGTGTATCATTTTCATCTATCTTTGCCCTACATCTTCACAAAATATTGCCAGACTGGACACCACACTCTGTGCTAACAGGGAGCCTTGTGCCATAACAGGGAGCTTAGTGTAGCTCTAGGAAGGTTATCATAAGCTAATTTCTGTACAGCGAGGGCAAAGGGAGGATACGTGCACAGGATGCCGGCCCGTAATTGTGATTGATGGAGCTATGTGTCTACATGAAAGAGAGATAGCACAAGGGTTGCCGGGAGCGTTGTGGGTCAAGTTGTTTTTCATCTTGACAAGTATGTGGTGGAGGCTTTGTAGAGTGCAAAGAAAAAAGAATGCGGAATTTAGAATGACATCGTTGTTCTTTGCGGTGTTCCACCACGCTCAAGAGAAGTGGCTGATTTTGGATTTGTGTGTGGAGGAGAAACACTGAACAGTTATTCCTTCAGTTAATGCATTGGAAATGTGTTTCAGATTGTAATGGGTTGCCTAAGGGTCAACCTCCTTCAGTGATATTTCATAATTAACATTATGGCTCGATGGCTGTATCGGGAGTTCACATCCCTCTCTCACGGAGTCCCACAGTAACAAAGACCTGCAGCCCAGTCACAAGGGGGACGCTACTTCATGCACAAATCAAACCTGGGTCTCTGTTTAAGACTAACTTTCCGCTAGGGACGAGATCTGGTTCCCGTCATGGGTGCCGATGACATCCCTTAGGCCAGTACTAGATTACGCTAATTCAGATTTGGGAAAAGGGAGGAAAAAATAAAAATGTCTTTGGACTTGTCATACTAAATTCAGTGTCCTGTAAAGGATGTGTCTGGAAGCCATCCTCTCCCCTCACTCGTTTGTGGAAAAGAGCAAACTCTACACTGACGGATATGAAGAGTTTCTATTTCTGAAGGGGAAGGGACGCATAAATCAAAGCTGCTCTAAACATTCTCCAGGTATGCTTAAACATACAGTTTCCCTCCAAGAAATCCCAGCATCCTACACACTCATTTGTCCAAGCTTCTCCTTCTCTTTCCCTCAGCTGTAAACATGCCAATCATCACAATGTCTTAGAGCTAATGTGCAATGCGTGAAGTTCGCATAACTGTTATAACCAGAAAATCAAAGCCACAGATGTGCAAAACTTCTACACAAAGCAGAATAACATGTAATATAAACAGAAGAACTCACAGATTTAGACATGGCATTACTGAACATTTCTGCCCAAGTTTGTAAATGAATGTCTGTTCAAAATGGTACAAGGCAGACGTATATGTAGATTTTATTTATAGAAAATTAGTGTGAATACAAAGACAATGTGAAACATCCTGGATGGGTTGTGAACAGCCAATGTCAAAGATACTGACCACTCACTTTCACAGTTTAATCCTTTGTGGTGTGAATATCACAAATGCTTTTCTTCTGTATTCCCCTACAGTTCTGGTTGAAACCTACTGAGCCTTCTGTTTGTCTGCTTGTGGTTGAGTCTCCTTTTTTAAATTTAAAATGTTGAATGTTATGACTCTGGTGGTCTCGTATATGATAAACACTCTGTCTTGCCTGTCTAAAATATGATCTCTGTATTTATATAAAAGGGTGTGATAATATACTTCTAATGTATCCACAGTGTTGCATTAGTGATATTCCACATTCCTTTCAGCTGAGTCGGCTAAAAAAATGTTACAGCTACACACACTTAAACAGTAGCACTAGAATTACGGTGAAATTACAATTAAATTAAAACCCATATGTGAACTACACCATTACTCTGGCATTTTAAAGTAACTCTTTCCTACATTAATGTGCTGTAGAGGCAAGAAGCCAGTCCAGTTCAGCTCCGCAGTCTTCAGTAAAATATGCAATTTCACCCACCAGTGCAAGTAAAGGCTTCTGGCAAAATTCTGTTTTCTCTAACTGATGGCTTCTCCCCACATTTGGCCCCAGCAAGACCACCAGACCACAATGTTATTGCTGGTGTGTAACTGTTTCCGCAAAAAAGAGAGAGAGACAACCCATTACAATATCATTGTGTCAAAGATGGACAGGCCAAATGTGAATATTATTAACAGTCGCCTTGCAATCGTTGTAAGAATTTCGACCCAGCCATCATAATATTTTAACAAGCCAAGACAAGTTATTTACCCACTGATAAATGTACCCCCTAAAAATGACACCCTACTGCTAATCTACCAGGAGACATTTCCATTAGGCAAAGGCAACAATGTCAAGATGGCTGGTGGTGAGGGCCAATCACACGCTGCCATTCCAGAAGGTTCCCTGGCATGCCCACATGCAGCAGCCTTGTAAAATGATTAATACGGACGACTGTATGTGTGAGTGTGTTTTTTTTTCACGTGACATCCTCCGCTCCTCTTGTCTGTGGAATTCTGCTTGCCGGCCTGCCTGTCTCTGTCTCTGTCTCTGTCTGTCTACCCGTATGTCTCTCTGGCTGCTCTGTGTCCCTGGCTTCTCCGTCTGCTGAGTTGGGTTGAGTTCCTTGGGTTGGTTCCTTCAGCTCCTCTTGTAGTGATTTTCCTGGGGGATACGTGGTGCGATGGATGGGATGGAGGAGCCGATGTCCAAAATTCTTGAATTTCATATCCTCTTTGTTGTAACCTAATGCACTCTCTCTTTCTCTCTCACTCTGTGTGTGTGTCTCCCTCTCCACATTTCTTTCTCATTCTTTTCTTATTCCAATGTCTCTGTTTGTTTCTCTCTCTCTCTCTCTCTCTCTCTCTCTCTCTCTCTCTCTCTCTCTCTCTCTCTCTCTCTCTCTCTGTATTTTTTTCTGTGGGCAGAGCAGATGCATTGTGGGCTTGGAAAGCTGTTCGAGTGTTCCCGGGGGCCTCCTAGTCAAGCGGCTCCCCCGCCTGCGTCTGAGGAGAGCGGTCACACACAGACACGTACACACACACAGACACGTACACACGCACAGACACGTACACACACACACACACGTACGTTTATTGCACTCAAGGTTCATTATGGCACCAATAACAACTCCTTCATAATAGTTGGGATCTATAGACCCCCGTCAGCTGATTCTAAATCCATAGATCAGCTGGCAGAATTGATATCTAGATTCACTGACTCAGAAGTTCTAGTTCTTGGGGATTTTAATATTGACTGGCTAACTGATGCCTCCAAACATCTTAGAGATGTTTTCTCGAGTCTATTTTTGGATCAACTTATTAATGATCCAACAAGACCAAACTCTAAGAACCTTAGCAAATCATCTCTTATTGATCTACTTTTTACAAATAAGATGAACAAAATTAGCGCAAGTGGTGTTTTTGATTTAGGGGTCAGCGACCACTGTCCCATTGCCTGTATTAGGCACAGCACTCTAACCAAAGCACTGCCTCACATTTTGGTTAAAAGAACTATGAAACATTTTAATGAGCAAGCTTTTTTAAATGATCTCTATGAAAGTGACATTCATCTAACAACTGAAATTCCTGATGCTGACTTGGCTCTACAGTTTTTTCTCAAACTCATTTATTTGCATTGTTGACAAACATGCACCTTTTTAAAAAGATAAGAGTAAAAAGTAGAAACAAACCCATGGTTCACCACCTGACTCTCCTCTCTTTTTTCAGTCAAGAAATAAGGCTTGGTCATTAGCAAGGAGGAGCAAGGATGCCTCCGACTGGGCAAGTTTCAGGAAAATCAGGAACAGAATGTACATTATCTGTAAGAAAGGCTAAATCTGACTATTACTTTAACCTTGTCTCTAGTTCGTACTCAGATCCTGCAAAATTCTGGAAGGCTGTAAATTACAAAAACAATAATCTGTTACACCTATGCCTTCTTCAATTAAGTTTGATGATTGTCTACTACAAGACAAATCAGACATTTGCAGTGCTCTTAACAAACATTTTTCTTTAGCCAGTCAAAGTTTTGACAATAGCAATAATCATTCCTTTATACCTAGGGCTGGACATGATATGCGTATCAGAGACAATGTCAGAGACGATGATCTGGAATTCAGGCTTCATCCTGTGTCTAAGCATACAGTGCTATCTGCTTTATTAGCAATTGATAGTCGCAAATCCACTGGAGAAGACCAGCTAGATCCCCCTTTTTCTTCGCACAGCGGCATATATAATAGCAGAGCCATTATTGCACATTTTCAATTATTCTATTTCCACTGGAGTTGTCCCTACACTATGGAAATTTGCACACATTTACCCCCGTTGCACAAGGGGGTGATAAGACTGACCCTAACAACTATCGACCAATATCCAAGCTACCGTGTCTCTCAAAAATACTAGAGAAGTTGGTAAATGATCAGACTCAAAGAATTTCTAAATACCAATAATATTTTGAGCCCTCTCCAATCAGCTTTAGGCCTAAACATAGTACAGATACTGCTGCTACTAAAGTAATGGATGATATTATCACTTCTCTTGACAAGAAAAAACATTGTGCTGCCATCTTTTGTGGACTTATCCAAAGCATTTGACACCGTGGACCATTCTCTGCTTCTACAAATTCTGCCTGGTATTGGTTTAATGCAAGTGCCTGTAAATGGTTCCAGAGCTACCTTTCAAACAGACACCATACTGTAAAATTGGGTAATACTCAATCTGACCCCTGCTAATAACCAAGGGGGTCCCACAAGGTTCAGTATTAGGTCCGGTACTCTTCACCATGTACATAAATAGCATACTTTCTCTCCTTTCCAACTGCTCTATTCATCTATATGCAGATGATACAATTTTGTATTGTGTGTTGCAGATTCTGTACAGCTAGCCTTGGAGAAATTGCAGCAGTCTTTTAATATCCTACAAAATGCCTTCATTAGTCTTAAGCTTCTACTTAATGTAAGCAAGACTAAATGTATGGTCTTTACTCGATCTAAGCTGCATGAAAATGATTTTAATATATCTACTTTAGATGGGTCTGTTATTGAGAGAGTATCACATTATAAGTACCTGGGAATCTGGCTAGATGACAAGTTCACATTCAAGAAACATACTGACTGTCTTGTCACTACGCTCAGACAAAAGCTATCTTTCCTGCACAGAAATAAATATCACTTTCCTGTTTTCTGCAGAAAAAAGTTAATTGAAGCTACTTTTCTGTCTTCCCTTGACTATGGTGATATTATTTACAGACATGCACCACTCTCTAATCTGAAGGCACTTGACACTGTCTATCATTCAGCTCTTCGTTTTATTACTGGGGATCCATATAGTACACATCATTGCCTGTTATATGATAAAGTTGGGTGGGCTCCACTTTCTCACAGAAGGGACATGCATTATTTTATTTTTATTTATAAGGCCCTCACTGGCAAACTCCCATTTTATATTTCATCTCTTTTAGTTCCAACCCATACCAAACCCGCAGCAGCAATTTTTTACTGGAGGTCCCTTATGCCCGCACTGAACTGGGTAAAACAGCTTTTAGTGTCTGTGGACCTTCAGTTTGGAATAACTTACAACAAAGGATGGGTCTTCAAGCCTTTGTGCCATTAGAACATTTTAAAGTTACACTGGGAAGTTTTTTATCACATACTTGCACTTGTTTTAACTCATAAGTTTTAATTCATAGTTTGTCTTAATTCTTACCTTTTATATGATTTATGGTGTATTGTGTATGTTCGTTGTTTATATATGATTTTATATGTGCAATTGTTTGTTTTACTCGACATCATTGTAAATGAGGGCTGGGCCCTCAATGATTCTTCGAGTTTAAATAAATGAAATGAAATGATTATACACACACACACACACGTACGCACACACACGTACGCACACACACACACACACACACACACACACACACACACACACACACACACACACACACACACACACACACACACACACACACACACACACACACACACACACACACACACACACAGCTCGCCTACATCTTGAGGAGAAGCGGTCACAGCTCCACTTTGATCTGCCACTGACCAGCTACCCGCAGCGCCAAGCACTCCTCCGAGACGACGGCATCCAAGGCATGTGCCACTCAATAAATTACCAGTAAGAGATACACAAAGCAAGTGCCCTCACATCAACACTATAAAATGAACCAGGTGTGTGTGTGTGTCTGTGTGTGTACAAGCGTGCTTTTTTTATGGCCTTCAAACACATTGTGGAGAGGAAATCAGACACCTCGCGGAAACACTACGCGATAGATAATTCACCTCGAGCGCTGGCGATGAAGTGTCACTGAACCCAGGCAGCAGCACCTGTGTGTGTGTGTGTGTGCGTGTGTGTGTGTGTGTGTGTGTGTGTGTGTGTGTGTGTGTGTGTGTGTGTGTGTGTGTGTGTGTGTGCGTGCGTGCGTGCGTGCATGCGTGTGTGTGTGTGTGTGTGTGTGTGCGCCAAGCACAAAAGATGTCTGAGTTACTGAGCGCGTAAATCTCACCACAGAAGGGGGTGTCTTTTCACTGCAAAAGCAACGAAAGTATATACGTTACTGCTCAACACCCGCACCAAAGGCCGGACAGTAGAAGTCGTCCGTGGTGATTAACGATGGGTCTCGGTCTGGGATTTAGATATCTATGGAGAGAGTCAGACGAAAGAGTGACCCCCCCCCATCTCTCCTGCTGCTTCATGGGCTGTGGCTGGCATGAGGAAGGGCGGGTGAAGGAGGGGGTGTGTGGGGTGACACAGGCTAGACACAGAGCCGGAGGTGTGGGATGAGCAGCAGTAAAGACAATATGGAAAAGCCGTCAGGAGGGATAAAAGCCCCCGCAGTCCCGTAAAACGGGGAAAGGTAAGAAAGAGGAGTGCCCTGAGGGGCCAATCACCACATCACCAGATGGACAAAAACGACAAAAACGGCTTAATTGCTATCAAACCTGCCAGGCCCATTTGTCTTCACCTCCCCCACTTAACAACACTTTCACAGACACACACGAACACACACGCGAACACACACACGCACGAACACACACGCACGAACACACACGCGCACGCACACACACACAGACACATACTGTAGTGACACGTACACACATGCACAGACACATATTAGACGCACCACATACTCAGACATGCACACATACACATACAAGAAACACAATTAGTCATGAATGCAGACATAAACACAGACATGAATACCACAACACACAAACACACAAACACACACACACACACACACACACACACACACACACACACACACACACACACACACACACACACACACACACACACACACACACGCACCCAAGTGCACTGAAAACACACGTGTTTAGTTGACAGAGGAGACGAACTGGTGACAGGGCTGCCTCGCAGGCAGAATCCAGTCGTCAACAGCACCTTCCGTTCCGTTCTCTTCTCTTCTCTCACACGCCGCCCGACACCCGCTTTGAGAAAGCCACCCCTACATATTTGGCTGGGAAGAGCCATAAATCATGCCAGGCAACGCCAACACGTTTCCCAATGACTAATTCCCCTCAGATGTGCGAGCGCACCGCCAGAGTGAGCGTGGCGGTGGAGAGATTGAGCGCCTCGCAGCCACGACAGTAAATTACGAGTCCGCGCCGCACCGCCGCGTCAGCCCCCCAGGCAAAAAGCCGCAGGTCTTTCTCCCAGGATCCCTGCGATCAAACGTCAGTCTCCTGTCTCAGTCACAGCCCTGCGCGGCTGCTGGGATTGTCATCACCCCGTCCCTTTATTTCCACTTGCATAAAGAAAAGGGGTAAGGAGGACATATTGGAGTCAAGGTTTCCTTTTTTATATTGGGTCTCGCTGAGGATTTTGCAAAGACACATTTTTGAGACGACTTAATTCTCTTCTTCACCATTGTGTGCTTCTCGAAAACAAACAAGCAGCAAGACATTACAACATTTTCCATTACAGACGGGGCTTAGATCTGATATGGTGGAGGAAAGAAAAATAAAGTCCGCTGGCAAGTTCATTTGTCTACTCCTTTGAGTGATGTGATTTTAGTTGTAGATGTCTAGCGTCCATAATGGATCAGTTTCAGAAGCTGTGCGTGGTCTACTCAAGCCAGCTGTGGGGGGCTGTGCAGCGTGTCTGTGTGTGCGTTCACTTATCACACTCGCAGGCCTGTCAAACAACACAGCCAGGCCACCACGGCAAAACTGGACACTCTCATCAACCTAACACACACCAAACCCACAACGCTCCACGCACACACAGCTCCACGAGCACCTCTGTTTCAAATCAGTGAGGTTCAGCTTACTTGGCTTAAGTAGCAAGAGAATCTATTGAATTACTTTTGTTATGATGACAAACATGGGTTAAAAATAGCGGGGAACCATTGTTAGCCATCGTGTGGACATGTCTGTTTGATGTGGTCAATCTCCACTGCCCAGAATCTCTTGTGTGATCTATGAGAACTGTCAATGCTTCTTGACAGTTCCATCCTGCATATAAAATGGGTAATCATTGGGAAGTCACAGACAGACCCCGGACCCCCAATTCATGAAAGTGATTCAGATGTAATGGAATGTCCTTGCTAGTCGTGGACACTAATTTACAAAATAAAAACCAACGCTTCCATCATTGACGCAATTCAGATGGAATCGATCTGTCTGCTCTGTGTTGGAATGGTTACGATAATGATGACATAATCGATCATTGTATTTCACCCTGTTTCTATGTTTGTGCTTACACCCATCTCAAAATTGTATCCAAGCCAGTAGGCTTTGTGTGCTTAGTGTCCTCATGTTTCAGTCAAAGGCAACAGGGTCAACAGAACTTGGAGGTGTCAAAAGCAAAAAAACAGAAGTAAATTCATGGTTTAAGTATAAAACTAGTGCATAATATTACATAGCTGTTACACCAGATATTGGACTGTACCTCAATGAGGTAGATAGATTTTGTTGTTACAAAAAAAAAAACAGAATCCGGTGCACCAAAGTCTAAAGTAATTGTAGAGTGGTGGAGTTACCCGTGTTGGAAGAAAACTGACGCACGTTTTTTTTTTCACTTCTACTTTCACTTTTGTCATCTCTGCTTGCAAGCCTGTATCCAATAATGTACAGACCAATTCTTATCTCATGCACACAAATACAGGCTGAAATACAAAAAATGAATATCTGTTTCCAGCTTTCCTCGGACTCTGTTCCCAACATACAGATTTAATAATTAGGAGACATACTATATGTATCCATCCATGCATGCATCCCTCCTCCACACTTTTCACAATTCTAATTAGTTCAGATCAGAGCGGAGTGTGATGATGGTCCCTGCGTGAAACCCAGCCCAGCACAGGACATGACCTGAACATGAACTCTTGTTCAGCTGCGACGCAACTGAGCAGGGGGTTTGGGTTTATTTGTGCACCTCGTGGCATGTGTTTGTGCAAACGGAAGGGAGACATCCTCATTCCTTGGCTCCTTCTGGTGTTTGGTGGGCTTGCAGACAGGCAGACAGGCACAGCGAGAGGCCCGGAGAGGATGAGTCAGGGCCGAGAGGAGAGACGAGGAGGAGGAGTGAGGAAGGGAGACGAGGGGTGCGGAGGAGTGAGGAGCGGTGCAGAGAAATGAGGAGGGGTGAGGAGGAGTGAGGAGGGGTGCGGAGGAGGAGTAAGAAGGGGAGAGGAAGGCCGAGATGGGATGAGGAGAGATGAGGAGGGGTGAAGAAGGGGTAGGAGCAGTGAGGAGGTGTGATGAGGAGTGAGAAGGGCTAA
>NC_085862.1:20724580-20857080 GCF_034702125.1 Engraulis encrasicolus | reverse complement strand
CACTGGCGAGGTTGCGAGCCCAGAGCCCAGAGCCCAGTGATTGAGGATGACCACACAGGCTGCTACCCCTCCATCACCATGGTCCCCCAAGTGGTCCTACTCTGCGGGGAAGCACCACGGGTCAACACCAAGCCGATAGCTCACCTGCTACAGGAGAGGTGGGGAGGGGGGACTCCGAGAGGAGATGAGGAGGAGGCAAGACCCCGAGAAGAGGTTAGGAGGAGGGGAGTTGCGTGCCATGTCGGGGTGGGAATGTGATAGGCGGGGAGGGCGACCGCTGGTGACAGAGGGAAGACCCTAAGTAGAGGTTAGGTGGAGGGGAGTTGCGTGTGGAGGTGGGAATGGGATGGGGGTGGTGAGGGGGCGACCGCTGGTGACAGACCTGGCCTGGGCTTGAGTTGGAGCAGAGGCAGGGTGGAGGTGGAGGTGGAGGTGAAGGTGGGGGTGGGGGTCAGGGGGGTGGAGGTGGCCCGTGGGGGTGCGCGCCCTCACCAAGCCCCCCAGCTGCTTTTCTAATCCCTCAGAGCCAGAAACAGCCACCCCTTTGGGGAGAAGGGGAAGGGGCAGGGGGTTCCCGAGAGGTTAATCCAGGCCCAACGCAGCGGTCAGGAGCATGTGGGGTCACACCGGCCACGCAGGGCAAATCAGGAGAAGGAGGAGGAGGAGGAGGAGGAGGAGGAGGAGAAAGGGGAACATCGGACATCGACTTTCAAAGCAGGGCCATCTCAGGTCACCTGGCTGACAGGCGGGATCAGACAGAACTGAGGAATGGGCTGAGGAATAAGCTCTGGTGATCAAATAAAAAAAACCCAGTTACCTTATACAGCTAATCACTTAATTGCTGCCTTTTTTCTCTTTGGGAGAACACGGGGCTTTTACTGAGTTGGAAATAAGGTGCAGGGGGATGTCTGTCTTTCACTGGATTTAATATGCATATCTCCCGTGTGAATGAAGATGCTGGGTCTTTTCTATTTTTTGTTTAAAAGTGTGTGTGTGTGTGTGTGTGTGTGTGTGTGTGTGTGTGTGTGTGTGTGTGTGTGTGTGTGTGTGTGTGTGTGTGTGTGTGTGTGTGTGTGTGTGTGTGTGTGTGTGTGTGTGTGTGTGTGTGTGTGTGTGTGTGTGTGTGTGTGTGTGTGTGTGTGTTTGTTTTTTAAAGAAGAGCATGGAAAGTCCTTTAAAAATCAAACACAATAAATTAGCGCACCGGGGGGAAAATGCACATTGAGAAAAAAAAGAAGAAAACAGTGGCTTCCTGGCATGGGTCTTAAGTGAATAAACAGCGACTAATTTTCTAGGCTCTTTAAGAGGAGCTGTTTCAGCACTTGAGGATGTGAAATGGCTGTCGTTATTTTTATAAGAAGCACAACATTTACCTTCCCTATTATTGGAAGGGCTGGGGGAGGGCCGCCTCCATCTGCAAGCAATTAGGACGGCTCAAATGCTTGGTGTGAGAAATACGGACTTCACAGAGGGAACACTCTTACCTTTTTCAGGCACTTTTAACCCCAGCTCCCCAGGGCTAAATGTGTGTGCCTGTGTGCCTGTGTGCCTGTGTGTGTGTGTGTGTGTGTGTGTGTGTGTGTGTGTGTGTGTGTGTGTGTGTGTGTGTGTGTGTGTGTGTGTGTGCACGCACGTGTGTGTGTGTGTGTGTGTGTGTGTGTGTGTGTGTGTGTGTGTGTGTGTGTGTGTGTGTGTGATGTGGTGGTAAGGATTTGTGGCAAAATAGGCCTGGCTTTGGCAATTATTATTAACGAGCTAACCATGTTTGTTAGGCTCCCTGATAGTAAGAGATTAACATCACACATCATACATAATACTGGGTTTTGTGGGACAAAATAGGTCCTGCGACATTACACATGGCTGGCAAGCATACATGCGTTGTTCCTCTACTTTTGAGTTCCTCAAATTATTTCTGATTGGGCTCTGCTTGAACAGGGAAGAACAACATGCATGTGGCACACACACTAAATGGGCACCAAGCCTCACTGGGAAAGCAAAACAGTGCAAAGGGCCAGCGGGCGGGATCAAAGTGGCCCACCTGAGACCAGAGTGTGACAGGCTCTCACTCTCTCGCTCTCGCTCTCGCTCTCTCTCTCTCTCTCTCTCTCTCTCTCTCTCTCTCTCTCTCTCTCTCTCTCTCTCTCTTTCACAACCCAAGTCCAAGGGCCTCATGTACAAAGCTTGCTTACGAACAAAAAATGCTCCATAATGTAACTTCTCACGCAAACCTTGGATGTACTTCTAAGATTGAGTTGATGTTAAAAAGTGCATTAACTGAATTTGAAATGATATTGAATGTACTCACTAGAATGTGCATGAAAACCTGCTTGCATAGATAGATACATCTGCATTTTTGGTGTATGTATCTTTGCAGGTTTTCACATACGCAAAGATTCAATAGAAAATCCACACATGTCTTAGTACACAAGGTCCCTGGTCTTTGGGTCTGGTCTTAAGTTATTTGATGTTGTTACAGCTTTTCAGTGATTGAGACGTCTATTGGCCAAAGCGGTTCCTTCTGATGTTCTTTAACTGACCTTGCTTATTTTATGAGGACCTCGGACAACCAATCATAAAAGCACCGGACCTGGCTTTCAGTTCTTACATAAAAGTGTCAAGGCACACAACAATAAGACCTTACGGGACACAAGACCAGTCACCTTGTGAGGGGAGTCGGACTTGATTGAAAAACCAGACAGAGTGCCTGGAAGGCAGTGAGAACCTCTGGTCAGTGAGTCTCGTTCACATCCAATGCATTTCTGATGAAGGCAACTTGTAAATAAACCGCAATTCTACTTGGTCAGGAGTTTACTACAGGGGTAGGTTATGTGTTGTGGATGTGGGCAATAATAAGAAAACCTTGATCTGTATAAAAAGGTTCATTTTCAATTTCAATACCACCCTTGGGGCACAAAGCTTCTCTCTCTCTCTCTCTCTCTCTCTCTCTCTCTCTCTCTCTCTCTCTCTCTCTCTCTCTCTCTCTCTCTCTCTCTCTCTCTCTCTCTCCCTGTCGCTCTCTCTCTTCCTCTGTCAGTGTTTGGCTATGATAGCTTTACAGTAGTCCCCCATACACACTTGTAAGCTGTGTTGGGTCTACCTTCATGACATGTGGTTCGTGTAAAGACTTTGACCTTTTGCCATTTCCTCCTAATGGAGCAAAATTGAATTTCGAAGCCTCAATACACTAGAGGGGCATCAAGGGGAGGGGAGGGCAGGACCGCTCTCTGTGTGTGTGCGTGTGTGTGTGAGTGCGTGCGTGTATGCGTGTATGTGTGTGTGTGTGTGTGATAGATGAAATACTGTGGACTGCATCCGCAGGGCCCTGCAGGCATTCACTCCTTCGCTCGCTCTCTCGCTCGCTAACCAGGGCCGCTGACAACTTCATTCAGGCCTGGGTCAAAGTCATCTCAAAGGCCCCCACACTCAATAAATACAATGCAATGGTGACGCAATGGTGTCCCAATGCTCTCGCCCCCAACCTCCCTTGCCCTCTGAACAACGGACCAATTTGGCCCGCACCCATGTCAGCTGCCCTGTCGCTGACTATTTCAAAGCCCGGCGAGGATGGAATGAGATAGCCTGTCTTACCTGTGCACATCGCCGATGGCTCTCACACCAGCCCAGAACACCATCACTCTGCGGGAGAAAGGGAGAAGAAAGAGGGGGAACATTAAACAGGGGAAAATATCGAAAGCATGAGAGAGGTGTTGGACAAATATTGAGACAATGTCCAAAAAAACCCAATGTTAAAACATTACATATGTGTGAGGAGCATTACATCAACTCTACAATGGACTACTAGCAGCAGAAGCAGCAGCCTTGATCCAATAGTACGAAAGGACGTTTTTTGTTGTGCCCCCCTCCCCAGCTCAGAGGACG
This sequence comes from Engraulis encrasicolus, assembly GCF_034702125.1. Taxonomy (NCBI): domain Eukaryota; kingdom Metazoa; phylum Chordata; class Actinopteri; order Clupeiformes; family Engraulidae; genus Engraulis; species Engraulis encrasicolus. The sequence continues at coordinate 20,853,201 of NC_085862.1, read as the reverse complement.
GCTGCCCCCACGCCGTGTGGTCACATGTCTAATATTACGACATTTCAGCACCTCTCGGAGGCTAATCCGTGTGCCATGTTTTCCAGGCTGCGCCCACAAGACAGCATTGTGTGACCTCCGCGCCGCTCAGCTCTGCAGCAGAATGTGAGGAGGAGGGCGAGGGCTGTCTGGCTGGGCACATGTGAATCACACAGCCTGTAAACATGGGAGTTTCTTACCGCGGGCCCCAAGCTCAAGCCACAGGCTCTAGCGCACGTCAACACCTGACCACATGAACAGTTGGAATATCGATGACAGAAAAAAAGGTCAGTCACAAACAACTGACGGAGTGATGGTGGCAAGCCTGTGTCTGTTTTCCAGAAGAAAACTATTTCAACCAGAAAGAGAAAAAGGCCAGTGTCTAAATTTAGAGGGATATAATGTGTTATTTTGACCATGTTATTATTAGCCTCTGTGTTTTACAACAACTGGGGCATTTTTTTGGCCAGACCATTTTCCACGCTAAATGAAGACATGCTCTCTTTTGGCCATTAATTCCAGTCCCATATGGTTAGGCACTTTGTAAAATTAACTGTGGTTGAACCAGTGAAAATGAATGTGAGGTGGACTTAAGCATCTGTCAAAATCACTTACTAAATCTAATTTCCTTTTTTATAAAACAGAAGCTTCATGAAAAAAAAACTCTGCAAAACTGAAAACAGCCACCGAAACAAAAACGGCTATACAACTACCTGCTCATGAAAACACTTATCTTCCCTTATCCCCCACAGCCCCATCCCAAACACTCCCTACTGTGTAACCAGTCTTTATTCCACTCAAACTCATTTTATGCTCCGTACGTAATCTCTCAGCCCACTCCTGTGAGCTCTTAATTATGCCAAAGCAGGTGAAGAATAGCCATTGTGTTTGAAAAGCCAGCGTCTTGCAGTGCTCCAAAAAAGTCCTTATCTCAGCAGGGCTGCCTCCAAGTAATATCATCCCTGGAGATGCCTCAAAGTCCCCTTAATGAGCTTTTAGGGAGAGGAAACTCAAGGCATGGCGGGGGAATGGACGACACACAGAGAAACTTAAGCACAAATTCAGTAGGGGGACAGAAACATATTTGTTGTCAAGTAAATAGAAGTTTGGACGTCTTTGCAGGGGACTAGGGGGGTTGTGGGCAAATTGAAAGTTTAGGAATGTTGAATGTAACATCTGAGGGGGGAATCAGTAATTCTGCCTGTGGCTGCACACTGAAACCTGTTCCTAATCCGCCAAAATAACCATTTAGCTGCAGCGAATCATCTTGAAGCCTTTGATGAAAAGATGCATTGTGGTGATAAGGTCTTGTTTAAAGCACGGCTTACGCACACCACTTTGAATGACACAGGTCCCCGAAAGCGCGTTTCTCAAGAGGAGTCTAGACTGACATAAACCAGACAACACACACATCTGTCTCCAAAAAAAAAAAGAAAACAGCTCTTCAACCAGTGGCAAGTCCTCGCACCAAAACAAACATGTTGTGTCTATTTCTGCTTTCCTTCCAGTGGGTTGCTGAACTGCCTGCCTTCTGCTTTACATGAAAACCCAGCAAGCGAGCGAGCGAGCAGAGCATCATAGGCGTTCATGGGAATTTCTCCCGGGCTGCACTGGCCATATACACAGGAAGTCCTGACAGCACAAAGAGATCATCAAAGAGATATCATCATGGCGGGGGGGGGGGGGGGGGAGTGAAAGAGACAGCATGGAGAGAGGAAACGGAGGAGGCAAGGAGATGAAAATATACCCATAGAAAGAGAGAGAGGGACAGAGAGAGAGAGAGAGAGAGAGAGAGAGAGAGAGAGAGAGAGAGAGAGAGAGAGAGAGAGAGAGACGAGAGAGGGGGAGAGACCGAGAGAGGGTGATGCAGAGAGAAGGAGAAATAAGACCAAGACAAAGGAGAAAGAGACATGGAAAACGCAAGTGAAAGAGAGAGAGAGAGAGAGAGAGAGAGAGAGAGAGAGAAAGCGGGTGAGAGAGACAGAGAGAGAGAGAGAGGCAGAAAGCGGGCAAAAGAGAGAGAGGGAGAGAGAGAAAAAAGAAAGGGCCGAGGCGAAAGGAGAGGAGACAAGGAGATGAAAATGTACCCATAGAAAGAGAGAGAGGGACAGAGAGAGAGAGAGAGAGGCGAGAGAGGGGGAGAGACAGAGAGAGGGTGATGCAGAGAGAAAGAAAATTAAGACCAAGACAAAGGAGAAAGAGACATGGAAAGCGCAAGTGAAAGAGAGAGAGAGAGAGAGAGAGAGAGAGAGAGAGAGAGAGAGAGAGAGAGAGGCAGAAAGCGGGCGAGAGAGAGAGAGAGAGAAAGAGAGAGAGAGAGAGGCAGAAAGCGGGAAAAAGAGAGAGAGGGAGAGAGAGAAAAAAGAAGGGGCCGAGGCGAAAGGAGAGGAGACATGGCCTTTGTCGGCTCTCGTCATCGGCTGCCATCTACAGCGTCCCTTTGGAGCGACCTGATTGCTTGTGTCAGTCAGGCAAGTGGTCGGGCCTCTGCTTTGTTCTGCACTCCTGCACCCCGGGCCCGGGCCCACATGTGCAGCTGTTTTACTGTACTCACCCTAGACACGAGAGGCGGGATGGGGGGAGAAAAGACACTTACCACAAAGACATACACACCAACCCATCCAAACACACTGGACGACTTCTGACAGCAAAAATGCTGCATGAAATTGAGGGTGGGGGTTAACCCGGGCAGACGTGGAAGAGCGCTCTCTCTCCCTCACTCTCTCTCCCTCACTCTCTCTCTCTCTCTCTCTCTCTCTCTCTCTCTCTCTCTCTCTCTCTCTCTCTCTCTCTCTCTCTAACACACACACACACACACACACACACACACACACACACACACACACACACACACACACACACACACACACACACACACACACACACACTTAGTCAATCTTTCTCTGCCTTACACTGTCTGTCCCTTTCATATGCAGCTCTCATATATTCTCTGCTACGCTGTGTCTGCCTATCCATCAGAATTTGAAGTCAAAAGTGCTACACATACAATTACCATAATACCATACAGCGAGACAGAGAATAGAGCGACCTGTTGTAGGCAGCAGTAGGGGTATGTATGCGCATATTCAGGGCAACATTCAGAAGCACACTGCAAATGCAAATGTGAAATGTGATTGCTATTCGGACATTAACTAAACATAGCTGTACACAGTAACACTGCAGGGTCACAGACTTCACATCATAGAAAAGTAGTGTATACCCCCCTCCCCCCACCCATCCTCCTGCTCTCTCTCTCTCTCTGCCAAACTTTCTCTCTCTCCCTCCATCTCTCAGTCAATGCACCTCCTGGACCAAAGGCAGGGTCTTTCAGAACGCATTTAGCCAACTTAACTTTTCCCTAATTCTGCCATTATAGTGACTGGTAAACGGTGTGGGGTTGATTGTAATGGTTTCTGTCTGGAGCTGTCGAGTAACGTCATCGCTCCGCTGCTCCCCGCGACTCTCTCCCTTCTCTCTCCACTCACCCTCTCCCCTCTTTCTCCTCTGTCCCACCTCTCTCCTCTCCTCTTATCCTCTCCTCTCTCCACTTCCCTTATCCTCTCTTCCCTCTCCCCTCGCTCTCGTATCATCTCCCTCCTCTCCTCTCTCTTTCCTATCCTCTCTCCACGTCTCTTCTAACCCCTCTCCTCTCTCTCCCACCTCTCTCCTCTCCTCTCCTCTCCTCTCCTCTCATCTCTCCTCTCCTCTCCTCTCCTCTCCTCTCCCTCCACCTCTCTCCTCTCCTCCTCTCCTCTCCTCTTCTCTCCTCTCCCTCCTCTCCTCTCCTCTCCTCTCATCTCTCCTCTCTCCTCCTGGTCCGCTGCCTGACCCTGCACCAATCTGCCGCTCCGCAAATCAGAGCATCTGGTCCCCGGGCACAGGACATGCTACACCATTTACTGGGCGGCTACACGAGACACGGATTGACACTGACAGAGGATCAGAGCACAGAGGAGGAATGAGGAGGAGAGCAAGAGGAGGAAGCAGATGAGATTGGACAGACCAAGACAGAAAGATAGATATACTGCACACACGCACGCACACACGCACACACACACGCACACACACACACAAATACGCACGCATGCACGCACACACGCACACATGCACACACGCGCACAGAGATTGTTAGATGTAAGGGAACAAAAGTAAAGCAGGGTACGGACATAATAAATCCTGCATGGGAAAGCAAGACGATTTGAATGTGGACAGGAGGAAATGGAGGAAATGGTTTAAGGACTGTAAACGGGGCCCTGTACTCTAGTGAAGTACCTCATGCGTGCAGCACTGCCCGCCATATTTAATAGCTCAATTAGGCCGACATGTCAACTAAACAGGCAGCCACACTGACAATTACGCAGATAGAGATAAAAAGCCAGCAAGTGTTTTTCTGCGTTCCATTTCACTGGAAATCTCTATCCTTAAACCTAAGTAGAGAGAGCATGGGCTGTGCACACCAATGATGTCATAAATAGTATTGAACAATATATAAACATAAAGTATATCAGGACATAAACAACAGAGGTCACCCATCTGGATTTTTAAAAAATCACAAAGTGTAGGTAAAATAACAAGTTGGAAAGGCCAACAGGAAATTGTGCACTTTACCATATCCAAGCTACCAATTGTCTTTCCATCCTCCTGAAAAGACTTCACTTAGAAAGAAGAAGAGTAAAGTGAATTCGTCTGGACCTTGTTGTTTGACATTTCAGCCTGGCATATGTTTTAGTCAAATATTGAGTCATTACAATGAGTGTGCTCAATGTGTAACCTAGCAGCTAATGCACGTTGCCTAGACACCCTTATCAACCCAAGCTGTGCTAGTGGCCTAGGAACCAAAACCATTATGTGTGTTCCGCTCCTAACTTGAACATTTGTAATGTGCATGTTACACACATCTGGCCTTTATCACACCAGCTTGGACAATGTTGGCATCAATATTCATTGAAACCCTGTAAAGCAACATATAAAATATACCCGGACAGAGTATTTATTAACTGGTGTAGAATACATTCTGTTGGGTCAGTTAACATACACCACCTGCTCACTTCTTTGTCTGATGATGATGATGATATGACATTTTAATACTATTTTGTTCCTTTAAGTTTCCTATGTAAATTAATTTAGCTACGACTACTGACATTTGTATCCCTTTACATCATTCCCAGGAAAAGAAAGTGGTGGCTTAACAACCTGGGGTGTAAAATTGCTACTTGTTGATCACTACAGCTGTGGAAGCAAACACCCCCCACCCACACACACTCTTTCTCTCTCTCTCTCTCTCTCTCTCTCTCTCTCTCTCTCTCTCTCTCTCTCTCTCTCTCTCTCTCTCTCTGTCACACACACACACACACACACACACACACACACACACACACACACACACACACACACACACACACACACACACACTGAAGTGACACGCTATAATCATGTGGCTCTCCTCCTCAACCAACCCCGGCCCCACATTTACACACTGCTGCGTCCCGTTTTGGGCATGACACACTGACAACGTCATTTCCCCGAAAAAGCCATCACTCAGAGGGCCAGGTTTGTCATGTTTCCCCCCAGAGCTCTTCCCGGTCAAATATAATGTAACTGTTAATGCACAGCAAGGAGTGAGTGTGAAATTGCACTGCCATCAGACCCCCCACAACCCACCCCAACTCAGTCTTTGTCCACACACACACACACACACACACACACACACACACACACACACACACACACACACACACACACACACACACACACACACACACACACACACACACACACACACACACACACTCACCACCACTACCACCACCAACCTCCCGCACCATCCGGCGCCCATAAACATCCATTTTAAAGTAGTGCTCTTGCTGGGCACTTTAATTGTCTCTGCGTGTCAATAACTTCTCCAAATACCACAACTGAACACTTTTTTAAAGTGCACAGGGTGACTATGTGCAAATGCTTAGACTTATGAGAAAACCATTAAGTGTTTCGGTCAGACTAGTAACACAGCCTCATTTAAGGCCAGAAAAGCACCAAAAAAAATCTGCTTTTATAGACAGCCCCACTGCTAATCTACAGTGCTCTACAGCAGCCAGCCAACCACTGTTGTTTCATTAGAGATCGGACTTCCCCGCAATATATCACCCCTTCCCGAGAAATGCTCCTCTGGCAAATTATACTTAGAGAGAGAGAGAGGGATTATTAAGTGGAGGGCTCCAGGGTGCCGGGATACGCTATATATTTTCCCTGTTTATCCTGTGGCTGTCGCTGCTGTGAAAGGTGCCATCATTGTCATCACGTAGTTATAATAATCACCACCGTCGGCTCCATTGTTGCCGTCGTGATCCTATTCACAACACGCCAGGCCTTTTATTACACACCGATGCTCAGGGCTGGAGTGGGAACAGAAACTGGCCCGGGCATTTTTGCCATGGACCAGCCCCTCACCTGCACGCCTATACGACAACTATGATGAGCTCAGTCCACTGTACATTAAGGATGCACTGATGGGCTGCTCCATTTAAAGTGTGGGGCGGTCTGTGCAGAAAAAAATGGAACAAACAAAGAAACAAAAAAGCATCGGCCCCTGATGACTGTCGGCCCACCGGGAAAGTGCCCTATATGCCAGATTACCAGTCCAGCCCTGCCGATGCATTTGTGTCATCGGTGCCTCATTAGAGGCAATGCAGTGGATGTTTTTTTTTCTCCAATATTTCCATAGATATGAGGCCAGTCAAGAAACGGAGCCAAGTGTAAACGGTAATCTTGACTTGCTCATTACTTAATGAGAGCTTTGCTTTCACCAGGCAATGGGAAGATAAGATCTCATGTCAGGGTGTTTGAATGTTTATCATGGAGAGAGAGGGAAAGGAGAGGAATGCAATGCATTTGGTATTAACTTATATAAAGGCCTACTACATGTCAAAAGTGGTGTGAAAATACGGGATTTTTTGTAACTTCATGAAGTGTGTGTATGTGTGTGTGTGTGTGTGTGTGAGAGAGAGAGAGAGAGAGAGAGAGAGAGAGAGCAAGTGTGTGTGTGTGTGTGTGTGTGTGTGTGTGTGTGTGTGTGTGCGCGCGCGCATGTGTGTGTGTGTGTGTCTGTGTATGTGTGTGTGTGTGTGTGAGAGAGAGAGAGAGAGAGAGAGAGAGAGAGAGAGAGAGAGAGAGAGAGCAAGTGTGTGTGTGTGTGTGTGTGTGTGTGTGTGTGTGTGTGTGTGTGTGTGTGTGCGCGCGCGCGCGCGCATGTGTGTGTGTGTGTGTCTGCGTGTGTGTGTGTGCGTGTTGGGTGTGTTGAAATGTTATGCATGGCTTCCTCCTCCTGAAAAAACTGGCCAAACTCCAGACAATGGTCATTAGAACAACAATTATCATGAAAGATAAAAGAAGAGAAGAGAAGAACAGAGAAGAGAAGTAAAGAAAGAGAAGAGAGGCTCGTGCCATGGATTGCAGCTGCTATTTAAGCCATGGCAGACATACACTGAGGGCGCAATCCCACCACATGAAGTCTTTGCCAGAAATCCATCATGTCTGCCCCGAACAAAAAAAAACAGCACAGTGTTAAGTTTAACTCTCGACATCTGTCTGCAGGTTAAGAAATCTGCACCAGTAGTAAGATGAAAGGCAAACGCCTAGCGAGCCACCCATCAATTCTTCCCCTGTCTGAAACGGGCCACCGGTTCACAGGTGTGGGGACAGAGAGCAGAGAGGGGAGGAAGGAAGAGGGGGAGAGAGGGAGGGGGCGTCTGACAGTGGCCTTAAGTTTAATGGTCCATTTCTTGAAATATGGACTGGGGTGACCGCTGAGATGCTGTCTCCTTGCAGACCTGTCGAACTCTGCTGGTGTATCATGTTGTCAGTACATGCTGTGCAATTGTCTACGCAGGAAGTTGGACAAAGAGAACAATGAAAAAGGGGGGGGGGGGGGGTGCACTACTTATACTGTCATGTCATTTTTCCCCTCACAAAGGCTGGCAAGCTTAGCTCGGCTGCGGGAGGAAATTTGTCTAAGTGCCTAAATCTAGCCCTCCAGGCTGTCTATACATATGTATATATCTATTTTATTCATCTTTCAGGAGATTGGCTCGGGGTGGTGCTTAAGTCCCAACTCACTCTGGATTTGACTGCGGCAGCCAGCCTGCCAACGGTCCTCAAAGTATGTGCATTCCTGAGTTACAATCTCCGTATACTGATATATTATATTTCAATTTTTGATAACATCTATTTCTATAGGGTGTCTGACTATTCCTTGGGTGTAGCCTACTTTTCTGTCTATTTTTTATTGAAACGCTGCTTCTTGCTTTCCATTTGACTTGGTTGGCATTTTACGGGATTAATAAAATACCCTTGTGGATTCAAAACAGCACAGACACCTGCAACTCAACAGCTGCATCTGGACCAAAATGGTAACTGATGCTTTAAAAGGGGTTGCATTTGCAGCTGAACAAATATTTTCTTGTCACAGTATTCCAGTGAGAAAATGTGTTTTCTAATACAGTATTGGCAAAAGACACTGAAACTACCCAACTACTATTTTGTTTCAGAACTTGCAGGGAAAGGAGTCCATATGTGAGTCCATGTTCACAGTAAAAACAGAGTTAATTCATCCCTTAGTCAATTTAACTCCGTCAAGAGTAGAGTGTATTTGGTCCCAGAGTACTCTTGAAATGTTGAATTAACACTGCATTTCACTGTGTTGAATCGTTTTCCCTGTTGCAAATCTAGAAAAATGGCACGGTCCTCGGCCAGTGTGGTTCGCTGCATTAAATCCTGGCGTCTATAGTGGGTGCGGCACCCAAAGCACACTCCAATAAGACTATCGAATCACACTTTACAACATCTGCTGCTTTTAAGGGGAGTTCTGTTGACAGTCACATCACATCACATCCAATCTCTTCATTTTAACGCCCACGCTTTTTAAAGGCTTGCATTAAGACAGCAGACTCAGTGGGAAGCCGCCATAGATCACAGTCAGGTCTTTCACCCGTTCACCCGCACATGTAAATCACATCCCCAAAACTACCAGGAAGCAGAGGAGAAAATTACATCAAGGACGAAAATTTACTGGCTGTGGAGACGGTGCTGCATTTGAGCTCCCTCAAGCCCCTAAGCAAAATCACATCTGTAGTGAAGGTAACTAGCACAGACCCCATAGATACAGTAGGCCACATATTCACCAAAAATCTTTCAAGAAAGACAGAGAGAGAGAGAGAGAGAGAGAGACAGACAGACAGACAGACAGAGAGATTATCAGACTCAGCTAAATTAAATTCCCAAATGATGGCTGTTCCACACCCATAGCAAGGAGTGGTAAAGACAACAGTGAATGACAGCATAAAGCAGCTGTAACAATTAGGCTACCTGTGGTTTAGCCCTCCCTTAAAAAATAAACATTACATCATGAAGGTGACTTGACTTATAACTGCACACACAGTAAAGACTGATATGTTAGGGGAAATCATACTCTATTCCACTGTTGATAGCTGAAGTATTGAAACCCTTCCTGCCTCTGACAATTCTTTAATTGACAATAATTCAGCACCGACCAGCCAGAGAACAGTGAAGTGGCCGCTCCCTTGTAGGCTACTACACCTTGCAGTGAACTGAATTTGGTGAGTTCTTCTCAGTCAATCAGGGGCCAGCCTCATAACCCACCTCCCAGGTGGCAGAGATGCGGAGACCCAAAGAACAGAACTGTTCTCACGCCTCGCATTTCACTCAAATTAAAGCGACCCTAGCGTTTAACGACATTCCCACCCACGGCACACGATACACAAGCTTAAAACTTTTAAAACTACACAGTTGGCGCAATGGCTTAATTTTGAGAGGTCCTCGTCATGATTAAGAGAGTAGCATCCATCCATTCCACGATATAGCCTGGGCATACCTGAATGTTATGCTGTTTAATCAAATGTGGATAAAAACTACCCTTCTCTTCAACAAATGATAGCCAAATTATTATTAACCAATAGACTGGCATTACCGCAAAGTCCCTGAAATATCAGTGCAGAGTTTGTATTTACCTGAAGATGTTTGAATGAAGCCGTCAGTTGTGTCATGTGGAGAGTCAGACATCGTGAGGTGCATCGCGCGCTGTTAGTTTTCGATAGAATGTCGCCGTCTTCAGCACCAGCTCTGCGTCCGATCGCAAATCCGGTCAAGTACCACACAAGGACAATGGCAAGCTGCCAGAAGGACATCTTTGAAACTCACTGACAATTCTTGGAAATGATGTATATGTTGTTTGATGTGGGTGGTGGAAAGTCAGAATTTGCCCGTGTTAATCCCTTTCGAGTAGTTAGCCCGAGGTTTGCGCTGCTGTTCTGTTACGCGCGCGCTTGCTCCCTCTCTGTGGGACTTCTTCCCAGACACTCCCCCGTGCTTGCACGTGTGGCACTTTATCACTTGCCAAAGCCAAGCGCCGTTGAAGAGAATCTATTTTTGAATCACGACATGGTGCCAACAAGGTCAGACCTAGTACTAATTATTCAATTACTTTTAAAATGTAATCGTGGCGCGCACAATTTAGATTTAGGCTACCTTTCATATTTATACACACTACTTATAGCCTGCTGTTTAAAGATGTATGATGAGTCAAATCCGGTGCATTCATGAAATTGGACATTCTTTAAATTCAGTTGTATGCCTAATGCTGGGTTAATATAGTTGCTCTATCTATCTATCTATCTATCTATCTATCTATCTATCTATCTATCTATCTATCTATCTATCTATCTATCTATCTATCTATCTATCTATCTATCTATCTATCTATCTATCTATCTATCTACTGTCTGTCTCTAGTAGCCTATATTGCACTATGCCTATGTAAATAACCTATGTGTGTATAGGCTATGTCTTACTTATCGATTTAATAAAGGGAACTACTAAGTAAAGGATGTGGTAACGTGCAGTTAGATAAAGGTAGGAAAAGGTACTGTGTGTGGAAGAGGAATAGGCGTTGAGTAAATACGGTTCAATGTTTCTTTTCCTGCCGGTCGGCAGATAGTTACAACACACACATTACACTGCAAAAACAGGGTATATTGAAGCCTTGATCCATTCAAACAATAAGTGGATAGAGTGAGAAAATGTGGAAAACCACCCGCTACAAAAGAGTGCGTCAAATTAAGGGTAAATATGGATGGCCCAGAGCCCACCTGCAGAGGCGATTCTAGGTCCAGATGGGGCCCCAAGCGAAAATGCAAAATAATTAACATTTGCACCAAAATCACCACTACTGTAGTACATTATGGGCTGTTATTCACTATCTAGGGACTTGGGGGGCCCAAGCGGCTGCCTGCCTTGCGGCTGGTGGCAAGATGCGCCTCTGCCAACCTGAGGCTGCAGGACGCGTGTGCTCCAGGTGATTTGCACCCAGGGCTGATTCAAGGTATTTGGAGCGGGCCCTTGGCAAAGAGGGACATGGGGCCCACCTGTCTACCCCCTTCTTCTCTTCAAACTAGTGGGGGGCGTCTACCTTGAGAGACATTTCGATAGCAGTTTCACTTTTCAGTCACTGAATTTAGGAAGATGCTGCAAGATTACTGTAATCACAAAGTTGCCATTACTGTCATTTAAGAACAAGTAGCCTACCTAACCAGTCATAACAGCACCCATCCGACCCCCCTCCCCCCCTCAGCTGGGGACCAGGCAATTGAAAATTTTCAGTTGGATCAGCGGTGTGTGGTGCTACTTTTGGTTGGACCTCAGAAGTGCATACATGTAATGGGGAGGTAGTGACTCACTGCACAGGGCTGGGGTAGGGGTGAGGGGCTCTGTAATGGGGGGGGGGGCGCTCTGTTATAGGGGAGGGGGGGGGGGGCTGTGTAATAATGCCGACCTCTCTCAGTTTGCAAGATCTCATGGGAGAGTCAGGGGTCTCCCAGAAAACAGGCACTGCTTTATTTGAGCACTAGCCAGTTGAGAATAAAAAACAGGACTTCTACAAGCTCCTAGATCCGGACAGAAGGGCAAGGTTGTATAAATATGTCCCCGCTTTTGTAAAATATTAAAGTGCACTAAGGGATGGGGGGGGTGTCACTGTAGTGTTTGCCAGGGTTAGCCTTACACAGCACGTCCAAGGAACATGTCCAAGACATTCCTGTAGAATTTATGGAGTAGTTTTGGATTTATTTATAAGCTAGTGCATATATATACCATTAGTCAATACTCTGTTCTAGTTGGCTATGGGTGAAGGGAGGGGTGTCGGCAGCAACTAGATCCCAGGCAAATGCCTGCATCTCCTCCAGGAATGCTGAGGAACAAGCTATTTTCTCCCACCAGAGGATTACCGTTGTTGTATGCATATGTAATTAACGTCTACAATTACATACCACTAGACATAATCTGACAAAGCACTCACTCTTGGCAAGGGCAAGTAAGTCATACTTTTTGTGACCGAGTCCGCTTTGACTGATGGGATGACAATGGGGTTTTTCTTTTTTCAGATAATTGGGCACATAATTGTGGTGATCCACTGCCACCGCAGGATAAAAGGACTTCATATTTTCAGTCACCCTTCTCATGTGACTTACTTGCTAAGTATACTATTAATAGTGGAGAAATTACAGCCTTCTTTCTCTCTCTGTCTCTCTCTCTCTCTCTCTATCTCTCTCTCTCTCTCTCTCTCTCTCTCTCTCTCTCTCTCTCTCTCTCTCTCTCTCTCTCTCTCTCTCTGCTTCTATCTATTGTCTCCCTTACTTTTACATACATCCAAACTCACACCACCACGCACATTAAAACTCACACCATAGCCACATTCAGACACTGTAACTCAAGAGGTTTAAAAAAAAAAAAAAAAAATTAGAATAGAACTTGTTTTGAAAGCAAATGGGAATGCTTTGAATTCACAAAACGAAGTCTTATAAACTGCAATTAAAGCTAATTAGACACACTTTAAAGATGTGTCTCAAAAACAAGTTGAATAGCCTACTGTACTTCATGGCCATAATGAATTTGCTAACACACAGGATTAAAAAGATGCTCACTTTTGCTCACATTATTTTGCCAGGTCATTTTGTGTATTATTCTGTCCGTATGAAACTCTATACAGTCTGTAGTAGACACTGTGAGCACATGCCATCCAAAAGCCAACACTAGTGCCTACAGTACACGCATAAATGTGGACAAGAGTATGAGGCATCACACCTAATACCAATCATAAGTGCACAACTGGACTTCAGAAAGTTAATTCCTGCCATACTCACACATTGGAATAATGCTTCTACAAAAATGCTTTTTCCGAGTTTTTTTTTGTAAGCCTAAAATGGTGCAGGACAGTTCATGATTGCACTTTAAAGGGCAGGCCTATGCCATTTACAAATGACACTTTGGTGGGTATAACTGCTCTGTTAAAGGGTAAGGCTACTCCTCCAGATATTTTTTTTTTTAACTCCCACTTATGGCTATCCACTTCCACTTATTATTGTGCTGGGTCAACCTGTGCATCTAAACATGTAGGCTAATTTTCCATAAATCAGCCTGACTGGAGGAAAACGCGGGGTGTCTATTACTTCTGATAGACAGGATAGGCATTTCTATTCAAAAATATGTTCTAGTGTAATTTCATCATTTTATTTTATTTATTAAGTAGGCCTAGCTGTTCTTCTTAAGTAAGTAGACCTAAACATAATAGACCTCGCAGGGTGCGCAAGAGGGTGTTCTGCCAACATAGACTTGGAAACATATGAACAATTTGTATGTCTTTAAACTCCCTCCTCTGGTCAAAGTTATTAACGCATGCCAATGCCCTCGTATGCCTTGCTGAGAAATGGGTAATATTAACGACTTGCTAAATGCCCATGACTGAATAAACGTGCATTAGGTCTATTAGCCCTAGAAAACACTCTTATTTTGGTCAGGTATAGCCAACAGATCTCTTTCAACTGTTTTGGCCTGATCTCAAAAGCAGTGTTAATATTTCTCAGCCTTCCAATGTCGTGTTGAACAGCAAGTGCAAACAACTGGGCACTTCACGAACCAAATGTTCAAATGACGACTGACTGTCCAGAGATGATCTCGCACAAGAGACAGGGTTTATCCATAGAGATTTTAGTCTTGATATGCGCGAATCTTATTTACGCATCAGCTCAAGTTAATTCGTTAGCACCTGTTGCGTGTGATGACAAAAGTGTGGAGAAGTTAGCTAGACTTTCTGTAACCTACATAAATGAGGACCGACAGTCGGGATACAAATTCGCGCTGAACAGAATCACCAACGTCCAACTTCACGCACAGGTCAGAGGGATACAGTTATTATTGTAATTGGAGGTGGATTTTGGTTATGCTGTTGCTCCAATTTGTCTAGAAATAAGATGAATGGATAAATATGAGCCAGATGTTTGGAATTAGTTTTTAGACATTGAAATGTTGATGTTGATGTGTTTTTAACAGCCCTGCCTTATTAATTTTACCAATGGTCGAAGTCTTGTGAAGGCCATTTGCAATGTTATAATCAAACCCCCAAACCCAGGTTGACCTGCACTTTACTAAAATGTTTAATATAGGCTAGGGAATTGATGTCAAGACATGGAAACGAGATACATTGTCATGACATCATTGTAATATTTCTCTTTTCCAAAGGGTCCCGCTGGGAAAGTGTACTACCTTAATGCAGACGTTTTGGAGACCAAGTGCCACGTGAAGAGCCCCAAGCCCTGGAAACGATGTGACGTTCGACCTTTCATGGAAACCGTAAGATTCTGCACTCCCATTACAATGATGATTTGATGAATGTACTATAATATGTGGTCCAGAGAGACACGTGTTTGCAATTGCATATTTATTGCAAGGCGAACCCCGCATGTCTGGGAAGGAATAGCCCGTTTGACGTGGATGCACTGTCACTTGTACAGCCACCCAATCCTTTCAATTCTTAGATCATCTCAGAGGTCAACTTTATGTCATATCCCAGGCCTACAGTGTGTTGACTTGAACACTGGGAGAAAACACGACTGAACAGAGCATAACGGAGATATAAGAAGTGTTCCAATTCTGTTTTGTTAAATCTGTTGTCAATAAGACTTATGTTTGTCATGTGTTTCACTTAGCAAATTTCAGGGAACTGCAACATTACAATTCTCCATGATGCCGAGGGATTTTCCTACTTGTTCAGCTATGACTGTATGCTAGTACCAGGTAGGGTATCAAAACATTCCTTGCTATACCCAGAGGTCATTATTATTATATTATTATATTATTATTAATTTAAAAAAAATAAGCCTACACAGCCATATTGCTGTGCATGATCTCATAATATACAGGCCATAACTGAAATGACATGGAAATATTTTCAATGAAAACTGAAATACACATGAACATGTTCTCCAGATCCTCCAGAGAAGCTTCAGAAGACGTGTCCAGATTGTCCTCTGTTGCTGGATGATGATAACCCAGAGGCCATTAGTGCTGCTCAGCTGAGCTTCCTCAAGTACAGGGCTCAGCTCGCCCAAGAGCTGTGGATCCAGAGCACGCAGCCCGTAAACCTGGCTTTTCACGCTGTCACGCGAGCCTCCAGACAGGTACTACGCACACTTGCTTCCACAGTTGGCACAGTTGTATTTTGTACAATATATACTGTATTGTAGAAAGTCTTATAGATAGTTGATAACTATCACCAAAGGAGATGAAAATAAAGCTGTTTTAAATTGATAAATCCTAATTTTAGGATATAACATAATTATAATGGCTGCACAATTTAAAATTCTACAAATCTTCAAATCATTTTCCCAGCATGGAAAGTTAAAGCGCACCTTTGTGGAGTTCACCATAGCAGAGTGTCCAGAGGGGACCCATGCTTCAGGCATCTGTTTGAAGGAAGATGCTGCCAGAGAGGTGGGTACCACGGGGGCCTGAGTCTTGTCATTGCTCTGTAGATTGTATTATTCATATTCCTCTGTGTGAATCTGCAGAACTCATTGGCACTCATAACTTAATCAGGTGAACCAGCTTTCCCATCGCAATAAATAATTATAGAGTAGTGTATCAACAGTTATTATGTAGGTGTCTCACCTCTCACTTTGACTGTTGCAAACACTGGGAGTAAAACTGTAGGTGAATGGTGGTAGACTACCAACGATATTCATATGGTAGACCAAGATATATCATACCACCGCGCATCACCAATGCAGATAAAGAGGATGGATTTTAAGGGGAAGTGATGCTCTCCTTCTTTTTTCTCTGGTGGGTGGATTGCATACCTAAGCATACCTTACCATACCTAATTGACCCCCTAAGTGTTAAATTAACACTGCATTCTTTCATTGTACAGGGCCCCAGTGACACTAGTAACATTTTCAGGGCCTACTGAGAACTGTGCCAGACTTGATCCTGGTTACCGCACCTAATTTCAAAGCAACTGAAGTTTTCACAATGCTAATCAGAGCATTTGGGAACCAAAAATGTCGCTTCGCAATACCAACCAACACTTGTTGTATCTAAGAATGACCATGATGACAACATAGACATCAGCTGCATGGGGGGATGTTCCAGGAATATGATGAAGTGGTACACCTGGATAAGTTAACCCACAGGAACTGGTTTACCTGCTAATAGAAAGCCCAGAGGTGTCATTTACCGGTTGTAGTTAACCCCTTATCGCAGCACTATGGCTCTCTGTAATGTCATAGCAGTGTTGTTATGATGTAGTTAAGCATTTTCAGCAAGTGAATAGGGTCGCCGGCGACCCCTGCTGCAGTAAGAGGCTACGGAAATGAGGACTCCAGGCTGTGCAGGATGATTTACCGCTACCTCAAGGTTAAGTCAACCTGGATTACTACTGAATGAGGTTCTTGGAATACCCACCAGGTTCATCAGGTCATTGCAAGGAACAAACTGAACTCAAGCACGCTCGCTCACCGGTAAACACTTTGGTTCCCAGGGTACAGGAGCTGATGCAGAAACTGGTGCGGAAACCGGCACAGCAAACTAAATGCATGGGGAGGCAGAATTGAATGAAGCCAACAGATATTGTTAGTGAATTAGGCTCAGTTATATGCTGTGGTCCCCTAGTCCCAGGGCCTCACTGTGTACCCAGAACCTACATACTTTATCTGCTGTGTCTGTGTCTGTCTGTCTGTCTGTCTGTCTCTGTGTCATTCTCTCTCTCTCTCTCTCTCTCTCTCTCTCTCTCTCTCTCTCTCTCTCTCTCTCTCTCTCTCTCTCTCTCTCTCTCTTTCTGTTTCTCTGCAGCCTGTTGGTTTCTGTGCCGGAGATGTTGTTGGGAACAGCTGGTTCTCGCAATACGCCAAGGTGTCCTGTGAATTATTTTACCCGCAGGTACTGTAAATTTCACAGGGTTGGGTTTGCTGTAGTGAGTGAGCGCTCACCCTGGAAACGTCTCTTTCCATCCACTTTCATGATTGAGAGCCCCAAATCAGTTTAGCTTTTTCAAAGCCAACACACCTCTCATCATACTGATGACAAGTCAACACTTGGGGGAAAAAAAGATGTCAAAGATGTCCAAAAGTAACAGAGCTTGGCCTCCGAATCTATAATACACACCCACTTCCAGCCCGATGATTAGAGCCATTAATTCTGGCCTCTGGGAAAAGAAAAGGGACTCACGTCATGATTGTGCTGCTTTTCTCCCCCAGCGCTACGGCTTGAAGGTCGACGTCAACGTAAAGCCTGTGTCTCATGACGTGACCCCGACCCACCCATCGTACCCCGATCCTTCTGACGTCAACATCCCAGAAGGAGCACCTGATCCATACCCGTTCCAGCCGGTTAACCCTTACCAACCCAGCAAGCCGGTTAGCCCCTACCAACCCAGCAAGCCGGTTAGCCCCTACCAACCCAGCAAGCCGGTTAGCCCCTACCAACCCAGCCTGCCGGTTAGCCCCTACCAACCCAGCCAGCCGGTTAGCCCCCATCAACCCAGCCAGCCTGCCGCTGTACCAGATGACAGATTGTCTGACCCTATGCAGCCCGCCCCACTTCCACTGCCAGACCAGCCCGCCGCCGTCAGTCCGCCCCGCCGCACGGCGTCATCCAGCGAGTCTCGGTCCTCGTCCGAGTCCGACTCGTCTGAGGAGATTGTGGGCGTGACCATCGCCAGGCCCCCGGCGGGCTTCCGCTACAAGCCTTACCGCAGGAAGAGGCTGGTGCCACTGTTCGGGACCAAGCCTCCCCACACGCCCGTCTTCATGTCCGTGTTTCCCAGCGGCATGTCTCCTTTCCGCTCCTGCCCCGGGCCCTCTCGCTTCACCACTGTGTAGTAGTAGAAAGCAGAGAGAAATGTGAGAAATGTCAGTGCAAGACGACTTGAGGGTCAGAGACTTTAAGTCAACTGGATGCTCTTACACTGACCTGCAGCAAACAACAACATGTCATGGAAAAATAACTATAGTCAAACTGGTATTACTGTATGTGGTCATAAAAATGAATTGTATTTTAAAAATAAAATATACTACAAAATGCTAGAATGGATCACCCAGTTTGTCTAAGTAGGCTGTAAACAATGGTAACACTCTATCAATTCCCCTACAGAGTAGAACATAACACATTGAGCTGAAAAAAAGGGGAAAAAATAGATGGCCTGTTTTGAAGTTGTAATCGTAAAGAAAAAACAATAGCCTTTCTGCAACATTGCTATGAGCCCAGATAAACAATTTCTCTGCATGTTCAGTGTAAGACTCGTTTAAGAACGTTTTAACTTTTATTATGCTATACATGTATGCTTTGGCTTAAATTCCCAAAACATTGGCTAATTGAAACTTGAAATTAATTGTCCAAGATTAGAGCGAATACAAATAGGGCCTAGTGTGTCTATTCCTTAAGTGACAATGTATTGAAGGGCCTCTCATGGGTTCAGTTTTAAACAAACATTCAGAATCTTTAGGTTCAAGTTCAAGAAGTTTATTGCCATGTCGACATAGTCGATAGGAATTGTCCGTGGCATATCCCCAACATCAAATAAATACAATTGACAAGACACACAACAGCAAAGCACATACAGTAAATATAAATAGCCTATGGGTAGACATACCAATAAACAGAAAGGGTTCCAGCAGTCATTGGATAGCAGTTCAATTACAAATTACCCTGAGTGTTAAAGTGCATTAAAGGTAAAGTGCATAGGGAGTGGAAAGTTATAGCAGGTTAAGATGTCTGATAGTCAGTGGGTATGTGCTGTTCCTAAATCTGGATGTGGATATTAAAGCTTCTGTATCTTTTACCTGATGGGAGGAGGTTACAGTAATAAGATGATGCGCTGGGTGTGAGGGATCGGCTATGATTTTCCTTGCCTTTCTGATAACCTGTGATGAGAAAATGGAGGAGAGAGAGAGGGAGCGCACAACCCTTTCCAACCTTATCTTGTCCCATGTTGTGGTGTTACCATACCAGACAAGGATGGAGAATGTGAGGATGCTTTCAATCGTGGATCTGTAAAAATGAATCATGGCTGTCTGACTGACTTTGAATTTCCTGAACTGCCACAGGAATTGGAGTCGCTGCTGGTTTTAACCTCTGGGGAAGAAAACATCCAAGACAGTGGCAAATGAGAAATCAATTAAAATCAAACTTTGATTACTAAAGTTAAAGTGTTTACTTGGGAGAACTTCTCTAGGTGGTGGTCATGATTATCAAACATAATTTTGAAGAAGAACCAAAAACTGTTACAAACTCAACTGCTTGCTGACACCAAAAGAAATATCAACAGGCACCAAAACAAAACTAACATACTGGTAGGCTTAAAATGAGCTTAGTCATATGACCTGGCTTCACTCAGGCTTCAAACATGTTAACTGAGTATAAGGGCAGTTAAAAAGCATCAATTAACACCCCCACTTGCCTTCACATTCACAACTAGAAAAAAACTGAAAGAAAAGCAAAACATTGGCAAAAACACAACTACATCTTGGGTTAGCAATCACCCAAATAGGAACCTAGAAAAAGTAGATGGCTTCCCTTTTGTTTTTGTCATTACACTGAACTGCACTGCTATTTTTTGGTATTACTGTAATTGGTTAACCGCGAGGCAGCAAAGTTATTGATTACTTGATCAAGCTCTCATGTTGAGACATGGATACAGAGCGAGGGGAGTCACTGCACTGAGCAAATAGCACTATGGAGCAAGAGAGCTTCAATATTTTGGATGGGTTTTTTGGACGGCTCGATATTACCTAATCTTTGAATGATTTAAAGACTTGTACCCACCTTATGGACAAAGGCCACTGATTTCAACACGCTGTTCACTGACCTTTGTAGATGATTTACACAGCTGGGGTGGATTCACCCGCTGTGCATTCATTTACAGACCCCTGAAAATGGAACACATTCTAATAGGCAAACAAAACAATTGAGTCAAATACGTCTGAATAATAAAACAAAACAAAAAACTCAACTTACTCATTTAGTCTGTTTTTTTTCCCTAAAAATGAGCATGGATTTATATAGGCAGTTGCTTTGATTTACTATGGCTACAGTGAACACTTAGTAGAAAATATGCTCTTTAATAGCTCTTTGTGGTTTTCCATAGTTTATGAGGATAGAATTCATAGCATGCCTGGATATTAAGAGTTAGGGAGAGTGCTAAATTTGATCTTGCACCACGGAGAAATAAAAGTCAAGTGTGAGGACGTTGAAGTGTAACACATTTTTGCTAACACCACTGCAAATCATTCCATTCAAAATCTGTCAGAGCGGTCAAGGGCTGTTGCTACTGTGCCGAATGAGGGGGAAAAGGCTATTACTATTCTCACACCAGATTCTGAACTGATTTTGGAAGTGAAAAGTAGCACATATGTATCCATTATCACACATGGTGCTGAAAATATCAATACGATACAATCAGGGTAGGTTTTGCAATTAGACTACTCTAGGGCGAGGAGTTAGACAAAGACTGCTGTCCAACCAGCAGGCAAAATACATTGACAACAGTGTGACTTGACAACAACAAGAATACAGGTGAATCCATCTCATGTCACAGGTGAATCCATCTCATGTCACAACTTCTTTCCACCACATGCAATGTAGAAATGGATACAGAATAGGATTGACAGAAACATATTTTTTGATCTCCATAATACTCTGTAGTGTATTGCTCTGTAACTTTTATCTTTTGTAACTTTGCATCTTTTTCTCCTGTCTCTCACCCAAAACATCCCACTGATGTTGTATCGTGCCAGATAGCTGTTTGCTTTCCTCACATTGTTTACTCTCCAGGCAGGCAGAGAGCAGAAGTGTGTATAAATGAGATGTGCGAGGCTCTGCACTGCGCTGTGTCTGTAGCTGTGTTCTTCAGTTCATCCAGCATGATGAGGGGGGTGCTACTGCTGCTGTCCCTCCTGGCCCCAGCCGTGCTGGCTGCCAGCCTGCCCGCTGCGGCCGACAAGCCCTTCACCTGCGCCGAGGAGGACAAGCAGGCGGCGGCGGCCGTGGCCGAGCACTTCATCAACCACCACCACCACCGCGGCTACAAGTTCAAACTCGTCAACATCCTCTCTGCCAAAGTGGAGCAGAAGGTGAGTCGGCTCACAGCCGGAAGACACACAAGAGCTCTCAAGAGGATTTAGTGATGTGCGGATATTGTAGTAGTAATGTGTGGGTGTGTGTGTGTGTGCGTGTGTGTGTGGGTGTGTGTGTGTGTTTGTGCACCTGCATGCACCGTATGTGTGCGTGTGTGGGGTTTTTTTTTTGCGTTACATCATTGTTTACCACGTTTTGGAATATTGCTTTTGAGTATTCAGTTCTGCAACTCGTAAAATCTCTCAGACAGTATTTCATTATAAACCCCCTTTACTCTGATCTATTCTACTCTACTCCACTCTACTCTACTCTGTTCTGCTTTACTCTACTCTACTCTACTCTACTCTACTCTACTCTACTCTACTCTACTCTACTCTACTCCACTCTACTCTACTCTACTCTACTCTACTCTACTCTTTCTTCCACATAACCATTTTAAGGGCACACCCCAATGTCTGCTGCTTTTGGAGCTTTCTTTGGCTGAGACAAAATGCCACATCATTGACCCCAAACCAATGGATAAATGTGAACTGCGGGAGCACAGTGACCATGTAAGTCAGTAACATCAACAACAACAACAACAATAATAATAATAATAATAATAATAATAATAATAATAATAATAATAAGTGTCAGTGCACTTTTTAACATTAAAGGGACACTGTGTGAGATTTTTAGTTGTTTATTAGTTGTTCACTAATGTTACCTTTTTCATGAATACTTATCACCACCATCAAATTCTAAGTATTCATTATGACTGGAAAAATTGCACTTTTCATACATGAAAAGGGGGATCTTCTCCATGGTCTGCCATTTTGAATTTCCAAAAATAGCCATTTTTAGCTGCAAAAATGACTGTACTTGGATCATACTAGAAAATATTTGTTTATTACTTAGTAAACTTTCATGTAAAGATCAAATTTGGCAATAGGCAGCCCAGTTTCAATGAGCAGCATAGTTGCAGTACCTTTTTTGACCATTTCCTGCACAGTGTACCTTTAAGTCAATTTAAGTACATCCAAAGTAATGTATGTAACTTTTTTGTTGTTGTAAGCAAGCTTTGTACATTACGCCCCTTGTGACATTATTTTGCCTGACTGAGCCTGGGCAAACGGCCCAATGTAATCATGAATCCTGTGTGTTTATTGTCTCCTTTAACACAGATGGTGAAATCCAAATGCAGTGTGACTGTCAGTGAGAAAGAGGGGAAGGCCAACGTTGACAAATTCTCTTGCACGACAGAAGCAGGTGAAACAAATTTATTTACTGCATACCGTATATGTGCCCAATATGAAAAAGCAGTACTGCATTTCAGTCCAATCTGAACATGTATTACTAATCTGAATATGTGCACTTCTTCTACACTTTAGTAACAGGCAACAAAACGATTTTATATATCCCACCCTATGCTATGCATTGTGTAGTGACCAAGTAAATATTGAACCCAAGACTGCCAAAGCAATATTACATCACATCACTTTACATTACATACAGTACATTAGATTACATTACATTACATTACTTTAGCCCAAGTTAAGACATTATCAATAGAATATGTGCAGGAGGCCTACAGAGTATACACAGTTGGCCATGCTTGGTTAGTGCGCCTTTATTTGTTTTCAAAGGATGTAGTTTTTGTAGTTTCCAAAATTCATGCTGCCCATTTACAAATGTAATCTTTTTTTATTAGTATTTTCCAGCACCACCAATTTCTAAACAGTGGACTGGGAAAATTACACCTTTCATACATGAAAATGAGGAGCTTCTCCATGTCTGACATTTTCATTTCCAGTATAGACATCTTAAACTTTAAAACTCCATACTTTGGTCAGACAAGTATTAATGAAAAGATCGAATTTGTGAATGTGCTTGCTTGCAATGGACAGCATACTGTAGTTGTAATACATACTTGTACGAAATTCCGAATGGGAAGAATTTCAATTCAAAGTAATGTCATAATACGAACACTAGGTAGTGGTGTTCTATGTACTTTCAATGGGTGGTGTAGATTAAATTCAAAGAAATTCAAGGTAATGGCACCACCTAGTGTTTGAATTATGGCATTATTTTGAATTGAAATTCTTTCCATTCGGAATTTCGTACAAGCCTGCTAGCCACAACCACATAGGGCACAAGAGCAGAGTTTAGCACATACACTGTAGTCAAGTGAATCAAAGGTTAATGTATACGGTAAAACATTGAGGAGAAAGGTCTTTACTAGCTTCTTGAAGACTGAAAGAGATGACCACTGTGAGCCAATGAAAGCTAATGATGCAGAGGTGTCTGTCCAGATTAGCTACACATAATGAGAAATACTTGTGCTATGACTATTGATGATGGCTTACAAACACATGATGGTATTTCCCAAAAAAATCCCCATAATTTATTTCCAAACATTTATTTCCTTTCCCCTACCCTGTACAGACAAGCCAGAGGATATAGCAAGGGTGTGTCCCGACTGCCCAACTCTTATCCCCTTACATGACCCCGAGGGCTTGGAGAGCATCCGTACTGCCCTGCAGAAGTTCAACGATGAAGGAGAACATGGCAGCTTCTTCAGGCTGATGGAGGTTGGCAGGATGACCAGTCAGGTGGGGCATCTTCTCCAATCGCTCCGCAGAGGTCATAGCTTAGCACAGGGCCGGATTGAGACGGAGAAACGGTTTGAGTATTTTGGCATAGACCAGCCCTTCACACCACCCCTTGCTTCTCTATGATATTAAGATTAGGCCACTGCACTGCCTATATTTAAGAACAATGATATTTAAGAACAATGGTCCTTGCCACTTAAGTTGAGGGCTGAAATGCACTCAGAGAGTGCAGACCTCTGCCAAGGAAGCTGTGTGATAGAACATTTGAACTATGTTACACCCAATTTTTATATCTCCAAAACACGGAGCCTCTGGGATGTAATGGTTTTGCGTGTGCCGCGTCGACCGCATCTGCCGCGTTAGGTCTTTCGATTTAACCCGATAACGTTTGAACAGATGGATGACATTTTCCCGGAGTCGGAGTGTTAATGCTGTAGGGTAGGTACATGAACTGATTAGATTTTGGAGGCCAACACTTTCAAAATGGCTGAATTCAAGATGGCTAAAATAAAATTTTAGCCCATAACGTCTGACCGGATGGATGGATTTGTCCCAGATTCGGTGTGATAAGGCCCTAGGGTAGGTGTATGAACAGATTCGATTTTGGAGGCCAAACTTTCAAGATGGCTGAATTCAAGGTGGCTGAGTTTTTGTTTGGCCCATAACTTCTGACCGGATGGATGGATTTGTCCCAGACTTGGTGTGTTAACGCTCTAGGTTCATGACCTGATGAGATTTTGGAGGCCAAATCTTTCAAGATGGCTGAAATCAAGATGGCCGAATTTTAATTTGGTTCCTATACATCCTACCAGATGAATGGATTTGTTCCAGATTTGGTGTGTTGATGCTCTAGGGTAGATACATGAACTGGTTAGATTTTGCAGGCCAACACCTTCAAGATGGCGGAATATTTGTTTGGCTCATAACTTCTGACTGGGTGGATTGATTTGCCCGGCAACACTTTATTTTAATGGTTCTATTACAGTGGATCTACCACATTAGGTACAGTGTAAAACCCAGTGTAACAATATTTAATACCAGTTACACACAAATACATGATGTAAGTACAAAATGGATACATGGTGTTACACTGGTATTACATGGTATGAAATATTGTTTCACTGTTATTACACTGTACCTAATGTGGTAGATCCACTGTAAATAGCCAACCATTAAAATAAAGTGTTAACATTTAAGTCTTTGAGTTTGCACAGCACTGATATATGTATAGATATTAAATGTATTTCTTTTATATTTTGTATTTAATATATAAGTTTATAAATACGTGGACAGGAGTGGTAGGAATGATGGGGGACTGGAAGCATCACGTTACGGGGATCTACCTTCAGCAGTTGGAGGCGACTGCAGGGCCTAGTTTCTATCCCCAGTCTTTCTGCCTTGTTTTTGTGGAGTTAGAAACTGGAATTTCAAAATTTGCCCTATCCCATAATGGTGAAAAATCTTTTTTTAAATTCCTGGATCCAAATCGTGATCCGGATCACCACCAAAATGTAATCAGTTGTTTCTTTTTTTTGCCATTTCCAACAACTGCACTAAATTTAATCTAAATCCGTTCATAAGTAAATTTGAGTTATTGTGCTGACAGACAAACAGACAGACAAACAAACCAACACGACTGAAAACATGACCTCCTTGGTAGAGGTAAATAAACAAACAAACAAAGATATATATATCACCGAACCCAGAGGCCCGTCAACCCACCGAGAAAATGCTCTGTACATGCCAGATGACCACCCTTTGTACAGATGGGTCCGTCGACGGGCCTTTTCACTATTTGGTGAAAAGACTAAAGTAGGCCTACATTATATGACATTGCCAATAGACTTGATCCATGGTCCCTATTATAAATAGGCTGTTACAAGAATGGCAAGGGCCAAATCGTAATGCATTACTAAAGGCACTGTGTAATCAATGACTATGACAACGTTCCACTGGGAGCGTGTGCATTATGGGGACTTGGTCATTACAATTTCGGTGACAGTAGGATTATAAACATAGGCTCTGTGCAAAGGGGATGAAAAGAGACTGGTTTTGAAGCAGTTCAAGTCTAAAAACACATGCAACATTTATCAATACATACAAATATATGATTATCATATAAGAATATGATATTTTATGATAATATAGTATGACGTTATATGATATGACATGGATTTTGTATAAAGATCAACATAAATTTGTTCAATACTTAGGCCTAGAGTTCAGAAAACACTGGATACTGTTCTTTCGTCTTTTTCATTTCTTGCAGCGAACTCCTAGTATTGATCAAGTTTTCCTGCCTTACACCTGCACCTGGACTACCAAAGGCTTGTGCACAAGGACTTCTGTGTACTTTGAAAATACCTTTGTATTTAAAGTAAATGTTTGTTCTTCTTGCAGTTTATGTTCATGGGAATGTCAATCTTTGCTGACTTCGCCATCGTTGAGACAAACTGTTCCTCAAAAGTGAAACCAGAGGAACAGGATAACTGCTTCACACGTTGTGACGATAAAGCTGTGAGTTTTCAGACTATTGTTGTTGTTGTAATTTTGTTTTCACTTCTACAACAGAACTAGAATATTACACTAGAACTATTACATCGCAGATTTATCACTTGACAATACTAGTTGCTCTTTGATCACTTAAAACTTTATGTCCACCTCAACTCCCAGGATATGTTTGCACAATGTGTTTTTTTTTGTGTACACCTCTGATGGTGATGATGAGTAACAGTTGCGGTTATGCCCTCCATCTAATGTTCTTATTCTCGACTCCTTCACAGCGCCATGGACTCTGTGAGTCGACATTAATTGGAAATGGTGAAATAAGCATTGAATGCCAGATATTTGATGTGCAGGTACATTTCCACTCTACTTTAATGTTCATTGTAAATGTTTAAAGTGGGCCTATATTGATAATATAACACGCGTTTAGCTAAGAAACTTAATGGAAAAAACGATGAGTGTTGAAGATAAATGGTAGGCCTATAGAAATTGTAACAACTACCATTTGGCCATTCCTGTAGGAACACAATGCCCTTCACTGGCTATTCTGCCTTCCAACGTGCACTATTGCTTGATTTGCAAGCTAGCGCCCTCGTGTGGAAGGACAAGGAAAAGTAATTGTAGCGCTTTTAAAGGGGGAGTTTCATTATAATGCAGATTTAGTCTCACGCTAGTCTTGGTCAGTACCTCATAACGGCATTTATCGTTCAGCCCTTTCTGACATCTTGCTGGCCATTGTTGTGGGGGCATGGTTTGTTTAGATTTGAAAAAGTATCTTAACATACTCCAAATATCATCCCAAAAGTTATTGCTGTGTTGAAAATTATCATAGCATATCTTGCTGAACCTGTGGCATGATATTTGGTGGGTGTGGTGTGTCATTTTGTTAAGACTGTAAGCAAACCATTCGAATGGCCAGGATCTTGGAAAGGGCTGAACATAAAAAGTCAAGGGTAGTGTGGGCGTGCATGTTGAAATTGGCAAATTAGGGGTGATTGTAGTCTCCCAATCCGACGAACTGCTTTTGCTCAGTCAGCCTTCTCTTTCAGGGCAACCAAAACATGGAATAGTCTACCCAGTAACCTAAAAAGTATTACTGATTATCAGGCCTTCTCAATGGGTGTGAAAAAATGGATATTAACCAACCAGTCTTGTCAACATCAATCATATGTTTTTTAATTCAAAATATGACTCTTACTGTATGCCATTTTAATGTGTGTGTGTGGGTGTGTTCGTGTGTGTGTGTGTGTGTGTGTGTGTGTGTGTGTGTGTGTGTGTGTGTGTGTGTGTGTGTGTGTGTGTGTGTGTGTGTGTGTGTGTGTGTGTGTGTGTGTGGGTATGACCCATGGCCTATGGATGTGCTCATTTGTTTATTTGTTTATGTACTGTATTTTAATATTTGTTTTACCTGTCCCGAGACTGCAGATGGAAATTAACTATATAGCTATAATCTGGCACAAGCCATCTTTTTACTTCTGTAATCAATGTGTATTGTGCATGGTCCCTGCTGAACTAAACTAAATAAACTAAACTAAACTAAGCTAAACTAAACTAAACTAAACTAAACATTAAAATTGAACCTTTCCATGTTACTTCTGATGAGCACAAATTGCTCCTGAAGTCCAGTTATCTTGATGACAGATTTGAACTGATTGTAACTTTTTGTTTTGTTTTGCAGAATGACACAATATTCCACCATCACCCACCACCGGTTGCAGACAACTGCACAAAGCCCCCTTTTCCTCACATGCACCCAGCCAACCACCCGCCGTTCCACCCGCTAGGTGGCCCCGGGATGGCAGCTGCTGGGGCCCGTCCAGGTCCAGCCCCAGGCCAGGGCCCCCCAGGCCCTCCAGGACCTCCTGGTCCCCCAGGGCCACACGCCCGCCCCGGGTCTCATGGACGAGGAGGGCCCCCTCGACACCATGGCAAATTCGGCGCCTTAGGTGATCTACCAGAACAACCTGCCCTGTTCTTCCCTCAGTGTCCGGGCGCTGTGCAAATCCCCCCTAAAATCCACCCCATCTGCCCCTTCCCCCCACCTCCACCTCCTAGCTCTCCCGCACATGGCCATGCCCATGGTCACGGCCCCCCCGTGCCTCCCAGCTAAATCACAATGTCTCCTCTCACCCCCCACCTCCCATTGTTCGTATAGCAGCTTACCGGTAATTGGATTGTAATGAAGATTGTACTGTAACTGCACCGATTCAGCAGCTGTTGTAGAGCATTTGTCTGCACCTCAGAAGTTATCTTGTGAATCCAAGGAAAATGAAACCCAGCTGGCCATGTCAGGGTCCTGTCACTGCTACTACTGCCAATAAATGTGTTTTGTTTAGATATGCTCTGCTTCATTCATTCATTCATTCATTCATTCATTCATTCATTCATTCATTCACGTGGGTGCCGCTAGGGGGGGAAAGAAGTTACAGAGTCTAAGGGTCTTATCTTCTTTCTGTATTTTTTTGTATCTTCAATACATGTACCCGTATATAATAATTATTGGTAGCCTGGCCCCACCCATACTTCCTGTGAAACTGTACATAATTCCACAAACAAGTCAGTTTGGCCTAGCGGTTTATCTCTGCCATTTCAGGGTATCCCAACTTAAGGGAAGTCGATGCACATCCTTGGACGTAACGCAATGATAAACTAAAGAGGGTCATTAGGCCTGTTAGTAATAATTTATGAACTGTTTCGTTTTCAAGGCCAAGAAAAGTAGGCAAAATGTTTTGTGCATTGACAAGTTCCGGCTACTTTGCCTCTGCAGCCTTCATCAGAGGTGTCTTGTGATGATGTTCGTGATGTTTATAGGTATAAATGGCCATCCGGGTACTTTTTTCGTGAATGAGCAGTGCGCCCCTTTTTGGAACCAAATGTCACATTAACTTACACGCAACATCGGCTAAATTAACGGCCTAAATTAACACTGTCCATGCTTCAACCACGGCTGTTTGGCTATATTATTTGAGCAGCTGGCATGTTGAGCGTGAACAACGCTTGTCTACAGGTCCTTGTCTTTCGTTTATTCTTTCCCAACGCCAGCAATTGGCTTGGATTGGCTTATTCCCCAATGTTTTCCCCCAAAAAGGGGCGTAATGCACACGGCACATGTCACGCCGTTTATCCGTAGGCTATGTGTGATTTGCCATCCCATAAACCATCACAGCAACAGGTGACACCCAGGGCCGTAACCAAAAATGTTAAAATACCAAGGTCAAATACTGCATGCTGTACTGCATACCGTACATTTAAAATGACTCAAACACTTCAGTCAAACTCTTAAGTTTGTTTTCATTAATCACTGTCTTGAGGATAAATACACATATAATATACAGATTGAATTCATAATTGTTGATCATATATCGATTTTCATCATCGATAAATTTTATATTACTGAAAAAAATACAGAGGACATGACCTCTGTGACGTCATTAGTAGTTATGGCCATGGTGACACCGCTGATGCAGAGGCAAAGTAGGCAGGTATAGCACAGTGTGATGATGTTAGTGACAGCTCCAATGAGCGGAGTTTACTGTAAATTGGTTTACATCACAACGTATACATATACATATGTCATTGAAATGAGTGGTGCGATAGGTTATGGCTGTGTCCAAAGCCAGTAGATAAACCCTCACATTATAGACCAGTAGTTCCCAAACTGGGGGTCAGGACCCCTAGGTGGGGCACGAATCAACAGCAGGGGATGCAGAGAGAAGGGACTGCATAAATCCTTGAATGTATGCTTTCATATAGTATAACCATTCCATATATTGGATAATAACCGTATTCACATGTACAGTTCATGTATTTGTGCTTTTCCTGTGAATTTCACATTAAAATTAAGCTCTTGTGTGCGACTCCTTTACTTTTTCTTGAATTACTTTTTTGGAATTGCGCACCGAGCGAAATTCTCCAAAAGACAAAGCCATGGACGCCACCTTCCCCAATTCTACCTGATGTTTGGGAATGACCACATCAACATCTCAATGAGGTGATTTAGAGACTTAATTATTTGAGTTAGGTAAACACCTTAACAAATCATTTGATGTTACAAGCGTCATTAAAAGGCAAATGAAGGCTGCGTCCCCCGTCTGTGGGCAAAAAACTAAACTTGCCAACCATCAGATCCATCACCATTTACAAATTTGATCTTTTCACAAACATTTACTAAGGAATAAACAAATATTTACTGGTCTGACCAAGTACAGTACATTTTGCAGCCAAAGATGTCTATAATAACTAATTCAAAATGGTAGGCAGAATATCCCACTATTCATGCATGAAACGTGTAAAATGCCAAGCTAAGTTACAGAGGTGGGAGTGCTAATTAACCACAATTTACAGAAAATAGAAATAGAAACACTGAAAAAGAAAAATTGATTGAAATGGCTACACAGCATATATGTGGGTTTCAAACAAAAACAGTGTGTCTAAACTATCCACGCTCTGAATAATATCATGGAAATGTTCCCCCATGTGAGGAGGACATTGAATATATTGTATTTTGGGGGGGCTGATTTGCTCAACCATTGCGATGATAAGCTTACAAACATAGTCAAAGTCCACATGGGTCTCCTGGATTGCTCCCACTAAAGATCAATGTGTTCTGCAGTGAGACGTGTTCCACTATATCCATAGGTGCTCAGCTGTCCCACTGACTCAGCACAAATACTGTCTGCTCACAACACAAGTGGAATAAACTAGAGATGTACAGGATCCAAGATCCGGTTCCGGATCCGGCAGGATAATAGGGTTTTTCAGACTATCCGGATCCAGCAGGATCTTAAGCAGTGGATCCGGTATCTGGCAGCTACCTAAAAACCATGATCTGGGGCATCTCCACTTTTTACGTAGCCTAGGCTTTTCAGTCAGTCTTTCACAACCCCAATCGCTGCATGGAGTGAAAGCCCTTTGGAAGCGGCCATTGAAGGCAGTGTGGCAGTAAGCCAATGAGTCTTAAAAATAGTTTTCGCCAACGTAATAAAAAGGGCCCACGTGTGTGTATGTGTTTCAACCCTTTCGTAGGATCTGGTATCCGGTTCCGGATCCGGCAGGATCTTAAGCAGTGGATCCGGTATCCGGCAGGATCCTAAAAATCAGGATCCGGTGCATCTCTAGAATAAACACGCAGCTGATCACATGGTCTTTCATTGACAGACTTCAAAAATATGACTCAGCCATCACACCATGCCTGTTGTGAGTTGTCACTCAGTCCATCATTCATTGGACACAATGAGTGTACACAGTACACAGCTATGTTTAACTCATTTTAATGTAACCAGGGATGCTGATGTTTTTGGTTGATCTTTGGGGATTGGGGGATCGTAACCCTGATGTGACCCCCTGGCAACTGGTTCATTGCTTTAACCCAGGGGTGTCAAAAGTCAAATTGACTGAGGGTCAAAATCAAAATCTGAAACAAAGTCGCGGGCCAATCTCAATATTTGTTTTTTTTTTTTAAATGTAGCCTACTTACTTAAATTGTGCATGCACGTAATGCTCATAATTAAATTTTACACACACTCCTTCCCATTATACAGCTTTGTGCCTGTACTATTATGTTGCAAATGAGTGTGAGCTGTTTCATTGGCCTGGCCCCACCCATATTCCTGTGACACACCAAATTTCATGTTCGAGTCTTATATACAATAATGGTGTGTGGGGGCCAACTGTAATACACATTTGAAATGCCAAATAATATGACTCTGCGGGCCAGAGTTTGACATGCCTGCTTTAACCACCAGACCACTGCTGCCCTGGTTTTATGGGCACTAATAAGAAATGCTACTCTATGCACTGTTTACTGTATATAACAGCAATTTAGGGTGAGTTCAGGTAAATTGGGCCACTTTTTTGCATATAAGTAAATGGAAAAAGTGGCCTACTTCACCCCCTATATTAAATAAAACCAAGGTAATATAACTCAATGGTTTAATGGTTTTCATTTAACTTGATCTCGGTTTAAGTAGGATTGAGAAAACATGCTCTAGAACACATTTTAGGCCATACGTTAGGGTCTTCAAAAGTACGATTTCAAGTTCAATATATTGATCGTGAGAAAGACCCCAAACTTTGCAACCACAGATGACCTCTCTGGCTCCTGCTGACTCTTGGTGGTTGTTTTGCAATGTACACCTGTGACATAACCACATGCGGCCCACCACTTCTTAGTACAGAGGCCAGGCTCTGTTGAACTGTTCATGTAGTATACTGTCCCAAAGCAGCAGGGGCGGAGCTATAGGGGGGGCGAGCAGGGCACTCGCCCCTGGGCCCAGGGCCCTTCCGTATTGGTGCTGGAGGCCCTATTGTGAGCTTGGCAAGCTGTATAGGGGGCCCTATAAGTGTCTTGCCCTGGGGCCTTGTGTGCAATTGTTCCGCCACTGCAAAGCAGCACTGATATGCACGGAAGCCAACGGGGGACAAAGGGGTCCGTTCTCCCGGGCCCAGGGAGAGAGGGGGGCCAGAATTGGGCCCTTCTTACATTTTATGTATTGGGCCAGGGGGGACCCTTTCAGATGACTTTGTCCCAGACTTGGCCAAGGCTGTCGGTGACTCTTCTGCTTATAGACAGTGTTGATGTTGAGTGTTGTGAAAGTTGCCATTTAATCCTCTGTGTTTTGATATTTCAATGACAGGCAATCACTGCATGATGTTGAAGAACATTTACATACAAGAACTGATGCCATCAATGGTTGTGCCACCAATACTGTTAGCCATCAACTGCTGCCATTATCTACAGGGAGCATGGGGTGAAGATAAGACCAGCCCTTAAAGGCTCATCGCTCTCTAAAGCGAAACCAAAACAAAAGGATTATTTCTTAGATTAGAATAAACTGTCACTGTTTTTAATGATGGGCATGGCTGATTACAACGGCTGAAACAAAAAGCCCTTAAATCCATGTCATAATCCCACTCCCCAATGGCAGGCTCAGCATTCTACACCAGTACAGCCCAAAGCACACCCCATATCAACCCCCTCTACCCCACCGCACCACGCTTGTTTACCGGACTCCTCTATTGTCCTCTGTCTGGACGGCCTGTTGAGGACCTGAATAGTTTAGACAAGGGCTTGATTGTGCTGCTGATTAAATAATGCTTGACCAGCCCCTCACCCAGACAGAGAAAGATGGAGAAGAAAAAGGAGGCCGGGGGGAGAAGGGTGGGGGGTGGTCGTGTTTACTGGTCGAGATCAAGAGATCAAGGGTGCTCCTGCTGCTGCTGCCGCTGGGGTAGAGAGGGGAGGCTAGGTGGGTGGGTGTGTGGCTGTGTGGGTGGGTGTGTGTTTGGGTGGCCTGTATAAAAGCAGCGACCACTCTCTCTACTGTCAGCAGTGCATCCTCGGCAGCAAGGGAGGTAGTGCTCGAGTGTTTGTGTAGTGCGTGTGTTGTTGTTGTTGTTGTTGTGTGACAAAGAAGCTCACCCATGATGCAGAGTGGCCTGTTGCTGCTGGCCCTGGTGGCCGGAGCGTTGTCCGCCCCTGTGGACGTGCCGAGCCCTGCCAAATGCAAAGACGCCGTGGTGATGGGGGCGGCCGAACAGGCCCTGGCCAAGATCAACGCAGACCGCAAGGAGGGCTACACCTTCGCACTCAACAGCGTGGCCAACGCTCACATGATGGAGCACGTGAGTATTCAGACATACAGTACAGCCACACTGCCCTAAAAAGCCAGAAGGCAGTAAAATAAATAGAATAAGTTAAAATAAAATTATTGATCTGCAAAGAATCTACTAGGGCTGGACAACAGCATCATTTTAAAATCATCATACTCAGTTCAGAGTTATGAACAGTTACTGCTTTTTTTGCTTTATATGACAGCACAGTAGTTTTTTTTTATTTAAAGTGCAGCACAGTATAGTATGTCAGAATACATTTCATGGATGTAATGAAAAATAATGACGGACCTCTACTTTTAAAAAGTGTTATTTCATTGATTATTGCTGGGCTTTACCCCAATTCCACTTCTGGAAAAAATTACACTAAATGTAGATACTTTGTTTGATGTTGGATTGTGTTTGTGTTTCATTATTTCATATTGTGTATGTAACAGTAAAACAAGCAAAAAAAAAAAAAAAAAACGTTAATTCCATTGTTTTGTTTCGTAACCCAGGGAGCCAATGGCATTGTCTTTTATCTGACCCTGGATGTAGAAGAGACCCAGTGCCACGTGCTCAGCAAGAAGAGCCCCAAGGACTGTCCCGTCAGAGAGGACTCCGATGTCCCTGTGAGAACCAACTTCCTTAAAAGTTTAAACAAACCAAACTCAGTGTTGGGGAGACATTGAATACATGTATTCAGATTATAGTATTCAGAGTACAAATTATGATTCAATTCAATTCAAGTTCTGTTAATTTAAGTGTGAGATCGCCATGATTATGATTTCGAAACACTGTGCAGGCAAAGGTCATCATGACATACGTCACAAGAATGATCTGGAATAAAGGGCAGACACACACACATCTGAGCAATGAATTTGGTTACAAACTAGTACAACTACAAACTACTTTTGAGGCATATTATTCTGTGAACTGTATGGGAATACATTTTAAAAACACTGACATTACTGCAATAAACAGTGCGGATATATTTATAGCTATTAATTATACACACACACACACATACACACATACACACATACATACATACATACATACATACATACATACATACATACATACATACATACATAAATACATACATACATACATACATACATACTGTACATACAGTAATTTTGCATAGTGATTTTATAAAACGCAAGAAAAATTGAGTCATGTGGCTTAATGTGAAGACAATGGAATGATACAAATGAGGTTTGATTTCATTGCAGAACAAAGGGTGACCAACTATAATGTATTAGTGTCTCATTCTTCTGAAATGATAGTATTTTCTCACATAATGGTACAAGTTCAGCATTCCGGTTTTTATTAGTGCTTGTGTTTTTTTGTAGTAAACCAAACATTTGTTTTCTTCTCCTCCCACCAGATGTATGGCCAGTGCAAAGCTGCTATTTTCATGAACAGACCTGCGAGGGTGGTTCGTCTCTACAAATACTCCTGCACCATCAGGCCAGGTACGGAACTCCTCAGAAAACGCACACACACGCATGCACACACACGCACGCACGCACGCACGCACGCGGCAAAATAGTTTACACAAGACACAGGCACGCATGCACACTCACACATACACACACACCACAACACATGGCAAAATCAAGACATGCATGCACATGCACACACAAACATACCCCCCCACACACACACACACACGCACAAATTATTGTTGAGTATTAAGACCAAAAATACTTACTGCATTTGTCTTTTACTTTCCACAGTTCCAGCCCCCAAAATAGCTGAGATATGCCCTGACTGCCCTACTGAAACCGACCTCAACGGCGAAGAGATCTTGAAGACCATGAACATGGGCATGGAGAAGTTCAACAAGGAGGGTGGACTGTCCAACTTCTTTGTTCCCATGAACGTAACCAAGGCAACCTACTCGGTAGGTACAGTATACAGAAGAATCAGCTAATTAACACAGAATAGAATGCCCTTTATTGTCACTATTCGCAGGTACAATTTATGTACACCATACACACACAATTCACAATGTAATTGAAAGCACTCACTTCTGTGCACGGATATTGTACATTAAAGTGATATAGGCCTACTGTACAATACAATGGACCATTCACAAAAAGATATATATTGTATATGTATATTCTATATATGGCATCTGAAATATATATAGGCCTACGTAAATATGGCATCTGAATTGAGACTGTTCATTTTCAATTGATTTATTGTTTTGATGTCCTCTTTGTTGGGCTAGTCTGGCATGGCCACATTCTACAATGTTGAGTTCACCATCCAAGAGACATCCTGCGCCAACACCACTGACCTGGCAGACATTGCCAAGTGTGAGGTCATGACCTGCGAATTCGCTGTAAGTGTTTTAACATTTTCAAACTTTAAACTGTGTAGGCTTGTGCCTCCTCATTGAACAATTGTGGGCAGCAATTTATTTAGCAGACCCTTACATGTAACACAACATGTATACTTACACAAGACCTACATTAAACTCATTTTTTTTATAGGGAAATTAATTGCATAATGAAGAGCCCTTTATTACACTGTATGTAATTGATGCACTGGATAACGTAAAACATCTCTCTCTCTCTCTCCCTCCCTCTCTCTCTGTAGCACAAGGGACTGTGCAAAGCCTCCCACAGCCATGCCCCAACTGGCGATGAGGATATCACTGTCGAATGTGAGATCTTTGAACCAGAGGTAAACAATTCTCAGAATATCACTCTCAACTGAGCTCTGTCTTCAACATGAGCAGTTCAGCTTTTATTGACTGTAGTGTGCGGTTCAAAGGGTAAAATATATATTGATGGGTCAGAAGGGCTGTTCAGCAGCTGGCTGTGATATGTTGTGTTTAATGACACTTCACAAGCAGCTGGGACTAATAGTAATAATAATAAGCATTGTGTTATGGTGCACAATGTTGAAGTTATCCGTGCCAAAATAAATAAATAAAATGTGTTTTGTGTTTTGGTCCGCAGGCTGCCGACAACGAGAAAGTGAAACACCAGCAGGGGGCCGAACTTGACCACAGCCACACCGC
The DNA here is from genome assembly GCF_034702125.1 of Engraulis encrasicolus. Classification (NCBI taxonomy): domain Eukaryota; kingdom Metazoa; phylum Chordata; class Actinopteri; order Clupeiformes; family Engraulidae; genus Engraulis; species Engraulis encrasicolus. Next base: position 20,815,986 of record NC_085862.1, on the reverse strand, counting down.
CTCCATGACCGACCGCAGTCTGAACCACGACCACGAGCACGACCACACGGCCCCACACAAGCACTCGCACTCGCACGTCGGCCACACCCACGAGCACAGCCACGGCCCCGGCCTCACCCACACCCACGAGCACAGCCACGGCCACGGCCACGATCACGCCCACGACGGACACGAGGAAGGCCACTCCCACCACCACACGCACGAGCACGGCCAGGGCCACGGGCACGCCCACTCGCACGACCACGCACACGACCACGACCATGTGCACGCCCACCACGTGAAGGCCCACGACCACAGCCAGGACAAGGGGTCCAACGTGCACCACAAGTACGCACACGGGCACGAGGAGACACATGACCATGACCACGAGCTGGCCCTCGACCACGAGCACAAGCACCAGCACCTGCACGAGCATGAGCACCACCATCACCACCACGACCATGACCATGACCACAAGGTGGCCTACAAGCCTCAGGGGATGGTCATCACCGTGGCCTCCATGGACAAGCCCATGATCATGCCTTCCTTCCCCGACCAGCCCGCTGGAGAGACCCCCACCACCCTGGAGCTGCGTCCCGACCCAGACATCCCCGGTGAGAGGGAGCCCGTGATCAAGCCCTACCCCACCACGCGCTCTGCAGAGTGCCCCCTCGAGATCAAGGACGCCAGGCTGGTCAACCAGATGTTTACCCAGGATCCTCTGTTTAAACTCGCATGAGTTGAATCATGTACATCTATTTTAAGGGAATAATAATAATGGACTATCGTGTCTATAGGCTGCAAGTGTACTGTACCAAGTGATGAAAGTGTGTTGTGAAATAAAGTTGGGTTGAAGAATGCTTCATTTGGACTGTTTTCTTATTTTCCAATAAGTCTGTATGTGACAGCTGTTGTTTTCGTGGTCTACCATTTTATTTACTATGGGTATTATAATTTAAAGAATAATCAAATAAACCAAACGCAGTACGACCAGTACACCAGTCAGGTTGTTTATTGTACTTCTCATTCTGGTCATGGAATGGCTTTTCTTTTGGAGAAAAAAATGGTTGCTCATTTAAAGGTTTTAACTAAATATTAAGTTGCTGACTTGTTCACCTGAGAAATTACCAAATATATGTTTTGGAACTTCAATATGCACACATGTCTTTTTATGCATGACACGTTTGTTAGTCTCTGAATAAAAGATATGCTGTGTTTACAGGTGATCACTGGTGAGACTGCACTAAGTTTTGTTTTAGTGCATCTTGTGTATCCTTCTATGGATAATATGAGGAGATGGAATATGGAAAATATGAGGCACACACAAGCATGTGTCGAAAACGTAGCCTGATTATCATGACTTTCAAATCTGTTCGAGAGCCGAAGGTGTTGCGTCACTGCGAAGGTGGAACGGAACGTCGGTATCGAAAACTATATTTGTATAACATATTGCATAACCTAACATTCACAACGGTACAGATAGGGCTGCAAACAACTAGCCTGATTATCATCCACGTTCAAATCTTTTCGAGACTTGGTCTGACCAATAGCATAACAATTAACATTTCCCAAACGGCATGGTTGACCCTCCTCCCTTGGTTTGCTTATGGTTGTTTGCTTACCGACAAAGTGAGAGGAATTCCCTTATTTTCGAGAACTCAGAAAGTACTTGCATTGCTCTTGACCTAACTAGTTGCAACGCTGACAGTGTTACGTCACTAGGAGGGCACAGCCTGGCTAGCAAACAACCACATTGACGTTTCAAATCAGGTGGCCACCAATCCATGTCTCTGTCCTACAATTTTGGAAAAATACAATGTTATGTAAGTGCCGAACACACCCATGCACCCACCTACTCTCTCTCTCTCTCTCTCTCTCTCTCTCTCTCTCTCTCTCTCTCTCTCTCTCTCTCTCTCTCTCTCTCTCTCTCTCTCTCTCTCTCTCTCTCTCTCTCACACACACACACACACACACACACACACACACACACACACACACACACACACACACACACACACACACACACACACACACACACACAGAGTCTGTTCTGTTGTCTCTTCCTTTCTCCCTTTCTTGCTCTCTCTCTCTTTAACACATCCACACCCTCACACACAAACAGGGCCACTGACAGCTTTGGCAAGAACCACCTCCACTTCCACCTCCACACGTGAAACGTGGCTGATAAATAAATTATGTACTTCCGTGAAATACATTTTGTCTAAATTAATAGATTAATGCTTAGTCAGTGGAATCTTTCATCTGCCATTTACGAACAATGAAGTAAATTTAGGTCGCCCCAGAAAGTTGCAACTTTGAACATAGGTTGTGTGACGTCTCCAAATGTGTTACTTTTCTAAGCTTGTGTAGTATCGGATGCGATGCCATGTTACTGCTTGTGTGTTTGGGGTGCCTTGAATTTTTTCATGAATTGAAAGGCTGCCTCGCCTGAAAAAAGGTTGAGAAACACTGCTCTAAGGTAATGGCCTTAAATGCTTCTTGGATACCCAGGTTAATTTCCCAAATCTACCCCGTCGCGCTCTAATGCACATCTCCCGTCTCCTCTCATACTGCTCTGTCATACACTAATAGACGGGGAGGAACGGTAGCCTACCATGCACCCCCCCCCCCCCCCCACACACACACACACAACAACACGCCACATGACTTTTTTTAATCTTCAAGATGTCCTGAATAAGAATTTGAGTGGTAACAGTCATATAACTCACTCCCACTATGATTTTTCACATCATATTGTATACGACCCCATGCATTCTAGTCCTATGTAGTGGTACACTGCCAAGGCCTCTAGAGCCATGATGCAGTTGGTTATAATAGCTTATGATATACCATATGAAAGCTTGGAGTCTGTAGTATACATATATTATACTGTATTTGGTGTACCTTTTGCATAGCAACAGTTGCTAGGCAAAGCATCTTCCTTAGCAACCAGCATCAGTGATACGGTTCCTCTGCGAGTACATTGTGTTGTGATGTCTGGATCTAGATGGCTTTTCCCAAGTGCCACATGACTTCTTTGAACCTCCAAGATGTCCCTAATAAGAATTTGAGTGGTAACAGTAATACATTCCTACTGTACATCATATTGTACATGACCCCAGTATGCTCTAGGCCATACGTTTTAGTCCTATGTAGTTGTAAACTTTATATGACTGTTACCACTCAAATTCTTATTCAGGACATCCTGAAGATTAAAAAAAGTCATGTGGCGTTTTGTTGTTTGGTGCATGGTAGGCTACCGTTCCTCCCCGTCTATAAGAAATAAGAACACATTCTCACAGAAGTGTTGCTGAGGCATCTATCACCCACCCATACCACGTCCATCACAGGGTTATAGGTTACACACCACACCTTGCCCATTCATTAGAGCGCTCCCAGAGAGAGAGGGGAGATGTAAGTGTGGAAGGAGAAAGCTGCTATTCAAAAGAGAGACACATTCATCAATTCAGATTGAATCAACTCAAGGAATCAACTCAAACAAACAAGTCTCCTTGTTGCACTGCTCTCACATCTTAGATCAGTGGTTCCCAACCTTTTTCATCAGGGACCCTTTTACCATTGTAAGCTTTGGTTGCATTTTCCCCCTCAATTTGTTTTTAGTCAAATATAGAATACATGTTAAATTTATCCCTTACATTTTGTTGCTTCTATGCATATTTTAGTTTAAATGCTTTGTCATTTATTCAACATGGGCTATATATGGTATTAAAATAAATTAAACCCCTTAAAATCAAGAGGGTTTCGCGACCCACTGTGGATCTTTGGGGACCCATAGGTTGGGAACCAATGCCTTAGATGACTTTGTCACTGGGCCCGGTCACACCAGTCAACGGCCTGGCTAGACCACAGTCACAAATAATTGTGAATGTGCACAGCAGCACAACTGTTTAGCAACTTTGCTGATTCAAAACATGCACCAACCAAGTGTTAACTACAACCACATTTCCTTCCCCAGATAACACTGTTCCACTTGTGTTTTCTGCATGGGTTGCAAATTAAAATAAAACTTGAGAAGGGTAGATCACTGGAGATAACAGGAGTCTTTAACAATAGAATTTTATATTATATTTATATTATATTATACTGTTCCAGGCATGGGCACACGTCCACGCACACAAACAAACACACACGCATGCGCGCAGGCGCGCACGAGCACGAGCACGAGCACACACACACACACACACACACACACACACACACACACACACACACACACACACACACACACACACACACACACACACACACACACACACACACACACACACACACACAGCCTCATGTTACCCATAAGATTGGTCATTTTGTTGATTTCAAAAGTAAAGATAAACATAAATTCATGGTGCAAGTACAACACTTGCTCATGATATTATGTAGCTGTTACGCCATCTATATCACTGTTCCTAATGAGGTAGATGGACTGTGTGGTTGTTGCTGAAAAAAAATAAAAAAATAAAAAGGGCCCAAAAAATTCCTTACTACAAATTTGATCCAACCAGGGCTGAGTCTGATGAGACAGGTAGGGCCTATACAATGGTCTAATTGGTTACGGTGTAGTTAGGCCTACCTGTGCCTAAAGAAGTATCTACAGAATAATGTTTTGCCTTTTTAAACTTCTACTTTTTTTTTTACTTTGACTTTTTTTGACTTTTGACTTTTCAGAAAATAGAATAGACCTAGGCTACACATCCCATATTGTTGAGGAATCTGTGCGTCCATAAATGCCATGTCAGTAACCAATGAAAAGACCAGACGGCTTATGGACAGATATACCAGCCAAAGGTTACTCGGCAGGGGAGGTGCTCCAACACAGAACACCCAAATCAGGAACTAAACGCACTGTGTAATGTCAAGTGAATCTTTTTGCGCTTAGACAATCTCTAAATGATTGTGTATGCACATGAACTCGTGGGAATTGTTTTCTGTTAAATCGTTCGCTTGTTTTTCCAAGACATGGCGCTGAAGTTAAGAGGCTAATCAACGCGGCGTGTTCTGCCTGTTCATCACAAGACTACCGGACATGTGATATTGATCAGAGTGAAAGTAGTCGTAGCTCCTGGTTGTACGAGCTGCCTGCCTGTGGTGAAGCACAGGAGGACGGAGTGGCTATTTTGACGCGTCTAAATAATGCAGTCTATTCAGGAATTTCAAAGGCTTAAGGTAATACAATAATGGTTCACGTTTATAACTGCCACCCGTTTGCATCCCAGCAAATTGTGCCCACCGAGCAAGAGCCAGGGCTGGTTTGTTGTGGTGGTGATGCGCTTTTCATCGTCGCAGCCGGAGGATGCAAGATCGAAGCATACCAGATGCGAGAGGATGGGTGTCCTCTCATCTGTCGATTTGCTACTATGGGCACAGTCCACAAGATATTACATAGCACCATGGGTAAGCCAAATGCAACTTTATTTTATTTCGAAACTTGTTGGATAGGCATCAGGCAAAAATAAAATATTGTGCCGTTGAAAATGCATGTTTACAAATCTACAATGGAATGGAGTAATAACTAGGCTATGGAATCGTAGTAGAAAGTTATGCATAATTGTAACTCAACAGTTACCTTTGGATAATTTAAGTTTGTATTCTTATAGGTGACTATCTCGTCACCATTGAGGAGAAAAACAAAGCTACTTACCTCCGTGCCTACACCAACTGGCGTTACCAAGCGGCCGAGAAAACCCGAGTGGGTGTCCGGCTTCTGGGCCACTTCCTGCGCGGCTCAGCGTCGATGAGGGGCATCCCCAAGGAACAGATGGAGATCATCGAGATCCCGCTTTTCGAGACCCCTCTCTGCCTAGCCTGCTGCCCAGTCTCCGGAGACCTATTGGTGGGCTGCGCCAAGACCTTGGTGCTGTTCACCCTGCGTCGACAGACGCTGAGCGACCGTCTCTCCGTGCTGGATTTCGAGCGCCTTCTCATCCTCCACACCAAGGGCTGGACGCCCTCGCAGCTGTCTCTGTGCGGGGGCTACGTGGCCATGCATTCAGACCTGGAGGTGTTGGTGCTGCAGCTGGAGAAGCCCCAGTTTGAGATGACGCAGCAGCAGCAGAGCGATGGAGGTGATGGGGAGGGTCACCAGGAGCCGCGACCGAATGCCCTGCTCCCCCAAGACATGCTTTCTGGAGACTCTGGTATGAATCAAAGTGGTTGGACATACTGAGCAGCAGGTACACTGTGATGGAGTGACCATCACTATGCTTATGGGTGTACCCTGACTGTCATGCCAACAAGCCTTGTTCTGGTGTAGCGGTCAGAGCCCCAATTTGGTACCAGTCCGCTTTCCAATGGGGAAGACAGCATGATGGAGTGGCCACCATCACAAGGGTTGTGGGTGCGCTCTGACAGTCAGACCCGACTGGCTCTTTGGCATTACGATCAGAGCATCATTCTGGAACCAGTCCACTTCACTATAGGGGAAGCAGTGTGATGGAGTGACCATCAATAGGACTGTTGGTGCACTCTGACTGTCATGCCAATGAGTCTGTTCTTCGGTGTGGTGCCAATCTGGTTCCAATCTGTGCCTTGAAGGGGAAGGCAGTGAGTGCATTGCAATATGCGACCTTGCCTCCTCCACTTGCCTTTCGTCATGATGACATCACTGACAACAGCTTTATATTTCAATATCTTGCAAAAGCTCAATTGTAGAGTCTTTTTCTCATTTGCAATTGGGATGGTGAATGAAAAACAGTCCCTCAAAAGTTGTTGTGGCTAGGCTGACAGCTGGGAAACTTTTTTTGTTTTCTCCACGGAGGAGGGGCCAGGAGGCGGGACGAGGAGACAAGCGCAAGTGGAGGAGGCAAGGTCGCATATTAAAACTCACTCAGTGTGATGGAGTCACCATCATTAGGGTTATGGGTGCACTCTGACTGTCATGTCAACTTGCCTGGCTCTTTGGTGTAGTGCTCAGAGCCCCCAGAACCGCAGCAGGTCCGGGTGCGAATCCGGGTGGGGCAATTCTAGCCTTCACTATGCATCTGGAGTAATTTCAGGTCCAACACTTGACCAAGTGTGTGTTAAGTCTGGATGCGGCGGCATAGACCAGGTAGTCAAAACATGCAGTCTAGGACTAGTGGCATGCTGTGTTGGAAATAGTGGTGGTAACACTTTTGAAAAGTGAAAGCGTGAAAGCCCATTGGGAAACTCCAACTCCCATTGTCATTGTGACACAGCACTCCACAGCACACAAGTGAACACTGCACACTGCACACAACGAAATTGCATTTATGCCTCACCCGTGCAAGGGGGCAGCCCTCAGTGGCGCCCCATGGGGAGCAGTGCGGTGGGACGGTACCATGCTCAGGGTACCTCAGTCATGGAGGAGGATTATCATATTAGGTTATCATATTAGCCATTAATACATGTCTAACTGACTGTATATGCGTTTCCTATCCCAAGACATGTGTATTCACATATTTCCTGCTCGTTGTCAGTAAGGCCTTTGATATTGTAATAAGGACCTAGTGGGCCTTTGATTTGATTTTACTTATCAGATGTTACATAGATCACTTATACAGACGGTAATTAGACATGTATTAGTGAGTAACATGTGAATCCTATTCTCAAGTGTGGCAGAAATAGTAATTCTTTATTTAAAGAGGGGGTACCTAAAGCAAGATGACTTCTTCATGTTTACAAAGCATCTGGCCTCTTTAGTCTGACTGTTTTATACTTTTTTTGTAGAAGCACAGTAGGGTCGTGGTATTCTGTGTTGGGGATACTAACTCACCTTTATTTGTTTGACCGTCCTCCAGACATGAAAAAGGGCGGGATGGGCAACCTGGAGCAAGATGACTTCTACATGTTCCCAAAGCATCAGGAGGTGCTGGGAGACCAGGCCAAGGACTGTGGCGTATGTGTCACCCCGGAGTGGACTGGAGCGGAGAATGAGTCTCATTTCAACACCGGGGTGACCTACATCTTGTACAGGTATGTGACCACGCATGGAGATGTTTGTAATATGTAGGTATCATATCATACACCCACATTACTTTTCTGGTTGTATGTAGGCAGTAGGTAGGTATGTTCTATTTTATGACTGTCTAAATTCGGGATGTGAAACCCGGGCCTGCGGGCCAACTCGGGCCCATGAAATGGTTTTAGAGATAATCAAATGTGTATTATACGTAGCTCCATTAATTCATGTATAATAACATGACTTGAACACAAAATATGATGTCACAGGAATACACGTATGAGTGGGCCCAGGGCAGTGTAATACACTACAAACGGGAAGAAGATGCTGGCGGAGACTGTGGTAGGCTACTGAAGTGTACTGTGATAATAATGAGTTTTTCATTATTTTGTGAATTTCAACCCCTCACAGGCGCTTTGCTCCTGACTTCTTCCAAGGAAACACAGTGGAGGACACCCACCTGCATTCTCTGCAGCTCTATCCAGTGTTCACAAGTAAACACTTGTCTGTCATCATGGTTAAGTCAGTCAAATCATCCACTCAACCATTCACTGTACAATTCTACCTGTCTAGCTCACCATCATTGCACTTGTCTGTCTGCCTGCCTTTCTCTCCCCCTCTCTCTCTCTCTCTCTCTCTCTCTCTCTCTCTCTCTCTCTCTCTCTCTCTTTCTCTCTCTCTCTCTCTCTCTCTGGCTCTCTCTCTCTCCATGGTGTGTGTTTTCATGTTCAGGTAAGCTAGGATCTGCTGATGAGGCCAAGGGTAAGGGTAAGCGTGGGCCTGATGGCGAGGCCACCCCCCCTGAGCCGTCCTGCATCTTCTGCTTCTTCTCTCTGCCCAACACTGGCTACGTGTACAGCCTCAAGGGCTCCGTAGAGCTGGTGTCAGCCTACCAGTATCCCGAGAAGGCCCAGCAAGCCGTGATCAGCGGCCACTTTCTCCACGTCATCACCAAGTAAGACTCAAGTACAAGCACTCTGTATCTGGGCCGTTGACAGCTTTTGTCGGGCCTAGGACAAAGTCATCTGAAAGGCTCTTCCAATCCAATACAGTCTAATGCAGTGATTCTCAACTGGTGGGCCGGGACCCAAAAGCGGATCGCGGAGGGTTCCTGGGTGGGTCACGGAGCTGTGATGTAATGCAGCACTAAAAATGACTATGTCGAAGACAGTGAAACATGGTTAATAGGCCTTTTCCTTTCCACTACTTCATAAGACACATTGTATATCAGCATACAATGCAAACAATAATGCTCATTATGAAATGCATGATAATATTTTGTATTATTATTGGAAGAATCTGACGGTGCGACACACAGTTTGGGTCACAACATATTGACCACAGGAAATTGTGGGTCTCAAGACTATTCCAGTTGAGAACCACTGGTCTAATGCAAAATTAATGCTGGTCCCTTCTCTTCCTGAGGCCTGAACAACTAACCCCTATTGGCTTGCCTGCTTTACATAAGGGGTTTAGGGGCTTAGATGCAGATGTGGTGTAATGGGTATGGGTTTGATGCAAGCTGTGGATGTAGCAAAGAATTAACCCATTTTAACCTAAGATGCCAACAAAAAACGCCTGCCCGTTTTGGGAAAAGTTGCCCTCAGCCTATAAAACATGAATATTTATTACTTATCTCCCTTACATTACAATTATCTCCCTTCCCTGTTAACAATGTTTTCTTTATTTCGACATTGTTTACAGTCTAGATGACTCGTAGCTCACTGCTTCAGCAACAACTGATAGAACTGTAGAATCGAAGTTATAATATATATATATATAATTAAACACAACTCAACACATTGCTAAATTTTTCTAATACTTAACAGTGCAACTTTTTACAAATATTGGTACACCGAATGTTCTCTTACCTGTCTATCTGTCCCCCTCCCTGTTTCTCTGTCCCAGGAATGCTCTCCAGTGTTACTCTGTGCGTTGCAGTGCAGTAGCCGCCAGGGCTGAGGACCCCTACATTGACACCACAATGAAGGTACATTTTGCCTGCTGCTCTATGCTCTACATTTATGTTTATGTTACTTCAATGAGTCTTGCTTCAGGGATGCAAAATTAATTTTAGTATCAACTGACAAAGTGAATATCGTATTGAATGTCAAAGTCAAAGTGTACTTTATTGTCAAAGATTTATGTAACAGGCGTTAACACAGAAAATCAAAATAGCATTTGACTAGACTCCAATGTGCAGCTAAGCTAAACATATTGATAAAGATACTGACAATAATTAACAAAATTGTATATAATACTCTATATTGTATATCGTGTCGTAGGTACTTTATGGCATTTTTCAGAACAGACAAGGCAGGTTGCTTGTGTTGTCCTTCTGGTGGTCTTTCTTATTGTCTTGTGATGCCTTTCATAACCACAACCCACATTCCTCTGTAGGTTAGTGGAGCAGAGATACCTTATCAGTCCAGAAGTAAATTAACCCTTTAGTGCAGAGCCTATGTTATAACTTTAGCTATAACCTGTCACCAAAATAGTGATCGCTATGTCTTAATCTGATACTTATGGCTTTCTGTAATGTCATAGCAATGTTGTTATGATGTAGTTGAGTATTTTCAGCAAATACTGAATAGGCCCGCTGGCAATGGCAACCCCATCTGCAGTAAGAGGCTACGGAACGTGGTCATTCAAGATTTAGGCACTTTAGCTGGTTCGGTATTCAGACACAGAAAGCAGAGAGTAATGTGTAATAGTAGGTATTACTTCACATAACTACATGTGTAATTACGATAAAAATGGGTAGATGGTACATTTGAGACAGCATACAGAATTCAGCTACATGTAGCTCCTGCTACATGCAGTATTCAGGTGCATCCTGTTGACTTGTGACCTGTTAAATTGTTTTGACCGTCTAGCTCCATTAACCCCTCCCAGTTGTTTAAAGCAAAAGCAGGTCACCTTCTTCAGTAAGCTTTGGTTTAAATGTCACCAGGATGAAATTGGGCTCATGCTGAATCTGTCTGGGCCAGGGTCACCACCCTAACAATTGTCACAGAATTTGTGCCATGTATAGTAGTCAGTAGAGGTATGCAGCCGAAACTGAAGGACCAATGTCTCCTGGATGTGTGTGTTGATACCAGTCCTGATTAGATTAGGAGGTCTGAGTTACTGTGTTTGTGTGTGTGTGTGTGTGTGTGTGTGTGTGTGTGTGTGTGTGTGTGTGTGTGTGTGTGTGTGTGTGTGTGTGTGTGTGTGTGTGTGTGTGTGTGTGTGTGTGTGTGTGTGTGTGTGTGTGTGTGTGTGTGTGTCTTGTTGTTTGTGTGTCTTGTTGTTTAGGCTTGCCCTCCTTTCTCCATGGAGATTTGTGCGTTGCGCATCCAGCTCTTCATTGGTCTGAAGGGCCTTTGGCACGACAATAACCACATTGTGCTGCTGACCGCTGCTGACGTGGAGGACAAGGAGGAGGTGGAGAGAGCAGCCAAGAAAAGCTTGTAGGTCACCTTCACCTCAACTCGCCTTTCTGAGTTCAGACAACACTAAGCTGTTGGTTTTTTATTTTCAACTTTAGTAGACATAAATCCCAGAGAGCATCCATTACATTTGCATTTAAATTGCTGTGTGTAACTATAATTCAAGTGCAATGGATGGTGTGCGGGAATTTTGGCTACAACATCCAACGCACCCGTAATCACTGCAAAACTGTTTGGTTCGTTTATCAACATGTCGCTTGATTCTGATGCATCCTGGTGCAGTTGGCCTGTTTATAACTTTAAAAAGTAAACGGTCATAGTTTTAAAAGTAAACAGAGTATAATTGCAAATGGGAGAAGCGGGATAACTGCCATCAGCGAGACAGCAGCCAAGAACATTGTTGCTTGAAAAATAGGAAGTGCTACCCATAGCAACGGAATGAAGTGCAGTGGTTTAATCTACTTTCTGACAAAGCCTTAGACCAGCAAAGTAGGCCTAATAAAATAATATTATTTAAATGCTGGATTGCGGGATAGCGGTGTTCAGGCTGTCCCAATATCAAGGGAAAATGTACTTGGCGGAAGGGAACAGCCCTTCTGTTGCACCGTCAGCCTGTTCTACGCCTCTGCCACGTCCATTATTTCCCTTGATATCGGGACACCTCGTCAGCCGCTATCCCTTACTTGAAGCGGATGGGTGTAGAGCCCTTTAGAGAGTGGCATGACGTCATAGCACCTCAATGTATACTGTATACTGTATACTGGGTTCCCACTTCAGAATATTTCCACTTTATTTTTTTTTCTGTATCACATTTGTGTATGGATCTTTCCCTTTACCTCGTTGTTAATTGTTCACAATATTTGTTTTAGAGAAACAAAAGAAAACAAAACTCTAGCGGGGATTTTGCTAGCGGTAGGTATAGAGCCGTCCAGCAACCCTGCGCTGGAGAGCCTCCTGTCCAAGTCCTTCCTGTAAGTCCCACGGCCTCACCGTCTGTCCCACGTAGTGTGTACACCCGTCCCCAGAGCCCAATCCTCCCACCTCGCCCATCCCCTTATCGTCTCTCAAGCCCCAACCCTCAGAAGCTTCAACCCTCTAAAACTCTCCCTTAACTGTGACTCCCTGAAGTGTGAACCATTAACAGTGTGTGAACTAACCCAGGTGTGAACAAGCATTATTTGTGGTGTTCTGCACTGTATAGTATAATTCATCAGAAGTGTGCACCGAGTGGTCCAGTGAACTTTGAAGTTTTTTCCCCCCTGGACATTCTTGCTAGCGCTAGTCATGTGATGGTTTTCATCCCCTATGACCCGTATTCATCTGACTGAGAGACTTTAGCACACTGAGCTCATACCAGACATATTGCAAGGAGGAGGGAGAGGAAACACCGAGTTTAAAACTTCACTCTGGCTTAACAGGGGAAAACCTGCCAATGAATGAAAAGGCCTTCTGTTTTAGCCTGCCATATCACATGATATTCATCTCAGACGGGCAAACAGAATGAAATGAATGAATGAGATGGAGTACTCAAAGAGTTCATAATATACAATATACAATATATACAATATACATATAATATAATATACAATATGATATAATATACAATATACAATATATATACAATAGTATATGGTGCACTACTTTTTATGTGTGGTGCTGTGAGTCTCCTCAATGGTATGGTATGGTGTGGTGTGGTGTGGTATTGCTTGTGATATCCTAAGTGGTATTGCCTATGTGTCTATGGATTGCAGTGAAGCACACAAACGAATCATGGACACATTGAAATCAGCGCCAGTAAGGTCAGTGGGCCAATGTGTTTGCGTGCACAAGTGTGTGTGTATGTGCAGGGTGCGATTTGACAGAAAAAGAAAGGGGAGTACGGTATAGATTTAAAGAATTATCAATGGGGTTGCATTAGACCATTATTAAAATCATGTACAAAAATTGGAGATATCAAAACCAGAAGGGGGAAACCCCCCCCCATCCCCACTTACAAATCGCGCTCTGTGTGTGTGTGTGTGTGTGTGTGTGTGTGTGTGTGTGTGTGTGTGTGTGTGCGTGCGTGCGTTTGAAAAAGAGTCCGAGCTGCAAAGTAACATATCGCTCTGTTTCTGTTTCTGAGTTTCTGTTTGCTCCCAATAACCACACACACACACACACACACACACACACACACACACACACACACACACACACACACACACACACACACACACACACACACACACACACACACACACACACACACACACACACACACACTAATACCTTTACATTACTAAACTTCTGCAATCATGCATTACTTTAGGTTTTTTTTTACATGCAAACAATTATTATTGTCAATCAACCACCTTGGTTTGGTAATTGGTTAGTATTTCAGTATAGTTCTGTTTATTTTGGATGTAACACACAAGAGCTTTGATTAGCCATTTTCTTATATTAATTATTTTGTTGACATAGTATCTAGTTGTTAGACAAGGTCTGTGTGGAGGTCGCCTGGTAGGTCTACGAAAACTCACATGATCTTAATCTGATTTGCCAGTGTTAATCTGTTGCAATACTTTAGCATTAGATGGCGATTTGGCATATGTAAGACCACAGTGCCTACTCTGAATGGGTTTTGATCAGTCCCCCCCAAAGCTACACTCACAAATAGGAAAACAGCTTGTCTATCCCCATAACTAAAACTAATCTTTAGTAAACGTGTTGTCTTTCAATCCAAGTCAGTCAGATGAGACTGTGAGATGTAGTCACTATTATCTTTCCTCAAGTAGAGATGTATAAAGCAGAAGCAGACGTGAAGGGAAAGTAAAAATCCCAATTAGGTGCTCACTAAGTTCAGGGGAATAACTGGTGTAACAACTATGTAGAATAATTTACTGGTGTTGTACAAACGTACTTACATCATGAATTAACTTCTTAACAATATTATTTTGGCTTTTATTTATCTATTGTGGACAGGACAGGACAGTGAGAGTGTGACAGCAAATGAGAAGGAAAGACAGATGGGAAGGATTGGGTCAATGAGCTCCGGTCGGAATTGAACCCAGATCCCAGTACTGTTACAACACCTTAGACCACTGAGCCTCTGCACCCCCACGGATTAATGTCTACTTCTACTTTATACACTTCTGTCCTCAAGAGATGAGCGTTCAAGACAGGCTGGATAGTGATACATCTGATTTGTAACATGATACTGGTTAGTGAAAGGTCTGGACTGAGTTTCCCAAAAACATATAAGTAATACTTACGCTTAAGTAGTACTAAAGTATGGGGCAATATATCACATCACTGAAAGTTCTCATACTTAAGTATTAATTAGACTTAAGTCCTACTTCAGAGTTTTTGGGAAACGCAGCCCTGATTAGTGAAATGAGGCTTATTAATGAGACGTCTGATTCGTTACATGAGACTCATTAGTGATACACGTCTGCTCTCTTCTTGTGTTTGTCCGTGCTACTGCAGCTCCAGGAAGACCTCGGTCACCAAGCCCAAGGAGCCGGTGGAGAGCGACCACGGCTGGAATCTCTATGTGGTCAACACCGTGCCCAGCCTCACCCTCTACAGAGAGATGGTAATCACATTTGATTTGACAGATTTTTATGATCATTGCACATGTAGGGATGCAGTGTAACGAAACACAGTTAAGCATTTAATCAGAAGTATAGCATGTATAGTTGCAATAGAAGTGCAACAATAAGTACAGAGAGTGTAATGGAACGTCTCTGATATTACATATGCGGTCCAAGGTCATTTCCTGGCCCTGCTCCATCTATTTATCCATTTATCCATCTATTTATGCATTTCCTTTGTACATAATAAAGCCAAAAAGCCCAATAAATACTTTTAAAAGAAGTTGAACTGGAAGTGCAACAATGTGTGAAGTACTATGTACAGAGTAAATGTAGTCATTCAATAGATATGGTAGGTAGAGGTGGATATAGATTCGGTGTGTGCAAAATATGTACAGAACAATGCCATCTGATGTGTGCGTGCGTGATGGTCTGTGTCGTAGGTGGAGTACAGTAAGAAGTATGAGATGTCGGACCCGTTCTCCCTGAGCTGCATCCACCTGCTGAGCGAGGCCCACCTGCTGCTGCTGGCCTCCCTGCTGGAGCCCAAGGCCGACCCGGCCCAGAGGAAGGAGATCCAGCAGGCCTACAAGGAGAACTGTGCCCAGCTCGCAGACTGCTACAGCAGGTAGCACAATACTGAACCACTCACAAACAATGCGGCCCTCCCTTCCTGACATTTCCTCTCTACCTAGTAGAGATGCACCGGATCCTGATTTTTAGGATCCGGAACTGGATACCGGATCCTACGAAAGGGTTGAAACACATAGCCTACTCGCACACGTGGACCCTTTTTATCACGTTGGCTCAAACTATTTTCACTGAAAAGCCTCGGCTACCGGATCCTGGATCCTGGAACCGGATCCGGATCCTGTGAAAAACCCTATTATCCTGCCGGATCCGGAGCATCTCTACTACCTAGTGATCCATTAAAAAACTTGTATTAATATGGTTACTATTAATATGGTTTACAAAATAACAGAATGGGGAGTATGTATTTTGAGCCACTGGGACATTTTAAACATGGCATGAGTGTGTTTGTTGCACTTAGTGTGCAGTAGCAGTAATCAGATAAGGGGGATGTTGGTGTGGTGCCATTTAGGTATTATTCCTGTTGCTTTTCTGTCTTCAAACTATTTGACAGGGGTCCTCTCAATGTATTTTGATAGCAGCTTCATTGCACATTTCAGCTGGGGGCCGTAGGCAATTGGCTAGTTTGCTTGCCTGGTTGTAACAGGCCTAACCCAACTGTATGTGTGTTTTGTGACGTCTGCTCGGCAGGTTTGACAACAGGGACTGCCACCTGGCGCTGCCCTACTACCGGATGTCTGGGCTGTCGGTGACGGAGGTCATCAAGAGGAACATGCCGCTGCCCGGCTGCCCGCCGGAGTTCGGCAAGGGCTTCATGTTCTTCCTCAGGCACACGCTGGACGAAGAGGACACGGAGGCCTTCACTCAGGTAGATGCCCTGAACTTTGTCCCGAAGATTGTAACTTTAAATGGACACTGAGTAAACATGGTGTGAAGCCTGCTCCCAGCAATTATGGAGCTAAATGGCTCAAAAGGTGGAGAGGGACAGGTAGAAGGACGTGGGGGTTCAGCCAGGTACAGTAAGTACAAATGTAGAGCTAGGAGGAAATGGAGGAGTTCAATCAGTTTGGAACTCAGAGAGGAGCAGTTAGGAGGACATGGAGCAACAGGCATGCCTTTTGAGTGGCCATAAAAATAGGTATATAAATGCTAATGATAATATAGTAATAGATACTTTACTGCACATGGTACGTCTCAGAGAGCTCTCCAGTTTGTTTATGTTATTGCTGACATGGCATGTCAAAACACACACACGCACCACACACACACACACACACACACACACACAAGACAGAGCGATCTGTTACTTTCCAGCTCTGACTCTTTTTCAAATGCGTGCGTGCACACACACACACACACACACACACACACACACACACACACACACACACACACACACACACACACACACACACACACACACACACACACACACACACACACACACACACACACACACACTCATCCTTCCTCCTCCTCCTCCTCCTCCTCCTCCTCTTCTGCTTCTGCCGCCCCACCAGGAGACGGCCAACACGGTGCTGGACATCTTCAGCGTGGCGGAGCCGGCCCAGCTGCCCCACGTGCTGAGCAGCCCCTACATGCTGAGCTGCGAGCCTGCCTTGGCGCTGGCCCACCTGGAGCGCCTGGAGGCCGCCGGCGCCCCCTCCGTCACCCTCATGCTGGCCAAGGCCTCCCTGGCCCTCCGCATGGGGGACACGCAGCTGTACCAACAGCAGATGGAGAGCCACGCCGAGGTGAGGACGGACGGAGCGCGCATAGTCCAGTAAATATGTCTGAGAGTAGTCAGATGGAGAGCCATGCCGACCAATGTGAGGATGGAAATGCAGCAAATGCAGTAAATGTGTCTGAGAGTAGTCAGATGGAGAGCCATGGCGAGGTTAGGACAGAACACACTGTGCATTTGGGGACTGTTTTTAAGTTTTAGTTCAACAGTTCTGACTCTCAAAGCTGGATTCCAAAAAATGTTGAAATGAATGAAACCCCTTTGAGGTGCTCTTTAGATGGACGGATTCAGGGAACATGCCAGATCCTTGTATTTTTTAACCGTCTCACTGATATCAGACATCAATCAATATTTTTTGCAGTGTTAATCCAAAACTTAAAGAGCAGGACTCACTTTAAATGTTGGAAGAGTAAACATCTGTGTGAAATTTAACATGGTAAAGTTCACTGTGTACATTTGAAATTACATTTTAAATTGAGCATTGCTCAAAAAGTTGTTCAAGGTCAAGGTCAAGGTAAACTTTATTATCCCTCAGGGGGAAACTCAAGTGGTCAACATTTCACATCTCCTCAGGACATACTACAACACATAGACAGTAGACGCTGGACATACCACATTAAAATAAATAAGGGATAAGAGCATTTGATGTAAAATGAAATAACAATAACAATAAGTAAAAACAATAGAAGTAGAACCAGTGCTGTGTAAAAATAGATAAAATGCATTAAATAAATTAAGCCAGGTGAGCGAACTAAAGTGCTGAAGTTGCTTTGGACTTGCTGTTATATAGACTGATCGCTGTGGGTACAAATTACTTTTGGTATCTTACTGTCCTGATTGTTCTTTGCAGGAGTCTGTCATTTAACCTAGTACTCTTTAAAAACTTTGGGTAGAGGGGATGTGTAGGGTCAGTTAAAATTTGGTCCATCTTTCTTAAAATAAGCTCATTGTACAACTCAACTGCAGATGTCTGGTCAACACCAATCACTCTGCTGGCCGATTTGATGATGCGCTGCAATTTTTTTTGGTCCTGCACATACATATTGCCATAGACACAGATAAGTCCAAATGATAAAATACTTTGTAAAAGTGATTGGTAAAATAATTGAAGAATACTGCGGTCTAGTTTAAAATCTTTGAGCTTCCTTAAAAAGAACATTCTCTGTTGCAACTTCTTACATTTGTTTTGTGCACATTGATTAAAAGACATTCTGTCGTCCATCTCAATCCCTAGGTACTTATATGATGCAACCCACATGTTCCATGTGTACAGTGCTACCATATCTACAGAAGGACAACTCCCTGTGGAAATTACGTCCCTGCCTTCTTGCAGCCTTATATTACAGTGGATTCACATTGTGTGTGTGTGTGTGTGTGTGTGTGTGTGTGTGTGTGTGTGTGTGTGTGTGTGTGTGTGTGTGTGTGTGTGTGTGTGTGTGTGTGTGTGTGTGTGTGTGTGTGTGTGTGTGTGTGTGTGTGTGTGTGTGTGTGTGTGTGTGTGTGTGTTTCTCCCTCTGGCTGTCAGATGCTACACATGTACGGCTTCATCGAGGAGCCCAAGCTACTGCTGCTGGGTCGGGGGGAGGCCGTGACGCCCACCCCTCTGGCGCGTCACCTGCGCCACAACGCCCAGGAGGGGCTCCTGGTGGCCGCCGCCGTGGCCCTGCACGAGAACAGCAAGGTCAAGCTGGAGGAGGCGGACTTCTTCTTCCAGGTGAGAACGTGGACTGTATTAGGAATCTAGGTGTACTGTGTACACTGTGAGGACTGGCAAATGGGAAATGGTATTGTATATGTATTGTGTGCTGTAGTTATTTGGATGAGGAAGTTCTTATTAAGCTGGAGGATGCTGACTTCTTCTTTCAGGGAAGAACGGTCTAGTGTAACAGTAATGTAGCCATATACATAATGTTGTGGGCTGATCAATAGGAAGTTACATTGTGTATCAATTTACTGTGATTATTTGCATGAGGAAGTTCTTATTAAGCCGGCGGAGGCTGAGGTCTTTTTCCAGGTTAGAAGGTGCAATCAAGGACAAAGACATTAACGACTCTGCATAAAATACACTCAGTATATTTATCTATTTAGATAATGGTCGATTCTCTATATACAGTGTTACCTGGAACCTGAATTTCCCCTTGGGGATAAATACAGTTTATATCTATCTCTATCTAGACAAATACAGTATTTCCTTGGATACAGTTCTAGAGAGAGCTTCTTTTATTTACAAATATCTTCAGCTGTGGTTGTCAAAGGCAGATAATGTTAATTTTACTCAGTGTAACATCTTCAGAGGTAATTTGACACAATATTAACAATGTGAATGTGAATATTTACCACTGGCATCTAGGACTGAGTGGGCAGGTAATTGTCTTATTATAGAATTAAATTACACTCTGGCCACCTGCAGAATTAAACGCTGACGTTTTACTCCATGGGTAGAGTAATTTGACTGCCACAGTGTTACAAATACTCTTTGTGGATTTATTTAAGTTTATTCTTAAATATTGCCACCCCATTTTCCATGATGTTCTTGCTCTCCAGGAGCTGTGCAAGGAGGCCAGAGAGGGGCCGGGCGCCTGTACCCCCCAGCTGCTCGTGGACTTCTGGGAGGCTCTGCTGGTGGCCTCCTCCCAAGACGCCATCATCCAGGAGCTGCTGTTCCGCCTCACCTCCGTCTACGTGGACCGCATCACCCGCCGCCAGCCACCCTCCGCCAAGCCGCTCAAGACTGCCGACGACCTGGTGAGCTACGACTGGCACTGACTAATTTTCCCAACTGAAAAATTATTTCCTTTTAGACACTTCTTCAGCCTACACATGCATGTGTATTTCTATGATAACTCATGTGACAGTGTGTCTTTTTTTTCTTCTTTTGTTTGACAACCACATGAACAAATTTCTACCTAAATGCTAATGGCTATGTCATAACCTGTTACTTACCGTAAAATACTCTTGGTAATGTCACAGCAATGTTGTAGTTTTCTGCAAACACTCAGTGGGATCACTGGCTGTCCCATCTGCCTGAAAGGGCTTAAGGCTAAGATCCATATCGCTTCGGTCAGGAGGCCTATACACAGTTCAGGTCATTTGGGATGATAGTATCCCGATGCAGACAAACGTAGACCATTAAGATCCCATAATAATACTTGATGGTGATGTAAAGTGTACTATAGTTCAGGCATGATACGTTTCACTGGAAATAAAGGCGACATGATATCTGGGGTGGAGTTCTTGAAACCATAGTTGCTAACTATGATAGCTACTTTGTTGTTTGCAGTGCAATTACCCTCAATTGGCAACTACCCAAATTACTAACTTGCTAGCAACTACGATTTCAGAAAACACAACCCTGGTCACTGACATAGTGCAAACGTTGCATTTGCCAAATCTGGATTGAAGTTTTTACTCATTCAGCTATGTGTCTTTTGGCCCTTTTTCTTTAGATAAACTCATGTGTCCATTACGGAGAGCTCTACCCCTGGGTGACCATTCTCACGCCAGCTCACCTGCGCAGGGCACAGAGCTATCACGAGGACCTTCAGAAGCTTCAGGTAACTATGGGAGCCCAGACACCCATTGATGCACACCATGCAGCTGTTAATAGAAAGATAAGGATATTTGGGTTTCAGGAAGAAGAAATCCAAGCATGAACCTTAAAAAATCGACTTTTATAAATCCTCTCAACCTCATACTATCAAGGACCATGTTTGATGCCTTCATCATCTTAGCTATGACCTGAAAGTTAGATGTCCTGTGAATTGAACTGTGAACATGTTAACATGTACAGTACATGGGGGGCTGTGGAATATGGAATTGAAAACAAAAAGTAAATCCAAAATAAATCACGAAACGATCAAGTTCATTGACGTAGATAAGGTCGTCTAAATAGTGATATTTGATTGCAGCAGTATGGCCAGGGCAGGCAGTGCTACGTATGTCCTGATCGCTCATGAGTTTTGATCAGTACATTTAAGTATCTCTCCCATGGCAGAAGTGTGTTTGACATACTAGCATTTTTGGGGGGAAATCATAGAGAAATGGCAGGTTTACATTAGTAACACATGCCTGCTCTGATACGGGTATCTGTTTCATAGGGCCTCTCTGAGAATTTAGCTAAACTGAACAAAAACGCATCGAGACTACGAAGGTCAGCAGCTTTGGAGACGATGTGCCGTACTGTGTCTTACTTTGCATCACTTTTTCTCGTGTGTGTGTGTGTGTGTGTGTGTGTGTGTGTGTGTGTGTGTGTGTGTGTGTGTGTGTGTGTGTGTGTGTGTGTGTGTGTGTGTGTGTGTGTGTGTGTGTGTGTGTCTGCTAAAGCTGCTGTCTGTGCTTGTGTGCTGGAACAGTGTCCCCTGTCTAGCTGACCCTATCTATAGAGCAAGTGTTCAGGTCTGGTTGGCCAAGAGGCATGGGGAGGTTCGGTTCGGTTCAACTTCCAGTGTGGCTCTGCTGACAGTGAGCAATGTACCCAAGTTCCTTTTTGTCCCTGTGTGTGTGTGATCCGTCCACAGTCTCTCTTGTGTGGTCCCACGCTTGACGTCCCCTCCATCCTGCCCCTGCTGAAGCTGCTTCCCGACTCGGACAACGCTGGGCTGAGCATCCACGTGCTGGTGGGCACGCGCCTGGGCCACACAGAGCGCTCCATAGAGCGGCTACTGGACCGCTGCCCACAGGCCATCATCTCATTCGCCCACGATGAGCTCAAGAGCACCAAAATGGTGACCGTGAAAAACCTTTTGCTCTCACTGTACAGTAGCTAGGGCTGCCAAATGTGACCGATGATTTCCAGCCCAGTAAATGCTACAAAACCACATTATTGGAGGCACTAAATCCCAATTTTAATGGCCATAGATGTGCAGAAAAACACCCAATCTGGCAACGCTGACTGTTGCCCTGTATCACTGATGCATGCAGTGTAGCATCTACTGTATCTGTTGATTTTGTTACGCGTGATTGATTTGCACCTTACAAGGCACAGGGATCATGCAACTGCATTTTTTACCCCTTTGATCTTAACCTCCTGTTTGAAATTGATTTGGTTTGCCTGATCTGGCATGTGTCAAACATAATAAAGGGACCTGGACAGTACAGTAGTTGATGTTGTTTTTGTTGTTGTTGCTAGGCGCTATGGTGGCAGAAGCTGTTTCCTGAGCTGTGTGCCAGAACCAGGGCGTCGGGAGACGAGAACAGCATCTTACTGACAGCACTGAAAGGTGTGTGGCCTGGAGCCTTGGCTTTAAGTGTTTCATGGTGTTCATGCTGGGATGGTGAAGGACAGGCGTTTCTTATCCTTTGAGTCTCAGGTTACTCCCTGCTTGAAGAAGGAAAGTGGGCTTGACATATGATACTCATTGACACGGTTGATGTGATTAGTTCTGTACATTTTCCTAAGATGTGAAGCCATATCTGATGTAAGAGTATATTGTTGAAATTGTAGGAGCTGAAGCATGGTTGCGGTCAGACCACATGTTATACCATTTTTGATTAATGTTTTGTACTCATCTTTTTCCAGCCTTTCTCTATAATTTTGTTTTTTTCTTTCCATTTCCCTGGTGTAAACAGAGACACTAGTTGTGGTTGCCATGGAGCTGAATCCCTTGGAATTCCTGGAATTGTTGCCAGACGACGGCACGGCAGCATTCTTCCTGCCTCACCTGTTGGAGTGCAGTCAGCGCCACCTGATGACATGAGTCACACTGACCCCTGCTGTCTGGGAGACACCAGCGCTGGCTGGACAAGCACATCCTGACTGACCCCCCGACACACAGGATACATGATCGCTCACTGTTTCTCAATGACTCAATCAGTGGCCATCACTTTTACCAAAACACTACAAGCCTTTTTTTAGACAATCAATCCACAGAGACTCTGTGGTTTCCATGCTGCTTATTGAGGCTGTCTTTGTCTAGTATATGGTATATGCTTTAAATATAAGCTTTACACAACTCGACATGTAATTGTTAAGGGGAGTCTAAGGGCCTCCGCACACCGTTTCCGACAGCACTGCGGAGCTCTATCGGTTCCGACAATTTTGGTTAATAACACCCCCACCCCCCACACTGCTGCAGACGTGCTATACGTAATGAATGGTCCGTTTCATTACAGCAGAGCATGGATAATCAATGGGCGGCGACAAAATACAATTCTTTCCTAATCAGCTGCCAACATCTGCGCCGGTGTGCGGGGTTGTATTGAAAACAGTGGAATCGAACTTTGGCAGAGCAGTGCTGCGCACTTTGTCGGAACCAGTGTGCAGAGGCCCCTAACGTCTCATCCAATTAGAATGACGGCTTATTATGAGGTCATAAAGTAAGTTTGAAAAAATGGAGGCCAAATACAGTTGAAACTAGACAAACTGTGGATGCTGTACTGAGTTTGGGGTTGGGCTCTCCTTGCTAATCTTGTACCCTTATATGCTGTGGATTTATTTAAACTTTCTATCTAATCAACTTTGACAATCTTAAGTTATGCTATTTTGTTATTTGTTTGAATAAATATTATACATGCATCCATGTGTGGAGAATACGTTACTGGTGTTTACATAAATGGAGATGTGTGGCAATTGTTTTAGCTTCTGAGCTGTAAAAACAGTACAATGTCCTCAACGAACCTTCACTTTGCCACTGTGGGTGAGCCTCAAAAAATTCTCTGAGGAACCATGCAAGAACCTTAACGTTCCTCCAAGAACTAATTGGTGCCCCCACAGAATTGAAGCACCTACTCTATAACGTTGGCTCGTCAGTGGACTCAGTGGTTCTCCCACAATGTCGACTGCAGAGCTTTTCCCATTTTTCACAGAGTATCGGAGCCATGCCCTTTCCCATTCAGCTGTGATGTGTGTAATGACGGCATGTGTAATGTCATGTGAGGTAGCAATAAAGTTTCACATCCTCTTTCAACTTCCTCCTCAGCACACACGCTTCACCAACCTCACTGTACACCTGAAGATTCAGATACTGCACACTCTCTCTCTCTCTCTCTCTTCCTCTGAGGTTTATTTGAATGTGCCAGAAAGATACTTTATGTACAGTAGTGTTTATTAGAAAGTGAGCATGAAGGAAGTTGTGTGTAGCAGTGTAGAAACTTTTGCGGTAGCAGTGTACATGGGGGACGTCTTTCTGTGAGGTTACTGTCTTCAGCGCCCGAAAATTCCCTTCTTCTTCTCTGTAGATAAAGAGTATCAACAGTTAGCACCAGTCAGGTTTCACCCTATCTATCTATCTATCTATCTATCTATCTATCTATCTATCTATCTATCTATCTATCTATCTATCTATCTATCTATCTATCTATCTATCTATCTATCTATCTATCTATCTATCTATCTACCTATCTATCTATCTATCTAATATATTCTATAGTGCTACCTTGAACCCAAATTTCCTCTATCTATCTATCTATCTATCTATCTATCTATCTATCTATCTATCTATCTATCTATCTATCTATCTATCTATCTATCTATCTATCTATCTATCTATACTGAATGCCATAAATAATTTCGTTTGAGTTGTAAACAGCTCAACAGCTCGTAATCCAATAAACTACGTTTCCCAGACTCACCCTTCTCCTTAACCGTGTAAGTGGTCTCCATGCCGGCCATGAGGTGGTCGGTGACGTGGCAGTGCAGCATCCAGGTGCCCGGGTACAGCGGCCTCATGTCGATGGTTTGGAAAGTGCCGGGGAACAGCTCGAAGACGTCTGCGCGGTGGCTGCCTTCCATCTGGGAAGGAATACAGAACACAGGGGTCCCACATTATTACAAGTGGCGGCGGTGGTGTCTGTGTACAGTCCCTCTTAGCCTAGTGCCTAGGTCCTTCTTTCCACTGTACGTGTTCAAGTCACAGTGCAAACATTACTGTGTGTGTGTGTGGGGGGGGTGTATGAGGGACCAATAGATACAATACATTACTCATTCTGGCCTTCTCACATACAAATAGGTAGGTGCATGTGCACAAAATAGAAACATTGTCATTTTGGTCTGTCCCCAGTCAGGGCAGCAATGTACTGTACCTTGTACTCAAAGCTGTGGCCGTGGAAGTGAGCGGTGTGGATGTCCACCTCATTTCCCATGCCCATCAGGTACCAGTACACCTTGTCGCCCACCTCCATGCTCAGGCCCTTCAGGTTGCCGTACATCAGCCCATTGATACCTGTGGATGCCCCAAAATGGACATGCTAGTCAATATGGGTAGATGACGTGACGTGAACATTTTGCTGTCACAGGCTCTTAAAATTAAGTAAATTCATGCTTTCGAAATTGTCAATGTTTTAAATGATCAAACTAGTGTCCATGTTGTGAAAACGTAATATGTAATAAAACCAGAGTTTAAATAAGTATACTTAATTTTGAGTCAAATGCAACATTTGTCCTATGGTGTGACTGTCACAAGCCTGGTTCTAAATGTAATAACATTTTTAAATGAATAATCAAAGCTCAGTCATTTCTCTAAACAATCCTGGCATGTTTTTCAAGGTGTCTGTTTTGGAAAGTGGCAATGTTTAATTTTTTTCCAATTTTTCTGAGACCATATGGACTTATAAAACTTTGTCACAGAAAACAATATCCTGTGGTGTGACATCACATTTTTGGGTAATTCTGTGAATAATTATCTATTGTTGAAGCTCCAGCTGTTCTTAAATTGTGACTTCAGACCCTTAAGAAGCCAATACCAAGGGTGGATTTTAGTTTTTTCTCTCAGAGTTCTTCAATCAATCAATTACGTTTTGCTACCACAAGATGTATTAGTGTTCTAGTACTTTGGTGTGACAGACATAAAATACATTTTGACAATACTGTATATTCTTATATTTTTTCTTATGTTTATGTATGCAAATGCATCTTACTAAAGGTGAAATTGTATTTCATTTGGCAATGACATGGCTTTAAATTAACTCAAAAGCTCAAAAGTCCTATGGTGTGATGGTAAAAGTCCTATGGTGTGACACTTTGGAGTATCACACCAAAGGACAAACAGGTCACACCAAAGGACTAGATATCTGTGAAATAGCTTTTAAAACAACTGGTAGTACATTTTTTGTTTGTTTTGTTGTTTGACTAGATAGCCTACATATTGTGTATTCAAATTACTTATTCCTTTATTGGCCATTAGAATTTATACTTTGATGCATTGTTGATGAATATTTGCTGTTGATTTTAGATACTGTCAAAGGATATAAAATGTCATTAATGGTGCTTTGAAACCATATAATATAACAGTAACAGTGAAGGAAAGATGAGTGAGAGAGTACAGAGAAGTATAGATGAATAAAGTATGCTGCGGAGAGCTCAATATATAGCATAAATGTGCTTCCCAGCTTCAGATACCAAACAGGCACTGGCCACTACACACTACAGGTTCAATGGTGTGACAGTCATAGCATACCTACAAAGAGGGTGAGGTGTGATGGTCATGCCAAGGTCACACTTCAGTATGAGTCTTATGAGCTCTGCAGGTTACATTTAATGACCTCATGGTTGTCATTAAGTGTTAAGATAGGCTGATAAGCTATGACTCAAAGACTTATAAGTGCAAAGTGTAGGTCCATATTGACTACAACATTACATTATGATCAAAAGACAAAATAATCATGTTGATACATTTGTTTCTGGCTCAGTTTTGCATTTCTGTCCTTTAGCGTGACATGAATGTCCTACGGTGTGACATTTTTTAAATGCTCAAATATTTGTTTGGACTTAACAATATTTTTGATAAACACTGAATATTGCATTAGGGAAGAACAAATTATCATCCCTGAAAAGTTAGTATAAATTCGGACAATTTTGAAAATTTTAAAAGAAAGATATCCCTGTATTTCCTCGAAGGTTTCTAATAAGCTCACCTCTAATGGGGAAAAAATACTTAAATGGTAATTTCTCATTTAATTAACACTTTAAAAAATTGCAATAAATATGAAGAGTGTAACAATGTTCATAAAACTCCATCAAGCCATTTCTACATTACTTAATATATTTATTTCTTAACGTCACACCAAAGGACATATTTTCAGCAAATTGCTTTATCAACGTAAATAAATAATCAATTAATAGACCTACATTGTGACCACTTGGATTTTTTTGAAAGATCAATTGCTGCACTACGTAGACATGTACTTTTTTCCCTCATAAACAATGTTTTGTGAAAAAAATGTTTTTTGCAGCCTATCTGTCATCTACCCATTTATCAAGTAGGAGAACTCTCACAGACAGCAGCGGTCCGTTCTACCCATTTGAGTGCTTTAGGTAACATATACTATAGACATGGGGCCTTTTTAAATTACTTTAGCTATTATTAACCATGGTGGGGCTGACCGTTTTTATGTTGTTGCCCAGCAACAGTGCTCAAAAAGTCATCATCGGTACCCTCACATTAGGGTTAAGGCTTCAAAAGTTTCTTGATTTCTTTTTTAGGCAATGTGTACGGTAGTCTCTAAACCACTATCTCTTTCCAGAATATACTGACAGTATGAAACACACCATGCATCTTGTTGCTCTCGATAAAATTTTCATCTTCCTTCAGTCTGGCGCTGGGATTTCTGATGTGGGTTTTGATGTTCTCGTCCAGGTACCAGGACTGGTTCTCATCGAACACCATGAAGAGAAGGGCAAACTCCTCAATCTCCTTCTTCAGGCCAAATGTCCTCGCCCAGCTCGTTTTGCATATCACCAGTGGACCGATCAAACCACTGTAAAGGTCCTTAGGGAACAAAATATAAAGAATACCAGTATCAATCATACAAAAATAAGATAAGCAACAATCTTATAAATCTTATATTCTGACCTTGAAACAACATTTTGCCTTTGGCCCTAGATTCATGCTGCTATGTTCACGCAGGAGCCACATTTTCTAATTGACCCTGGAACAACATTAATTAACCCTGGAATAACACTTGTTACAAATGACTTTTAATCGTGATGTGTCCTAAGAGCAGAAAAAAACACAATTTATTACAGACACGGCAAATCTCCCCAAAGCAGACTTCTTGACACTTCCCTCTAACTTGAAACCCAACTCTGACTGTGCATGTTTTCAAATACAGTAACTCTTTCTGAGAGGTGATTTTAGGGCATGTGCATGGACATTGGTAGTGCCACAGTCATAACAGCCAGATCAGTTTTTTTCAGGCTCCTAGATCAAGTTTTGTCAGAGATTCTTAAAGTATATAGAGATATGCCAATGTAATAGGTCGCTATGGGCACCTAACATGACCAGGTTCCGGTCTGCCTAAAGGGGCTTTTCATCATACTCCTAGCATTGAATAGAACAGTCCTTAGGTCTGCCTAGGTCTGCCTAAAGGGGGGTTTCTCCCCTCTCCCCCTTGCAATAATAGAACCCGGAAACAATGGGCCAATGGAACTTCTCTCTCTCTACTCTCTCTGGTTTTGTAATCCCCAATGTAATCCCCTCTCTCTTTCTGGGCCCTGAATAACCGCCCTGCTTGCCCCACCCCCTGTCGGCGGGCATGTACACGGTCATTGGTAGTGTCACAAGCGTAACTCCGCACTCCTCACCTTGTTTACATTCACAGTGGAATAATAGGCCCCAACATTGCATGTCTTCTCGTCTTTAGTTGGCCCAGCTGAATTCGGGATGTACCAGGTGTACGTGTGCGTCTCACCTAAAGCAGACAGACTTATTAAAACCACTTTAAATAGCCTACAATATGTTAGTTCTTAGTCTATCAAGTCACTAAAATTGTTAAGATTTGCGTACACAGTAAAACATACAGTGTTAATTCAACACTTAGATAGTCTATTTAACATCTTCTAGGGTGTACATATTTGGTTCCGCAGCACAGTTTAAGGGAATTAACACCATATATTTTTTACAGTGGAAAGAACATTTTAACACAATTGTGCTAGCATTTTTCTGACTTGATGAAGTCGTATTACCTGGTTTAGTTGCATAAACTTGGGGGCTTTCGGTCTTCACTCCATGTGCATGTATGGAATAGGGCCTTGAGGCCATGTTCTTAAATACCACCTTCACTTTCTCTCCAACGTTGCCATGGATCATAGGGCCTACACAGTGAAAAAAATGGGGTGTCAATAACATTTCAGAGGAAACTTACATAGAATCAGAAAAAGTATTTACAACACTGTAGCAGTCAAATTACACTAACAGTGGAGGCAAAAGGTAGTGTAGAATTCAGCACTTGGCCAGGGTAATTTCAACTTATTAAAGATAACCGGAGCAAGAATTTACCTATGATTCCCAGGTGCGCCTCGTCAGCCAGTCTCTCCTTCTGCTTGACGAATTTGTCGTCTGTGTACTCCCTGTAGACAACCTTCTTGTACTTGGGGCCGATGAAGCCTGTGTCTTTGCTCAGGAATGCATTGCCTGGGCTGGTGAAAGATCAAATTTGGGTTTACAGTACATGTTATTCTGTATGTGTCTGCTTTGCCAAGATGAACAGTAGGGTTATCAGAGGAACATGATCAACCACATTCAGATCAATAGCCTCTAGACCTGGTGTGTGAATGTGGGAATATGTATGTGTGTACAGTACGTGTATTTTGAACGTGCTTTGAATTCAATTTCATAGTTGTGATACTGCGCTATAAAAATACATGTTGTATTGTATTGTATATGTATTGTATCCTGACCTGTTCCGTGGTCCCTTGGACATGAGCACCTTCCAGATGTGTGCGTGCATGCGTGCGTGCGCATATCCTGGAGGCCCTTGTACATGAGCATATCCCAGGTGCATGTGTGCATGCATGCATGCCTGCCTGCGTGTGTGTGTGCGTAAGAGCATGCATCCTTACCTGTCCTGCAGGCCCTTGTATATGAGCATATCCCAGGTGCATGTGTGCATGCATGCGTGCCTTGCCTGCGTGCGTGCGTGAGAGCATGCATCCTTACCTGTCCTGCAGGCCCTTGTATATGAGCATATCCCAGGTGCATGTGTGCATGCGCGCCTGCGTGCGTGCATGCATGCATATATGAGCATCTCCCAGGTGTGTGTGTGTGTGTGTGTGTCTGCGTGCGTGCGTACGTGCATTCGTGTGTGAGTGCGTGCGTGTGTCACTCCTTACCTGTCCTGCAGGCCCTTGTACATGAGCGTCTCCCAGGTGCGGCTGGGTGAGTAGTCCCAGTCCACCTCCACAGCTGCAATGTAGTACTTCTTCTGCTGCAGCATCACCTCGCCCTGCCGGTTGAAGATGCTGCACTTCTCCACAGTGTAGTTGGCCCTCATGCCCGCCTGGTAGTGGTCCGCCGTCTTGCACACCACCTCAAACTGCCCTGTGGGGACATTTACAGTGTAGATACACACACATGCAATAGTCATCATTGCATGTAGTGAATGCACAGGTTGCCACAAGTATACTCATGCACACATGCATACGCACACCCTTACACACACACGTACGCACACACGCATACACACACATGCATGCATGCACACACCACCTCAAACTGCAGGAGGGCATTTAGAGCGTACACACACACATAGCCAGTTTGGCACATGCACATGTACACACACATGCATGTGCGCATACATAGGTATGCACGCACGCACGCATGCACGCATGCACGCATACATAGGTATGCACGCACGCACGCACGCATGCACGCATGCGCGCGCGCACACACACACACACACACACACACACACACACACACACACACACACACACACACACACACACACACACACACACACACACACACACACACACACACACACACACACACACACAAACACATCCCGAAAAACAAATGTTAACATTACGTTCACATAAACATCCATGTCACACATTATAACTGAAAATACAAACATTATTACAGGACATTGTAAAAAAGAGAACAAAAGAAGAAAAATGTTATTCTTAGTGGAACGAATCCAATACAATCTATTGTATTATATAATGTTTCACAGGTAAGACAGTCATAGACAAGGCACAAAGAGCTTTACATTTTCATTAGGCTGTGAAAACATGTCAGTTTACCCATGCTGTCGGGCTCCATGATGACAGTGTGTGAGATGTGGGGGAACACGTTGAGCACGTCTCTGCGGGTGCCTCTGTAGATGAACCTGTTGCCCTGGAAGTGGAGTCCGTGGATGTCCAGTGCTGAGCCCAGCCCTGCCAGGTGCCAGGACACCTTGTCCCCCTTGCACATGGTCAGCCCCGGCAGGTTGCCATACATGTAGCCATTGATGGCTGTCAAGGGGAGATGTTCACAAGAGTTAACCCATTTTAGCCTAAGCCCTTTTTGGGAAAAGGTGCCCTCTGCCTATTAAAACCTAAATATCTTAGCGTCCGGAGCACATAAAAACATGAAATAAGTTGCATTTAAAAGTCATTTTGCACTTGAATGTGTTCATTCAGCTCTGACATACCCACATTTTTAATAAAACAGCTCAAATCTCAAGAACCTGAATGCAGCATATATGTCGCTCCAGGACAAAATGGGTTAAGTATGCACATCCCACCTCACTGAGGCCAGGAGCAGGACAAAAGGCGCATCTTAACAATAGAGAGAGTTGAAGTGTGCACACTGCTGCTGCAATTGTAAGGTTTAGTCAAGACAACTTTTCGATCAGGTGGCAGTGTGTGGATGGGTTAGGTCTGATGGGTCGAAATCTTGTATATCTTGAATAAACCTTACAATTAGAGCAACCATGTGTGGGCCTCTACTCTCTGTTGTCAAGGTAAGATGCACAGTACAAAATGGGATATCTATATTTCTGTATAAATTTACTGTATGTAAAGCGAGATGCAGGACATGTGTAAATGTGTAGGGTCTTTCATTAATTTGTGCATTCATTGTGGAATGTTGTGTGAGTAACTGTTTACATTCATCCAAGGAGAACTCACAGTGCATTTTGTTTGACTCCTGGAATTCGTCGTCGTACTTCTTGACTGTGTTTGGAGACTGACTGAACAGTTTGATGTTTTCGTCCAAATACCAGCTCAAGTTCTCATCAAAGATGCTGGCCAGTAAATGAAATTCTTTGTCAACATTTTTCTGGAATGAAAGCAGTTGAAACACCGGATAAATATTTTGAAATGTTGGACATTCACACAAGACACACACAGAGGCAGCTGCAGCACTGTATGTGGTCCATGTTGCGCAGTGGCGGAGCAATTGGTCATAATAGGTCCCCCCACCACCAATACGGGAGGGCCCTGGTCCCAGGGGCAAATGCCCTGCTTGCCC
Source organism: Engraulis encrasicolus (assembly GCF_034702125.1). Lineage (NCBI taxonomy): Eukaryota > Metazoa > Chordata > Actinopteri > Clupeiformes > Engraulidae > Engraulis > Engraulis encrasicolus. Next base: position 20,783,563 of record NC_085862.1, on the reverse strand, counting down.
CCCAAAAGCTCCGTCCCTGATGTTACGTAAACGTATGACCTAAATGTAATTTCATGCATACATGTATTTCACCTGTTTTCCGTTCTTGAGAGCCTTACGCTTGCACACCAGCAGGGGTCCCACTAGTCCAGAGTTGGTGTCCTTGACGGGGTCGACAGCAGAATAGTACAGGTAGTTAATGCAGTCGGCATCCTCTCCTGCAGGCCCCGCCCCTTTGGGGATCACCCAGGTGTATGTGTAGGTGGCCCCTGGGCGGACCATGGCTGCAGGAGGTGGGGTCACGATCCCTAAGGAGATGGGGAAAATTAGATTTAAAGGTAAGTAACCTTTTCAAGTTAATTAACTGAACATGTGTGTACTCTATTTAACCCTGTGCTGATTTGTCAGACTTGTAGCCTAAAGGCTGCCCATTCCACACCCTACCTGCCAGATTAGTGGGGGGAGTAATTAACCAGTGCTTCCCCCATCATCCTCTATGACAGAGGTACCCTGTACTGCCCCACTGCACTGCTCCATGGGGGCCCTGTTGGGGTTGCCCACTTGCACGGGTAAAGCACAAGTGAAATTTTGTGGAGTGCTGCAGTGTCACAATGACAATAGACATTTCTCAGGTGGGCTTTCACTTCACATTCACATTTTTGGATAAGAGCATCTGATAAATGTAATGTAATCTGATGCTAAAATGAGTCATTAGTAGGTGAAGAACTCTCTGAAATACTCCTGCTGCCCGTGAGCTCAAACCGCACTTTAAAGGGGTATGCCACTATTTTGGGGCTTAATACAGTTAAAATCGTTGGCTGGGGTTTATAAAGGTGGTAAAGTGTCTTAATTTTCATGTGAAGCGTTGTCTTGCTTTAAGACAACTTAAAAGAGGGGGTATGTCGCTAAGCTAGTGAAAGCATTGCTACATGCTACACGGATCCATTGACTTTCACTAGCTTAGCAACATGCTCCCTCTTTTAACTTGTCTTAAAACAAGACAACGGCTTACATGAAAAATAAGACACTTTACCACCTATATAAACCCTGGCTAACGATTTTAACTGTATTAAGCCCCAAAATAGTGGCATACCCCTTTAAGAAAGCCCATTGGGAAACTCCAACTCCCATTGTCATTGTGACACAGCACTCCACAGCACACAAGTGAACACTGCACACTGCACACAACGAAATTGCATTTATGCCTCACCCGTGCAAGGGGGCAGCCCTCAGTGGCGCCCCATGGGGAGCAGTGCGGTGGGACGGTACCATGCTCAGGGTACCTCAGTCATGGAGGAGGATGGGGGAGAGCACTGGTTGATTACTCCCCCCACCAACCTGGCGGGTCGGGAGTCGAACCGGCAACCTCTGGGATGCAAGTCTGATGCCCTAACCGCTTACCCATGACTGCCCAAGACATCCCTACAGTGAGTAATAAAATGATTGCTAACTACAGTAAGTAAGTTAGTTATCTCTTGTATGAACACTTAAATTAAAAACAATATTACTGAAAGAACAAGGTGAAAAGCAATAAACAGTAAATGTTGAATTTAAACATTTGTCAAAGTGGAACATTACTGCACTGTATCTCGTTCTCTGAATCTGTCTTATAGCTCCAGCTTTCTGGTTTATTTGTGTACCATGCCTGGCGAATGGATACAAAAAACACTTGTGTAAGCCCACAGCTACAATAACACATATCGTATGACATCCTGTAAAAAAAAGTCCACATCTGAGGACGCTGAACTCAAGGGGACTTTGAGCCTGTGTCTGTTTTGACAGCGCTCCTCTCTGTAAAGACCAAATTTGCCTAACTCGCACAAGGTTATGCAACTTGTTGGACAGTCCAACAATGATCCCTGCAGAGTGTTTGACTTACTTGGCAGTTTTTTGAGTTCACGCAGCTTTTGGGCCGTGTAGGACTCTGGGCGGATGATGAAAAGCAGAAGTCAAGTAAATCGTGAGTTGCATTATAACATATCATGACATACATGTGTTTTTAATTTATTAGACATACCAGGTGAGTTGTGCAAAAAAGAAAATCACTAGTTGGCAACCGCGACTGCTTTTCAAATGCCAAATTTCAACTATTTAAAAATCGTGAATAAGCAGATTGGCCAGATGGACTTTTACACGTAATTCAGTCCAGAGCCGCACTGTATTTTGAATTTTATAACATATCATAACACACGTAGGCTATACAGTACATGTGCTTTATTAGATTTTCCCCCAAATGGCACTCCTCCATTACCTTCCAGCACATTGTGGTAAAGGGTGCCATCCTCCTGTATTTCGTACTGGACCCCGTGGGGTTGGATGGTGTAGGGCAGCGACGCCTTGTTCTTGAAGGTCACTCTAATGGTGTCCTCCTCCTCTGCCCTGATCACAGGGCCTGGAACACGGATCAAAGATAATGACGATCATGGTAATTAATGATTAATGATAGTGATGATTATGGTGATTCATGATGAGTTATTTTTCTTAATTCTTTGCATTATTCTTGCCTTACGTTTGAACACTAATTAGCCTACCAAGTTTAGTAGTCACAATTATACTCATTCATGTACACATTTAAACTGACAACAAGTAGATGGTGGGAAAAAATGAAGGCCACAACTTTACCCAGAATTCCCAGATGCTGTTCCTCAGGAGCTCTCTCCTTGACCTTTAGGAACTTGTCTTCCGTATACTCCACATATCTCACCTTCTTGTATTTCCCTCCAATGCGGTTATTAGCAATCTCAAAAAATGTACCAGCGTCACTGAAATTCATAACGTTACATTGTTTGTTGTTTGTTCATTGTATGTAAAGAAGGCATTCACATTTTCCTAAAGTAGCTTTCATTAAGTCTTTTGATAGGCTACATTATTTGATTAAACATTGTACATCTTCCTATGTCATATATAAGTATGAATTTTCGAGAAGAAGATACCGCACAGTCTTGTCCATCGTGCTGCAATTTATTAAGAAAACAACCTTTCGGCCCGTACGGCCCGAAACGTTGTTTTCTTAATAAATTGCAGCACGATGGACAAGAGTGTGCGGTATCTTCTTCTCAAAAACTGATCTACCCGCTACCTGCACCTCGAAACCTCTGGTGTGCGTTGGTTTCCTCCTTCAAAAGATATATAAGTATGAACTCATAAACCAATAAGATTTTCAGTGATCTGCAAAACATTTATGAGGTTAAAACATTTGTAGCCTCTTAGTGTAGATGGGGTCGCCGGCGGGCCTATTCGCTATTTGCTGAAAATCCTCAACTACATCATGACAACATTGTTATGACAGTGCCAAGAGCCTTAAGTAACAGATTAATCACAGATGGCCATTACAATTTTGGTAACAGTAAGGTTATAACATAGGTGCTGCGCTAAGCTTTTAATAAGTGCTTTTACTCTGTGGCATGAATATCAACATGTGAACTTGATTCAATAATAACGATACAATTTTCAATGATATGCAAATGGTGTGTTAAGTAAGTAAGCAGCACCTACTCATCAGTCCTGAGAGGAGATCCAGAGTACTGGTTCTTCTGTGTGGGGCCGTAGTCCCAAATGGACTCCTCTGCGGCTATGTAGTACTGGCGCATGTCACCGTGTGGCCTGGGCTTGTGGACCTCGGGGAAGCACTTCTTAATCTCAAAAATGGCTTGCATGCCATCTGCAAACACAAATGATGAGGGGAAATTCACATTCTGTCATAAAAGTAATGCATACTTGGCCAATGGAGTCATATCCATTTTGATACTTGATTTTAGCCGGATGCAGGTGGTTTTTGTTTCACTTGGTGGAACATACAGAACAGTAGCTGCACCAATGTATACTAACATTAAAATGATAATAATAATAGGCCTAGTAATAATATTAATAATAATAATACATTAAAAATGTCTTTTCACATAATACGTCAACTTGCCACTATGTACATGCCACAATCACCTTGAAACTAATACTCTGTCAATAAAACACTGTCCTACATACATGTACGGAACAGTACATACCATGCACATAATCATTGACCGCGTTTCCCATGAGCCACTGGCCCGGGTTGTCTGCGTCCATGACGACGTTGACAAAAGATGCAGGGAAGAGGCTGACGGTGTCCGTGTGGTGGCCCATGTGGGTGAGGATCTGGCCGTGGAAGTGGATGGAGTGCACGTCCATCTCGTTGCCCATGCCCAGCAGGTGCCAGTGGATCTTATTGCCCATGCACATGCTGAGGCCCGGCAGGTTACCAAACATGTAGCCGTTTATCGCTGGAGAAAGATACACAGAAAGGAGAGACTTTTAATACACAGTAACTTTTTTGCAGTATTAATCCAATACATAAACAACATATAGCCTATACAAGAGTTGGCCATGCGCATGCTCAGGCCAAACATGAATCCGTTAATCGCTTACTATAAAGTATAACTTTTGCAGTGTTAATTCGACACATAGAGTGTAGGATGGAATATATCTATAGAGGAGTTGCCAAACATATACTTACTAATCCCTGCACACACAAACGCAGAAAGGAGAGTTGGGGGATTAAAGCATAACTTTTGTAGTGTTATTTTAGCATGTAGAGAGTGGTTCCCAACCTTTTTTGTATTGCGTACCCCCTAAGCCAGTGATTTTCCACCTGTGGGTCAGGGCCTTGAAAATAATATTCGTGAGTGTATTGCTGTTGACTATATTTCAGTTTTAATGTGTATTGGGTCAGAGGTGGGCCCCAAACATTACTGAAAATTTCAAGTGGGCCCCAAGTTGAAAAAGGTTGGGAACCCCTGCCCTAAGCAATATTTATCATCCCACGAGTACCCTCCAACTCATGTTCTACATCTTTGCCTTTCTCATTACATGAATATATGCTATATATTATCAAATATGTCCACGTACCCCCTGCAGCATGCTCACGTACCCCCAGTGGTACCCGTACCCCTGGTTGGGAAACACTGATGTAGAGAGTAGGACAAAATACATCTACAGTATAGAATAGTTTCCTATGCGCTCAGACCAAATATGTACCCTTTAAACGCTGCGCACACAAACACTGGGAAGGGAGTTGGGGAGGTATCAATACACAGTAACCTTTGCAGTGTTAATTCAATATTGTATACAAGAGCTGCCCATGCGCATACTCAGGCCAAACACATCATTGGACACACACACACACACAGAGAAAGGAGAGTAGTACTTTTGCTTTTACATAGACAGCTAGACTGTAGGATAAATTATATCTAAAGAACATCTGAGACCAAAAAGCTGGGTGTAGTGTGAATTATTAGTTCAGGCTTCAAACGCAGCATAAACACGAAAGAAATGAAAGGAGGTGTAGTGGTGTGTGTGTGTGTGTGTGTGTGTGTGTGTGTGTGTGTGTGTGTGTGTGTGTGTGTGTGTGTGTGTGTGTGTGTGCGTGCGTCCGTGTGTGTGTGTGTGTGTGTGTGAGAGAGAGAGAGAGAGAAAGAGAGAGACAAAGAGAGAGAGAGAGAGAGAGAGAGAGAGAGAGAGAGAGAGAGAGAGAGAGAGAGAGAGAGAGAGAGAGAGAGAGACTTGTCTGTATGTGCCTTTTCATGGCCTTACAAGGTTTCTTGTTGCTCTGCTGGAATCCCTCATCGTCCTTGTTGACTTTGGTGGGGGCGGTGCAGTAGGTCTTTATATTATCATCCAGGTACCAACTCAAGTTCTCATCAGATACGGTGAACATCAGTGCATACAGGTAGTCTCCACTCTTATCACCGTGAACATCCAATGTTCCTGGGGAAGGAAAGGTCAGCTACACGTCAGCTTATATGCAGTGCAAAAACTCAGAAAAGCAGTTTTGCCATTCACGGTGCATTTCAGTGCATTTATTCAAAACTGTCCTTTCTTATGCAACATTATATTTATGTTTATGTTTACACTAATAATGGTTCTCTCTCTCTGCAAAAAGAGTGTTCAAAATATTTTTTTTTAAGTTGTGTAATTCTGAAAACATGCACTCTTTTGGCAGTGCCACAAGCAGGGCTCTAAATTAACACCAGCCAACCGGCCAAATTCAGTTTGGCTGGTAGGAAAGAAAGCTCACTAGCCACCTTTACTGATGGTAAGTGTATGTTTGGCTAGTGTAGTGTGATTAACATCCAAATCTGGGTTGTGATGAAAAAAGTTAATTTACAGCCCTGGCCACAAGTTCAGATTGATTTTGAGTGTACCAAATGGTGTACCCTTTTTGCATATGATGAGGGGGCCCACGAGGCCAGAGGCTATATCTTTGGGGCCGTTGACATGAGAGTGGTAGACGCGCGTCAGGCAGTTGGTGTCATCTCTGCTGGGTGCGTGGGACGCCTCCAAGTTCCACATGTATGTGTACGCGTGCCCTGGAGAGATGCCATCGTCCTCTTTTTCCCTCAGCTCAGTGTTGTCTGGGTACAGTGCACCTGGGACAGCAGAAAGGGGATTTATGCCATTACTTACGATGGAAAAGGCCACGTCACAACCAGGCAAGCAAACTAGGCCCCCAGGTAAACAGGTCCCCCTGGTAATGAATGGTTGGATACTTGTTATTGAAATGACAGCAATGACAACTTTGTGTGTTATCACTTCCCCTAAAAGTCAACTACTGCTATCAAAATGTCTCTTGAGGGGGCAACTCCCTAAGGCAGTGTTTCCCAACCAGGGCTACGTGTACCACTAGGGGTACGTGAGCACACTGCTGGGGGTACGTGGAAAAATGAAAAAAAATGTATGAGCATAGTCACATTGGGATATAGAGCATGAGTGAGAGGGTACTCGTGAAATTAAAAAAGGGTTAGGGGGTACGCAAGACAAAAAAGGTTGGGAAACACTGCCCTAAGGTACCGTAGTTTGAAAAGGAAAAGGGGGTGCCCAGGTTCCTCTTTGCCTAGGGCCCTCAAATACCTTGGAATGGCCCTGTGGATAAGAATTACGTTGATTACAGTGAGAGGCGCATCTTGCTACCAGGCAAGGCAGGCAGCCGCTTGGGGCCCCCAAGCCCCTAGATAATGAATAACAGCCCACACTTTACCACAGTAGTGCCGATTTTGGTTCAAATGTTAATTTCTTTGCATTTTCGCTTGGGGCCCCACCTGACCCTAGAATCGCCTCTGATTACAGTATACTAAAGGTTGCATGAAATTAATGTGCATTACAATGATACATGTGGTTCAAATACACATAACAAGACAAATGTACTTTGTAGGCGGAGTTGGGCGAAATACCTGACCACATCAAGAAAATTACACTACGTGTAGTTTGTACTGAGTTAATATTAGAATAATATTTCCTTATATAATAATTTGCTGACATAGTATTTACCTTCAACTTAACAGATATGATCCATGGCTGTCTCTACTGTATGTACCTCAAGTTATAGGTAAATGTGATGTCATAGGCCTATCTAGCAAAGCAAAATAGCAATCCATCTGTCTGTCTGTCTGGGGTCTGGTCACCCTAATCTATGTCACTCTGAGTCTCCACAACGGGCGGAGGACACCCATGATCACGACCCATTCTTCCCACCTTCGCTGGTTTTGTTGTAGCTGATGCCATGTGGGTGTATGGAGAAGGTCTTGGTGGCCATGTTCTTCAGGTGAACGTACACCACGTCGCCCTCCTCAGCGCTGATCATGGGACCCATGAAGCCCAGCCACTTGGGCTTTTCCACTTCCTGCCTGTAGGTGGCGTCAGTGTACTGCAAATACACCGCCTTCTTGTAAACACGCCCAATCCGCACCTCACCCTTCTCCAGGTACTTGCGTGCAATTCTGAGGGGGAAAAAGTGTTCGGCAGATTGCTGGACTATCATGAGGGCCAAAAGCCACATATCAACTGAAAACTCCACAGAAAAGTCCTCAGAACAAGTTATTCTTCTCTTTTACTAAATAGCACATTGCAGTCAAGTTCATGAAGTGTTAGTGGTAGAACCAATAAAGGGGGCAAGGTTTTTACATTATACATCTAGGTTGCCTAACTTTGCATCTATGAAATGACTTAAGGTTTTTAAATAGCATATGTCTTTGAAATTGAACGTATTATTATCATTGATTCAGAGTACCACTTTGTTCCACAACTCCACACCTCAACTCCATCTATCTGTAAGACAGTGGTTCCCAAACTAGGGGTCGAGGAGGTATTGCAGCCTGGTGGACGTAGAGAGAAGGGGCTGTTGCCATACAACCTTGAATATATACTTTTATATACAAATCTAATATCAACTTTCCATAAATTGCCTAGTACCTGTATTCATTTGTAAGTTAATATACGTATTTATTTACTTCTCCTGTGAATTTCAGATTGAAATTCAGCAATATTAAGGAACAAAAGATGTTTGGAACATGTGGAAATGTAATGGTGCTGGGTGGCGGAAATAAATCTGGGGTCCAAAAGTGGGTCCAAGTAGAAAAAGTTTGGGAGCCACTTACAAAGGGCCACAGAAAAACATGATTAAAAAGAGTGAACCTGATGAAGCAACAGCGAAATGCGTTGTTCACCAAATAAACTACCAGCAAAGAATACCAGTGTGCGGTGATTCTTCCTTCATTTACTTGAATTGCTCTTACTGCACATCACCAGCTCCTGGACAGTGGTTGTGCACAGGGATGCTACTTTGAGAACATGATAAATTAATTGTTAACTTCAAAACATTTTGATATTATGGATCGGCATCCCTTACAGTGCTGCTAAAAGTAGGCCACAGAGGTTTTCTCAGAAATGAAGTAACTTGCATAAAACTCAAACTGAAACTCTCAAACCAAGTGTTGCTGCAACTTGTGATAGGGATGAAGATTAAGGCCCTTCTCTGTATGGTTAACACCAGGCTTTAACACCATGTCTTTAACTACATAAGAGCGTGTGACCTACATGTGTTCATCAAAGGTATGTCACATAAACACAATGCATAGCCATGCATGGCATGCACGCAAGCACACACACGCACACGCACGCACACATATCGCACCCTAATTTGGTTACAAAAGTGTACTTGTTCTCAGACTTACTCATCCTCCGCGGTGGTTTTGTTCTGGATCTGATTAGTCCCGGTGGGGGCGTAATCCCACGCAATCTCTTTAATTCCTATAAAGTAATCTCTCCGCGCGCAGGACCCCAGTCCCACTCCCAGGAGAAGCACAACAGCGGTCCACACGAGCCTCCCCATTTTTGGCACAGGCATCAGCGCGCCGCATCTGCCCACAGCTTTTATAGATTGGTAAAAAGGTCCCCGCTGTCCAATGGCTCAGGAGGGAGGGGGGAGTGTGTGTCTGTGTGTGCGTGTGTGTGTGTGTGTGTGTGTGTGTGTGTGTGTGTGTGTATGTTGTTGTCTCCAAATATAACAGAGTAAAAACTCTAACCCTACCTCTAACTCTTGCGTTTGGGTGAAAGCTCCCCCGCCTTGCTTAAGAAGAGGGCCTATTGACAGTCTAGTCCAGGTCTGACTCCATACAATGGCCCTGTCAACCACAGGATAACTTAATACCTGGCTGTCACAAAGTTCGAACGTGGTAAGCGTATTAACTTTGCTTAGCATTCTTTAAGTGTTCATCACTTTCCAACAGTTTCTCTGCAACATGTGCAGAACTATATTATATTAGCAAGTTTTTCCAGGTCAGTTTTTAACATGCAGGCAGTTTTTTGTTATTGCAAAATAGTGGACAGCACACATATGACGCAAATGCTGCAAGCACTTCTAAAGTCTAAACACCTGACTGTTTGCAGTGTGGTGTCAGAGTGTACGTAGATAAAAGGTGTTTTGCTTGATACTTTTAAATAATAAAAAAAGTTAGTCTACTCTACTCTAACAGAAATGATATGGCACAAATGCAGCAATCACTTCCAAACGCCTGTCTCTGCGCGTTTGTGTCTGCCCTACAAAGGCAAAGTGCAGTAACTAGGCTGATTATCATCGATGTTCAAATCTCTTCGAGACTTGGTTTGACCAAGAGCATAACAATTAATGTTTCCCAAACGGCATGGTTGACCTGCCTCCCTTGGTTTGCTTATGGTTGTTTGCTTGTCGACAAAGTGGGAGGAGTTCCCGTATTTGCGGGAACTCAGAAAGTACTAGCATTGCTCTTGACCTGACTAGTTGCGACACTAAAAGTGTTGCGTCACTAGGAGGGCACAGCCTGGCTAGTAACTACACCAACATTGAAACTGAGGGAAATCAACGCCTATTAGGTTGGATATTGTGGCGACTACAAATTTGACATAGCAATATCTCTAAAAAATAGACATATGTGGACCATAAGACTCTGTCACACAATAGAGGGGGTGTAATGAAGACCATTTTTGGTCTAAAATCCATTTTGACAAAATATGTAGCTACTGCACTTTGCCTTTGCAGGGCCGGATTGTGTCACAGTGTCTACATGACTCTTGGCAGCTGGGTCTGTTTTGTAAACTGTGACTTTCTGGAACCGCATTGATTTTGGTCCATGCTGGGAAATGGAGTGGACACACACAGATTTTCAAACAACGTCTGATTTTCAAACAACACCTGATTTTCAGGCTTTGACAAGTGGAGTTGCAGACATTGCATGGCTTTGTTTGCTGACGGAACAGCATCGTTTTTCACATAGAAAATGTATGCTGTCTGGGAGTTTATAGTTTGAGCATCGTGTAGATGATAAACAAAACTATTTGAAGGCTCTTGAATTTCAAAAAGCAAAAGATAGACTTTTCAATAGTATGCAAAGACTGAAAAACTTTCTTTAATTGGAGAGAATAACCATTATAAAAATATTGCATATTTCACACATATCTAACACCAAGGATTTAAAAAATAAGTTACAATACGACGTCAGCTCTTACAAATGAGGAACAAGCATACAAAACAAACAGGAATATCATACAAAAAAGACCTTGTGCTTGCATGAAACGATCTGTGAATATCACAAGGTGGATACACTCCGGTTGGGCCTATACAAGGAAGCACTTCAACAAGAGAAGACACCTACATCAGGAGCCACTTGTTTCCTCCTCTTCCATTCGCATACCATACCACTTCCATGAGACCTCCAAACAGAGGTGCCTCTTGTCACCAGGCCAGGCAGGCAGCTGTTTTTTATATATCTGGGGTGATTAATGAAGTTGACCCGGACTTTGCCAGGGCCACGCATGGTGCAGTCAAGAGAATCAGTGGCTACCGTAGTACATGTTTGTGCACTAGTTTGTTGAAGTGCAGTGGAAATCCTGAAAAGAATGAGAGAAATCCTACAGGGGAGGGTTGCCCTACTGAAAATAAGCCTTGGGCGCCTTCGGCCTTTAGTAGGTCAAGTTCATCAACGAGATCCAGAATTCCAAGGTATATCCGGGATAAGCAGTGTGGATCACAAGATTACAGATAAACTCTGATGAACAGAGCAGCTAATTTATTGGTACGCCCCTGCACACAAACACTCGCAGGCACACACACGCACACTCATACCCGCATGCACGCACGCACACACACGCACACGCACACACACACACACAAAGCCTCTTTTAAAAAGTAGTCTCTCTTCACTGGTTAAGCATATACTGTAAATTGTAGGGTGGACTATGCTCAGACAAAACCGCAAACACGCACTCTCTCTCTCTCTCACTCCTCTCATTTTCACACACACACACACACACACACACACACACACACACACACACACACACACACACACACACACACACACACACACACACACACACACACACACACACACACACACACACACACACACACACACACACACACACACACACACACACACACGTCTATACTCAACACACACAGAGGCTCTTTTTAAAAAGAGGACCTCTCTTCATTGGCTAAGCATATAGTACTGTATACTCTAGGCTGGACTCTGTTCAGGCGTTCAGGCTGTACTCTTGCTTGTAGCAGCAGGGTCGGCACACAGCGTTCACCATCCCGTTGACCAGCTGCAGGAACAGGATGATGAACTCCAGCACACTCAGGCCCACCAGGATGGAGAGCAGCGTGACGTCCCACTCCACAACGTTTACGGGCTGGATGCACTTGATCCAGCGGTCTCTGTCGAACAGGTAACTGTGGAGGGACGGGAAGGACAAACACACATGCATGCAAGCGCATACACACACACACATTCACACACACACGCATGTGTACACACACACACGCACGCACGCACGCACGCACGCACACGCGCACACACACACACACAGAAAAGTTAAGTTCAGATGTGCTGGAATTAAGACTAATATGTACATGGCTAATATTAGGTATGACCCTATGAAAATGCACAGGATTCTGCCCTTTCAATATTAACAGTAGCATTTATAATGATCTCTGAAGACACTATAGTGCATTCTAATCACACCAATTCCAAACCCATTCCATCTCTCTGCCCTACCTACTTCCTGGCCCTCCCATCACTGTCCTATCCTGGAAAGGCACAAAAGCCCCCAAAATATACCGTCCATTGACGTTTTATAGCAGACGTCTGGGTGGTACAAAAATATCTAAAATGCGAATTTATTGCATGTAAATTAATTACCAATTGAGATGACTTAAATAATAAAATAGTGGCATTAGCCGCGGTTGTACCACCCGACTAAAACAATGTCAATGACCCATACATGTAAACCCATACGTACAGTATATAGTGTATATAAATAGAAATGCCATAAGGTTCAATTCTGGCCCAAGGTAGTTTCTTGATCCTTCCCCAACTCTTTCTCTCTCCCCATCTCTCACTGTCCTGTGTGATTAATAACGGTGTAAAAGTGCCAAATAATCAGTCAGTGTAAAATTCTGCAGATGCCCAGTGTAACTTCAACTCCACAGCTCTAAACATTGGCACAATATTGAGTAGAATTAACTCTGTATTGTTACGCCAACCAGAGTAAAATGAACAGTATTTTTTGGGTGGGAACAAACAGAGTTAATTTCTATTTACTATTTTCTATTTCTTATCCTATTATTTAAGTTATATCAACACTGGTATTTTTACTCTGTACCTCATATATATTTTTTGAAAATGCTGTGCAGAAACGCACCTGCCGGCGGTGTCGTCGTCGAAGGGGTAGGCCCATCCCAAGCTGGTGAAGCAGTAGGGGCCCTTCAGTAGTCCCAGCATGGACACCACGAAGCAGTACGCCGAGCCAGCCAGCCCCACCAGAGAGGCCAGCACCGAGCCACACATCTGTGCACACACACAGGCAGCAAAACACACAACACAAAAAGCACAAGAGTAGAGGAGACAAGGTCAGTGACATACAGTATAGGCAACACATAAACGCTTCAACACACCCACCACAACATGCACATACCACATGAACATGCATGCACACATGCACACACCTTCAGACATTCTCTCTCTCTCTCTCTCTCTCTCTCTCTCTCTCTCTCTCTCTCTCTCTCTTTCACACACACACGCACACACATGCACACACATGCACACACACACACACACACACACACACACACACACACACACACACACACACACACACACACACACACACACACACACACACACACACACACACACACACACACACACACACACACACACACACACACACACACACACACACACACACACACACACACAGCAGGATGCAGTGCAAGGCCATGGGTTGCACCCCTCGTTGCCTCTCTTGTGCAGCTGCTGCATCCTTAATAAAGAGGCCCTCAGTCGGCCCTCAGGCACTTTATTCAGTTTCATATGAAGAGCTATTTTCTAAAACACTACACGGTTACACTTACAAACAATTTTCATGAATATTTCTTATGATTTTAAGACATAATCTGATTCTGATTTTAAGACAGCATCAGGGAAACTGAAACTGGGTTTACATTAACAGAGAACAATTTTTTTAAAATATTTTTGAAACCAGATGCATGTAGTTTTGGAAAAGAGGTCTTCATATACTGACTGGAAGAGATGAGGCCCTCTGGCATTTGCTCTGCTCTGTTTCATACACTGTCATGAGGTCTCTTCTCTAATCCATCACATGTTGCTTCTTAACAATATAAAGGACCCAAGAACAAACAGCCACATAAACAAACTCAGCACACGCACACACACACGCACACGCGCACACGCACACACACACACACACACACACACACACACACACACACACACACACACACACACACACACACACACACACACACACACACACACACACACACACACACACACACACACACACACACACACACAAAATAGTACTCACAGCACAACTGTCAGTAACCCAGTTGGATGCACACTTCCCCATGCTTAGGAATACAGCTGCCGGCAGGAAGACCTATAGGGAGAGAGGGAGGGGGATGAGAGGAAGAGGAACAATAGAAGGCAGGGACACCACATGTGTAAAAGACGAAAAGAAGAGACAGAGGGGTCAAAGAGAAAGAGAATGAGGTGATGGCAGAGAGAGAGAGAGAGAGAGAGAGAGAGAGAGAGAGAGAGAGAGAGAGAGAGAGAGAGAGAGAGAGAGAGAGAGAGAGAGAGAGAGTGTGGGAGAGAGAGGGGGGGGCAAAGAGAGACAGGGAGGATGTTTAGTTCGCAGTCCTTCACTCTTGGAAACACACCCCAGCAGAATAGTTTGTGATCTCATCCAACGGAAACCCATCCATCACAAACATCCTCTGCACGTGACACTGAAGTCGGCAGACTTGGTGCTAGTTAGTGGGAGCTCAGCTCACAGTTTACTCTCCCACACGCAGAATTCGAGCCTAACGTCAACAACCTCAAGTACACTGTTACTGTTTATAATAGAAGTCACATTACTACATATTTAGAACTTTTTTTTCTCCAAAAATCATGCTCAACAAATTAAAACACCATTAAGTAGAATCCCAAATGAGTTTAAGGTGCACTGTTTATATTCTTAGAAGTTTTTTTTCCCGAATACATGCTGCCCATTCATAATGTTACCTTTTTACTTACCACCACCATCAAATTCTAAGTATTCATTTTGACTGAGAAAATTGCACTTTTCATACATGAAATATCCAGAATATCCAGAAAGACACATTTTTTTAACTGCAAAGCTCACTGTTCCTTGGTCATACTAGTTAATATTAGTTTATTATTCATTAAATATTCATGAAAAGATCAAATTTGGCAATAGACAGCACAGTTTCAATGAGCAGCAGCTGCAATACCTACTCTGGCCACCATCCTACACAATGCACCTTTAAAGCATAGCCAGAAGTGCCCCCTTAGGGCTCAACACAAGAAGGCATATGATTTACATAATAAAACAGACATCTGAAAGCCCATCCCCCCCTAATGAGTACCCTATTCCAGTACATCATACTAAAACCCAGTCACACACAGTACCCTATTCCTGTACATACTAAAACCCAGTCACACACAGTACCCTATTCCAGTACATCACACTAAAACCCAATAACACACAGCAGCGGTGTCTTATCAGTCCTGTCCCCACTATACCGCTGCCCAGCCCGGCCCTATAGGCTACCTCTCACTATGTGATAACACTGCGTTTGCCGGATGGTTTTCAGGTGAAGTGCTTCCCAACCAGGGGAATGTGTACCACTTGGGGTACGGCAGCACATTGCAGGGGTTACAAGGAAATAAGTCGTGACAACAAATGTATGCGATAAAATCACATTAGGACAGAGGGAGAGACATGACACAAGTCAGGGTGTACTCATGGTATGACAAAAAGGCTTAAGGGGTACGCAAAGCAAAACGTTTGGGGAAACACTGGTCTTGAGTATTGAGTGATTGATTGTTTATTAACATTGCATCAGCTCCTTTCAAACAAATCCTTGAAGTTTTAACATAAACAGCATGCCGTTTTTCTTACTTTTTTACATACTGTACAAACAGAAACAAAGATTTCTATGGAGTTCTTAGTACAGGAAGCCCCTGGTGTAGGGAACTCACCGCAATGCCTCCCCCGCCTATCCCCATGAAGAGCCAGGGGAAGAGGGAGACGTGGTTGTCCTGGACGTAGTTGGTGGCCCCGCCGGGGAAGAAGAGCAGGATGTTGGCCACGATGCAGCAGGTCGCCAGGGGGATGAGGGCAAAGCCCAGGGAGCGGGCAAAACCGAAGGAGCACATCACGACGAATGGCAAAGTGCGTTTGTGTGTGCGTGTGTGTGTGCGTCTCTCTGTAGCCGTGTCAGTGAGTGTGTGAGTGAGTGAGTATGTGAGTGAGTGAGGGAGGGAGTGAAAGAGACTGAGGAAATTTGAAAAAAAGGGTGAGGAGGTTGAGAAGGGGGAGGAGGAGGAGGAGGAGGAGGAGGAAAAAATGCGGTGGGGTTCTCCCAGGGTCTGGCCTGGTCTGTGTCCACTGCTGTAATCCAGGAAGGAAACTGTGAGGGCAAAAGCAGTGTTTGTAGGTTTTTAAGTGGACCCTCCACCTCCTGGCCCGGCCCGGCTCTCAGAGGCCACAGGGATGTGACGCAGAGGCTTCCATTCTGGGCACACTGACCCCCACAGGCGGAAGAAGGGCGAGGAGAGAGAGAGGAGAGAGGAGAGAAAGAGAGAGAGAGAGAGGAGAGAGAGAGAGAGGAGAGAGAGGAGAGAGTGTGACTTTCCAGAGGAGACCGATGGGTGGGGGCTCAAGGACTCAGAGTGTGTGTGCGTGCGTGTGTGTGTGTGTGTGTGTGCCATAGACTGTCAATGGTGCGTGCATGTGTGTGCGTGTGAGTGGGTGAGAGAGAGAGAGAGAGAGAGAGAGAGAGAGAGAGAGAGAGAGAGAGAGAGAGAGAGAGAGAGAGAGAGATAGAGAGAGGGAGATGGAGAGGGAGAGAGAGAGAGAGAGAGAAATGGGGGAACCAGAGACGCCGTACACATGTATACAAACTGGTTTAGGAAATTAAAAAGACAAAACAAAAACATAAAGAAGAGAGATAAGTAGGGAGAGAATAACAGAAAGAGAGAGAGCACGCACGACAGCAGTAGAGCATGATAGAAAAGAGAGAGAGGGGGGGTGTAAGGGTGGGGAAGAAAGAGGAAGAGAGAAAGAGAGGAAGCATTCAAACAGAGAGGACGAATCCCCAGGGCAGAGTGTCAGAACTCAGAGCATGTGCTTTCCCATAACCCCTTGGGGTGATCAACCCAACACGTGCCCCATCTAATATACACATGGAATCGAGACCCTTTTCTCATCTGATACCCATAGATTACATATTCTAATATCCACACACCCATACACAGTGTCTTTTTTATATATGTTTTTAGGGCTTTTTGCCTTTATTTTCAACAGGACAGTGGAGGAGAGACAGGAAACGAGTGGGGAGAGAGAGACGGGGAAGGATCGACAAATGACCCGGACGGGTCGCCGGCGTAGTAACCTAGTGCCCTACCATTAGGCCACGACAGGGCCTTTCAGACAGTGTCTTGATTTCAAACTACAACAGCTTGGGCATAATCTTGCACATCACACAAGACTGTAGGTAACCGGGGAAGTTTAATAGATAATGGCAATGAGACAAAAAAGGGAGGAAACATCTAATTGCAAATAGGCTTGCTATCATTTTATACTTTTATTTTAAGTGCCTGGACCCAGTACAGTGATATTTGGTTGGTTTATATTGGGTGTTTAATTCAGAATTAACTCAATTTAATTCAGAATATAAAGTAATTCTGCTTTGAAAACATCATGTAAACGTGGCGACGATGTCATCATGACACACCTGATACACTTCTCCAGCTCAACAGGAGATGGCATCAGACTGACACATATGTACAGCAGGTGAGGGGTGTGGTCCAGCCTCACAGGTGCACACCAAACACCACACCTGGGTAGACCTACTAATGTTTGCCCGTTCACTGTAATGCATGACATGATGAGAACACTATGGAAAATAAACCAACGTCTCGTAACCACTTCTACTTTGAGTTGTTCCCACTGAACAGGCAACACAACAGACAAAAAATTGGTACAATGCTACACGCTCGTGCCTTTCTCAGACACTCACAGACAAAGCTCAAAAATGTGTTCTCTTCGATAAGACTTCTAAGTAGTCTAGAAGAGCAAACATCAGATCCCTGAATTATGGTCAAATTTCAACAGAGAGAGACAGACAAACAAAGACAAACAGACAGACAGGAGGGGCGTATATAGAGAAGCAGGACAACACATTCTGTACATACTGTGCATCCACACATACAGTAGCCTGAGAGACAGACATACAGGAAGCTACTTTATTGATCCCTGAGATAATGAAAGCATCCAGTAACAGCCTAGGCATCCTGAAGCCTTTAAAAAACAAGCTTTATAACAAGATTTACGTCCTGCATTTTAGGCACCCCGAAGCCTTTTAAAAATGAGCTTTATACCGTATCTCACTTTCGTATTGCCAAATAGGTCTGTTCTTTCTGGAATGCAATGTCTGAAGGCCAGGCAGGTTGGCTCAAGTGGCCGTGAGCCTGGATTACCCTCCTCAGTAAGCCGCCATAATGAAGACTGCCTCTCTTTAATGAGCACAACCCTTTGCCTGCATGGACTACAGTACATGGATTAAAGCCGGGGCCCCACCAAATGTTTGTTCGCCCTCCTTGGAAAATACAGCCGGCTTTTTCATTGTTAATTGCTGACAACACGTATTCACGCAAAGGGGATTTGAACAACAGAACTATTTTGTCCCGTGACCCATGGGAAAAAAGGCCATAATAAGATAGAAAAATGCCCAGTACAATGCCTGCCTGGTAGAAGCAGCTTGGCTTGAGAGGGAATAATACTGTTTATGCTCTGCAGAACCAAGCTCGAGTGTTCGATGGCTACAATGTGACAGGGAAGGAGCATGTTGGACCATGTCAACATGGGTGACATGTGACTGAGGCTATGCATGCTGAACTTCTGTATGTCAACATGTGTGATGCAATAGCAAAGAAATAAGCACCTTCAACCGATCACTTCTGCTGTGCTGTGAATGTGTGTGTGTGGGAGGGGAGGAGAGGAGAGGCAGAAGAGTTGAAAGTGGAAATACCGAGGCGGGTCTACAGGTTTCATGGATGATTGCGCACAACACTCCCTTCTTGTCTCTGTGGTTTTAAAACTAACGGTTGGGCGTCAACCCCTTCTCTGTCTATAAATAACTGAATGATAAAGCATACGAGTGGCGCGGATGTGTGGCTGCTTGCAGGAGTTTATTCCGGTACACATCGTATTACAATTTCTGCATTACAATTACAGTCATTGTTTTTCATACTAGCAAGTTAATTAATCTATTAACAAAAGGCACAATATGTATTTCACCTAGTATTGTTATCAATAGATGTGAAAGTGCACTGCGCATTCAGGGACTTGGTGTGTATCTTTAGAAGGTTGACAGTGAGATTAACCCCATCTCATATAGGACACAAACCCAGAGGCCAACACACACAAAAGCACATGGGGGCATCTCAGAGGCCAACTTATACAGAATACATTTGAGGTCCTCCCAAGAGGCCAACACACACACACACACACACACACACACACACACGCTGCACACACACACACACACGCTGCACACACACACGCTGCACACACACACACACACACACACACACAAACACACACACACACACACACACACACACACACACACACACACACACACACACACACACACACACACACACACACACACACACACACACACACACACACACACCACATATGAGGGGCATCACAGTGTTTCCCACAGAATTTTTGGAAACTATGGGGGCAGCGGGATTTTGTTTTTAGGGGGGGTTGGGGGGGTGTATTTTTCACGGGGCAATGGGGGGGGGGGGGGGGGGGGGTTGGGGTGCGGTGCGCCATAGTTTCCTTAATGTATGGGAAACACTGGATAAAATAAAATGTTCAGACCTGAAATGGTTTGAAAATGGCTTGGTTCAGGCCGATCATGGGCTTGGCTTTTTTCCTCTGAATCAGAGCAAAAAAAGAAAGAAAAGGAAAAGTGGAGAATGGGAATGAGTCAGAGGGGATGGAGGGAGGGCCCCCCCCCACATCCCCACCCCCGCCATCTGACCCGCCACACCTGCCCCACCCGCCATTCCGACTCCCCCTGCCTTTATTCTCATTTC
Source organism: Engraulis encrasicolus (assembly GCF_034702125.1). Taxonomy (NCBI): domain Eukaryota; kingdom Metazoa; phylum Chordata; class Actinopteri; order Clupeiformes; family Engraulidae; genus Engraulis; species Engraulis encrasicolus. The sequence continues at coordinate 20,763,587 of NC_085862.1, read as the reverse complement.
AACTCGTGCACACATTCCAAAGTGTTGATTAACACTTGCATGAGTCATTTGAATCCATAGTGATGCAAATATTCTACTTTAGGACATTGTAGTAGTACACCACATCCCAAAACGTTTCTAAGTGAGTGACGAGGACAAAAAAAAAGGAAATTGCATGGAAAAAGTTAGTCAGTTAATCACAATGAGTCCATTCTTCAGGGACTAAATGACACCATTATTCATGTCCTCCAGCCAATACTCTATAGATCATCAGGGAAGCTAACAGAGGGGGCAGGAGGGTCAGTTGTCCCGGGCCTGAGAAGAAAGGGGCCCAGAATAGGGTCCCCATTACATTGTATTCACTGGGTGGGGGGGATCTTTCAGATGACTTTGTCCACGGCCCCACCAAAACTGTCAGCGGCCACGTAGATGATAATGAATTGGTTTACTTGTCTCCAGAGAGCCTTTCTCTTCAAATGTCACACTAAAAATAGCTTGAAAGACCATGCACAGTTGCTTGAAATGAGAATCTGATTCATTCAGAAATCAAACAAAACCAACATTTGTCGCATGAAGTTTTCATGTATTCATCATCATAAAAGTAAGCTTAAACTTAACAGATCTGTTTTATCCATTTTCTTTCATTTACACATCATATTGGTAATCTTTAGTCATTTTGATCATCACAAGTGATTGAGTCAGTACCAACAGCTTAACTATGTATATTTACCCGATTTAGTTATTGATCACCTGTAAGACTGCACAGTGTTTGGTAGGGTTTAGCTCCACAATGCTGTGGGAATATCTCCAAAACACATGACGCATGCGCATGCGCACGCACGCACAAACACACACACACCTACACACACACACACAAACACACACACAAACACACACACCCCTCTTCTATAGGGGCTAAGTCTGTCCATGTGAATGCAAAATCTAATAGCCCACAGCGCAGCCATCGGCCCTTGGGTCAGAGCCGGCCCAGAGCACTCTGGGTACGTGAGGGTCAGAGGAGGGGGCGGCCCCGGGGTCCCACCACGCCCCCACACTGATGACCTGCCCCCTGCCGAACTGGGCGCGCTCATGGCCCTCCACTGGCCAGCGCAGGACGTGACCCCGCCCCCGGAGCTCCTTGGCCACATCCTCTTCTATGCCGCTCTCCAGGTTCACGGTCCACTGTTGGGCTGCAGGGGTCCCAACACACACACACACACACACACACACAGACACAGACACAGACACAGACACAGACACAGACACACACACACACACACACACACACACACACACACACACACACACACACACACACACACACACACACACACACACACACACACACACACATTTATGGGATAAAAGAAAAGTAAGAAATGTTTGCATCTGATTTTACTCTTGGTTGTGACGTGTAACGAGTCATCGTTCACCACTTCCCTTTTCTCAATTCCACAATAGCCCACAATACAACTGGGCTAACTCCTGAGTACCAATAACAAATATTGTCTGCATTAATAAGGCTACTATATAGCCCTACAAAGGCAAAGTACAGTAACTATGCCAACATTGAAACTGAGAGAAATGCCTTCAAAGTTGTAGTTACTGCCAATTTAGCTACTTATCTCTAAAATGGGACAAATTTAGACCGTAAGGCTTTGTCACAAAATAAAGGAGGTGGAATGAAGACCCTTTTCAGTGTAAAAATATGTTACTGTACTTTGCCTTTGTGGGCAGCATAGGAGATAGGAGACAGACTCCATTAAAGTCTTCATTAAAAGTCCTCTTCAGTCATAAAGATTACATTAGCAATGGCTACAGTATTCGCATGCAGGCCTATGTGTGCACAGTGTGAGACCAGGGAAACGGCAAACAAGCTGAGGCATTGAGTGTAAACAAGTATGACGTGTTAGGAAATACCTTCGCTAAAATCCATAAATCCTCTACTGCCCTGGTCAACCAAACACAAACCATCTCTCAGTGTTTCTTTGCCTTCTGGAAAAAAATAAACGCCTTACTTTTACGCATACCAACCACAGAGCCACATTACCTTGTCTGCACGTGTCAAGGCCCTGTCCTATTTAGCCCACTCAATAATAAGCGTCTGAGAATCTGATTGATTCACGGCACGATTTTCACAAGTGCCAGAGTTTTAAGTTTTAAGACGCTCTGGCGAGAAGTGCTGGATGAAACTCAAGCAATGGAAGTAGGGCAAGCAGGCGAGAGAGAGGGGGAGATTCTAGAGATGGCTACCCGCCCCTGCATCTCGCACCGCACTCCTATTGCCACTGGAACAATGCTGATCAGCCACTGGAACAATGGTGGTCAGACTACAAGACAAAAATACAGACCAGTGGCCTGAATACGGACTGCTGTCTGGACACTGACTGCTTTCCCGGGTCTGAGTAGGGCTTACCAGCTTCATCGTACTGCACAAACACACGTGGAGCATCCAACGCCCGTTGCGGGTCCATCCCAAACTCTAGCATATTGAGTAAAACCTGGAAGCACATCCAACATTTTAAAAATTATTTCAGCAATGTATTTAAGACTTGAATATAGAGATAGGGTAGAGAGAAGACAGGCTTTATTTATCCTGAAGGAAATTACGGGATGTAAATATGGTAGGAAAGCACACTTGAAACAATCATCTGCACACACACTGCCAATCAGAACAAACTGATGTAAAGATGGTCTGGTTCACAGAAAGCTCTGATGTTCTGGTTTACAGAAAGCTCAACAAGCTTATAGGAAAAGCCCATTCACCTGACTGCAAAAACCAAACATGTGTAGTGTGTCTGCACAGTGAGTCATAACCCCTCTTCCCTTTCTCCTCAAATTCACATCTGTGCCATTTCTATCACCTTTCGCTTGGGCTTGCAATGTACCAATGTGTGTGTCGATATGTGAGAAAAAGAAAAAACAGATGCTGGATTAACTAGGCCACCTCTGTGACGCATACTACAGCGCCCCCCAATGGTAGAGAAGAGATGGATGTAAGATGTATAGCAAGTTGGAACATGTACCAAGGGACTGCAGATGGAAATTAGCTATATAGCTATAATCTGGCACAAGCCATCTTTTTACTTCTGTAATCAATGTGTATTGTGCATGGTCCCTGTTGAACTAAACTAAACTAAACTAAACTAAACTAAACTAAACTAAACTAAACTAAACTAAACTAAACCAAGATGCTATAGGAAAAAGATATTCTGCTTGCCAAGCTGTGTGGAGATTCATTCATTCATTGTCCAGAAAGTAGAACTACACAGTCTACCTGTGCTATTGGGCTAGGTCTTGATGTTATGAAATGAATTGAAATGTTACGATCACTTCCAGAGTAATCTTCAGGATTATTACTATTATGGTGTCTTGTGTGTGTACTGTGCATGTGTGCACTTTCTCACATGAACCCCGAACTGCTGCACGGGGTGTATTTTGAAATCGCTTTGAGTCAACTTAATTGTATTGTATTGTTTAGTTTTAGTTTAGTTAAGTTTATTTGATAGGGACAGATACCATCATGATCTCCAAAAATTCCGTGGTCCTAGACACGGGTGTTAAGGGCACAAAATCCGTGTCCAGGAGCACAGATTTTGCCAAAATTCTGTGCTCCTGGACACGGAATTGTTTTCCGTGATGGACACAGAGAAGTGCTCTCTCTATAGGCTACTCCCACAGCTCTATGTTTCCACAGTCTTGTGTTTTCTCAGGATTTTTCTAATTTCAAATATTTTTTCCCAAAAAAAAAAACATTCCTACTGACAGGTTAGGGTTAGGGATTGTTTTGGTCTGGGCACAGCTAGTTTTCTTTCATTCATTATATGAATTTGATAGCCTAGCAACCAACTGGAAAGGTATTTCTCAAAAATATGTCTTTAATAACAGGTTAAGGTTAGGGAATGATTTGGTCAGGGCACAACTTAAATTGCTATAGCATTATTTTGTTTAGGATTAGCATTTGGCATGTATTTTCTAATGATAAGAGTTACACAGTGCTGTGGTAATAGCTATAGAAAGCACTTCCGTGTGCCCATCACGGAAAATAATTCCTTGTCCAGGAGCATGGAATTTTTGGAGATCAGGCTGCAGATACATAACATGTAGGTTACATAACAACCAAACAGCAAGCATCATAGCATTTATAGCCAAAAGCTAATTTCCAATGCCCGTCCCTATTGAGTTGCACTGTGTGCGCCACAGTGCCTGAATGTTTCCTTGGCTGTATAGATAGATAGAGAGACAGACAGATAGAGAGACAGACAGACAGAGAGACAGACGAAAGGATGGACGGATGGATGGATGGATGGATATATAGCTACAGTACCTGGATGTGTCCCTGGGGCTGCATGAATGCCCCCATGACCCCCAGGGAGCAGAGCAGTCTGCCAGAGGCCGCCTCTGTCAGCAGGGCTGGGATCAGTGTCTGGTAGGGCCTCTTCTCGGGCCCCATGCAGTTGGCATGGCTGGGGTCTAGCGAGAAAAAGGCACCTCGGTTCTGGAAGGGGAGAGCAGGAGTGAGAGGGTGTCAGGGAGGGTGAGTGCGTGTGCGCGCGCGGGTGTGTGTGTGTGCAGCGTGTGTGTGTGTGTGTGTGTGTGTGTGTGTGTGTGTGTGTGTGTGTGTGTGTGTGTGTGTGTGTGTGTGTGTGTGTGTGTGTGTGTGTGTGCAGCGTGTGTGTGTGTGTGTGTGTGTGTGTGTGTGTGTGTGTGTGTGTGTGTGTGTGTGTGTGTGTGTGTGTGTGTGTGTGTGCGTGCAGCGTGTGTGTGTGTGTGTGTGTGCGTGCAGCGTGTGTGTGTGTGTGCAGCATGTGTGTGTGTGTGTGTGTGAGTGTGAGAGAGAGAGTGACAGAGAGATAGACAGAGAGAGAGAGAGAGAGAGAGAGAGAGAGAGAGAGAGAGAGAGAGAGAGAGAGAGAGAGAATGTGTGAAGGATGAACATACGCCTAGCCATCAAATTCTACAGCTCTTCAATGATTGTGAAAAATGATCACATTTCAATATGTGTGTCTGCTCAAACCAGCCAAACTCGTCTACAGTACATGACTGATTCATAGATTGATTTTTAAGTTTGTGCAAACACAACCCTTCAAAGATGATTTTGAAAAATGGAAGAAAAAAAAAAACGATGTCAAAATCAAAGTGTTAATGATCAGCTATGGCTGTTAATCATAAACCCTGAAAGGGAAGCCCAGTGAATACACTAATAAAAAAAACACATCCGTGTCATACACACCCCAAATAAAACATTACAGGATTACAAGATCCGTCACAATACCGCAGTTATAGCAGTGTAATGTGTTGTGCTGCAAGCTTCCTCAAAGATATTCAATCGATGCGTCACAGGACGAGACCAAGTTAGGTCATTAACCTTCGCTTACACCAAGTAAAGTCATGTATTCAATAACATACATTTACATCACATTACATTACATAACACTTGGCTGACGCTTTTATCCAAACTGTGTGCTGGGCCAATTAATGAACTCAGTGTTACAATCCTGGAGTCATGTTATTATGAGCTTAGGATTTACTGTAGGTCATATTCAGTTACGTTTCTAACAACAAAATGTGATGGAAACCTCTTTCATTGTGTACAATGAACAAAATTCAAAAGACACCGCACACTGCTTACTGTTCTTTTTCTTACTTTATTTTTCGGAGCGAACAACGCGTTTCACACAGTGCATCATCAGGTTCGCTCTTTGCCAACCCCCATTACCCAGGTGTACAAATATATATAATAACATGTAATATTATATATAATAAATATTATATACCTGGGTATATACCTTATTATACCTGGGTAATGGGGGTTGGCCAAGAGCGAACCTGATGACGCACTGGGCGAAATGCGTTGTTCGCTCCGAAAAATAAAGTAAGAAAAAGTAAGCAGTGTGCGGTGTCTTTTGAATTTTGTTCATTGTTCACCCTCTCCTGCCTCACACCTGCACCTGCATTACTGAGGGCTTGTGCACAAGGACTCTCTTGAACTCTTTCATTGTGTCTTGTCATTGTGATTGACGTTTCAGAAGGCAGTATTGCCAAAAGCATATAAAGAAATGCATGTGTGTGTGTGTGTGTGTGTGTGTGTGTGTGTGTGTGTGTGTGTGTGTGTGTGTGTGTGTGTGTGTGTGTGTGTGTGTGTGTGTGTGTGTGTGTGTGTGTGTGCTTACATGAAGGGAGAAGCCACAGCCATGTGGCACCAGGCCTGTGCCAAAGCCCTGGTAGTTGCTGTTGATGAAGGAGCAGGCATTGCCCTCCCCGTCCACCACACAGAAGTACACCGTGTCACTTCCTCTGGGAATCCCGGCTTCCTTCACGGCCCTCGCTCTGAGGAGAGAAAAACAAGCTTCATCTTTTTTGGGCGTTTTCATGGAGACAGAACATTTGAAGATGGTGAGAGGAAAAGAGTGGGAGAGAGAAAAGGGGAGGGATAGGGAACCCCGGTCCCCGGCACAGTAACACAGCACCCTAACCTATCAAGCCATGACACCCTGTCTGAGTTTTCTCTCTTTAGGCTTTCTCTGACAAAGAACAAAGGACATAGAGTATACAGTAAATTACTGGGACATACATGAAATTTAAATATGTACAAATTATACAGGCCATATAAGGGATGCTTACTCTTTAGTCATACCCTGTATCTGCATGTACATTTTAGTTAGGTTTGCGTATTGGCTTCTTCTACCTAATTAATTACTGTAATCAAACCATGGCTGCTGTTAGACTTTTTGCCTGCACAAGTGTATTTTTTTTATAAAAGGAATACACAAAACACACCAACATCAGTAATGTGTGAAACAACATCAAATATCAGGAAAATAAATATGGTTTTGGTCCCAAAATCAATACTGTTATCACTACAAGTACCCAGGGAATGTAGGCCTCCAAGCCACACTGAAACATTTTTGGATGTCGATGTCAACAGAAAGAAAGAATGAGACGGCTGTGTTTGTGATGGCAACCAGAGAGTCTAAAGTCTACAGTTTATGACCAATCAATAAAAATATTCCCTCCCACCCTCCCTCGCATCTCTCTCTCTCTCTCTCTCTCTCTCTCTCTCTCTCTCTCTCTCCCCTCTCTCTCTCTCTCTCCTCTCTCTCTCTCTCTCTCTCTCTCTCTCTCTCTCTCTCTCTCTCTCTCTCTCTCCTCTCTCTCTCTCTCTCTCTCTCTCTCTCTCTCTCTCTCTCTCTCTCTCTCTCTCTCTCTCTCTCTCTCTGTAGGTATTGGTGTTCTCCTCTTGGGGAGGGGTTAGGTAAACACTGCTATCTAAAGTAAGCACACTGTGCCCATCACAGGCTGGTACCAAGCTCTGACAGAGCAAGTACTGTGGTGCCTGAGTGAGGTGGGGTAAAAGTAAAACTGAACTATGGCTAGAAGTGCGGTACGTGTGAAGTATGATACTCTAAGTCTAAGCCTCTGACAGTGACGTCCATTCCTGTGCTTTACTATCTCCACAATAAACTCAATTGTAATAATAAAGGATGATGGGGATGTTCCATTACAAACGAAGCAACACCTACTATAAACAAACAAACACACTGTAATTCACAGGGTCTGGCTGATAATCTACTATCATTACTTGGGAATGTCTCTGCTGGACTCCAGTGGTTAAGTTGTTTCACTGTCATGTGCTGTGTAACCTATTGAGTCACCAACCACCCTCATCGCCAGGGCCGCTGACAGCTTTGACCGGGCCCCAGACAAAGTCATCTGAAAGGCTCCCCACTCAATGCAAACAATGTAATGGGCATGCAAATGAGCTACGATGCGGATCGGTGAGAGCTGCCACAGCAAATTGGAATGTCGGACTGTTTGCGCTCTGCTTTTAACGGCCATACTCCTCATACCTAATGATCACTTTTGTCGCTCGTGTCGCTCTTGCCATGAATACTGTCCAGCAACTCTTTGTAGCTTTCATTTTGATATGTTCGTGGGGGCAGCCGTGGCCTTATGGTTAGGGAGGAGGTCTTAAGATCAGAGGGTTGCAGATTCTAATCCCTCCCTCACCTCTCCCTACACCTCAATCTATGGCGAAAGTGCACTTGAGCAAGGCACCTAACCCAACATTGGTCCATGGACTGTAACCAACAACCTGTACTGTATCTAAATAACTGAAAGTCGCTTTGGATATAAGTGTCAGCTGAGTATAATGTAATGTAATATAAAAGGGACCCAATTCTACCCCACCTCCCTGGTCCTGGGAAATCTGGCCCCTTTGCCCCCACCCATGTCGCTATCCCTGCTCCCGGCACCTGTCCATGTGGATGAGCTGGGCACGCTGCTGGCTGTAGTCCTTGGCCAGTAGCCCCTCCAGGGGCACCTCTACCTGGGCAGGGTCTGCGTTGAAGTGGGTGGCGTCAGCCAGGCTCAGCTTGAAGGCCTCCACCAGCAGGTGTAGGTAGTCAGCACTGTTGTGGTCCATTCCTGATATGAGGGAGGGCAGACGCCGGTAGGGCAACATCATTCATCACCAGTCTATCCTTTCCATTCATTTCAGTTGAATTCAATTTTTATACAATCTTTGAAAATGTATTTTTATGAGCTTTTATGCCTTTATTTTGGACAATAGAGAGGGACAGGAAACGAGTGTGGGGAGAGAGACAGGAAAGGGTTGGGAAACAACCTTGGGTTTACTTCAGTTCAGTTTTAATCAACTCAATGGTATTCAATGTATTCTTTGTACAAAAAAGACAATTTGTGTGGAGCAGAAAAGCAGTACAGCACCATGAGGCATCATGAGTACTGTACCGTATATCTGTCACCTTTTATGGGGAAGTTCTCCACTATATTCAGAGCAATGAGGGCAGCCATCCCTTGGCCATTTGGCGGGACCTCCCAAAGTCTGACCGTCTGTAATATAACAGCAAAATAATACAGCAATAAAATGAAATAAAATGAAAACCTCAAACATATTTTCAATGACCTGTAGAAGTCACCTACGACAGTACAACATTGTACCATCACATGAATGAATTTTTTTGTTGAAAAGTTTATGAGGACAAGATAACATCTACATGTAGGCGTCTATTCAGTACCTAGGATCATCATCTCCTAAAGATAAAACAGACATGTGCACAGTCAACACTGATTGGCATGCTTGATAATGATCTGTGGGCAAGACTAATCCGATCTGATTGCTGAGTGCTGACATGTGAGTAAGGGTGTAAAAGTGACAAAAAAGGACAGGAGGAGAGGAGGGGTGAGTGAGGCCTTATACAGCAACACGTTCCTGCACTAATATAGACCTTATAGTCGGTGCAGATTGGCACGTTCCTGTGCCGCCTACCTTGTAGTGAGGATAGGCACATTCCTGTACTGTGTACTTTGCAGTCTGTGTATGTGGGGCGAGCATGTTCCTGTGCTGTCTACCTTGTAGTGACAAGGGGTGTAAATCACAGCCTTCATGACGATACGATACGGTATCGATTTCTTAAATCAGGGATTCTATTTTTTTTCGATACTTAAGAATTCCCCACGATACGATGCGGTTCGGTTCGATTCGATTTGATTTTTTCCAATTAATTTTCTACTACTATTGTGTTATGGAGCTAGGGCATTGCACAGGGGCAGCGATTCGATTATTTTCGATTCTTAAGAATGCCCCACGATACGATGCGATTCGATTAAATCGCCGGCCGATACTTCAGCATGCTTCTGCATGGCATACCTTGTGGTGAAGATAGGCACCTTTCTGTGCTGGTGTATATAAGCATGCTTCTGCATGGCATACCTTGTGGTGAAGATAGGCGCCTTTCTGTGCTGTGCACCTTGTAATTCGGTGCAGAAAGGCATCTGTCTGTGCTGTATAACATGTAATTCACAAAGATAGGTATGTTGCTGTGCGGTATGCCATATTGCACGGCAATAATGAGTGCCCCCCTGTTGAAAAGTAACATTTTGAACAATATTTCAATAAACACACAAGATGTTGTTTTACACTTACTCTATAAGCATTTTGGGAATAACTTGTGGGTTTATTAAAATATTGTTCAAAATGTTACTTTTCAAGAGGGGTGTACTCATTATTGCTGTGCACTGTATATAGTACCTTATAACTTTTCATTGCACTTTACACTACAGTGTTTTTTTATTGTATTAACACTGTTTGCAAGCTGCAGCCTCTTTTTATTGAAAATTTAGAGTTAAAGGGTTTATGAAACGAAAACAAAGTAAAGGAATTGGACCATTTCCAGGACAGACTCTAACAGTTCTAAGCCTTGTGAATAAAATGGGATATTGTCTGGGTGATATTTTGTCCTAAAAGTCATGTTAAAACGTTCCCAAAAAGTGTTATGTTCGTTTTTTTTTGGTGACATGCAAATTTTATGCAAATGATATGCGTGACATAAAAGGGGGGAGTTCACCTCATTCCACCTTGTTCAGATCAATGGCGGCTAGTACCAAACCAAAGCGCAGTGTCAAGCAGTGTGTTGCTGGAGGGCCGAACGGTGCCAGCTGCAAAAATGGCTACTTGACAGAAGGAATATCTTTGCACAAGTTCCCTTCTGTGAAGAATGATGGAACTGTGGCCAACTGTGGAGAAGGCTAAAACAAGGGCTCTGTGGATCCAATTCGTACGCAGGCACCGGTGTGGCAGCTTTTGTGATATGCACCGGATTCTCATCCGCCCTGTAGGCTATCTGCTTGTAGGATAGACTGAGTAAAGTTAAGTATAGGGTACAGTTGGGCTAAATCAAATATGCCTGTGTAACAACAAGACTCTGATCTAATTCCAAAGTGTAGGCATAACATAAAAAACATTTGCTGACCATATCGAAGATTGTGTAATCTCTGTTTATGTTGACATTCGCTTCTTGCCTAGGACTGGGTACCGAAATTCGGTTCCTTAATGGAATTGAATGAAAGGCTAAGGTTCTACTTGGCATCGAAACGTGCCTTGGCTGTCGGTTCCACATTTCGGTTCCTAGATGTCCATCACGTCAGTTATCATTTCGCATTTATAACCCCAGAACGTTAACGCAGTCAGAACGGCAGTCGCTTCTGGCAAAAAATCTGGTAACATTAATTGTGATCATTCGGGCTTGCAGAGACTGCTGGCCGGCTACAACCCCCTTTTAAACAGGTCGTCAAATCATCTATGGATACTAACGCTGTTACGAGACAAACTACCATCAGCCCATCTTTAATTTGTGTAGGTTTACCGAGAAGAGTAGCCTATTTCTAGCGTTTGTAGACGGCAAAGAATTCAAACTTTGTCTTCGATACAGCCACTGCGAGCCAAGAAACAGCAAGAGGTGTGCAAAAGAAGCATTCCATCATTCTCACGCAGATGGTTACATCGGCATATGAGGAAAGTAAAAGTCGGCAACACTTTTCACTCCACCATGAATCATCAAACAGTGTTGGGGACCTTTTCCCTTTAGTGGTGGGTGGTGCGCGCATTCTCTGACTTTTTGGATTACACCGTGAATCATTGCAAAGTTTAAAATTCATGTCAATAAAATGCAAACTCATCAGAAGCATCAGGTGAGCTCAGTCACTTTTGGCCGAGCGAGAGACTTTCTTTGTGCCACGGAACGCAGTAACGTGGATTATTGAAACTGAAGACTTGATTTCTTCTATGTGGATATTTTTTTTCCCGTTTGGTAGCCTATAGGCCTAATTACGGACCATGCAAAGAACTCGAAACAGAGCGCGCCCAGTGCTTCACTGCGTGCGTAACAAGCTATAGCCAAGTCGCCTCCGCCCGTTCCCCAAATCCGCCCGCCTACTTATAAGTGATGATAGTTAATTATGTATGTCACTCCAGTCAGGAATGGATATCGACATTGAAACGGTGATGACATTTAAAACTGAGTCAAGCGGCCATAAACAGCATTGTAATGAAAGGTGTCGTAACGGCAGCATGAAGGTGGAACTTTAAAATCACGACGACATTCTGGCTAAAAACTCGCCCTGGCTGCTTCCCTGTTTCGCTTTAGGACTACAAGTGTGAACGAAATAAGCAAAACAGCATAAAGGAATAACAGAAGGCTAACGGAAATACCTACGTGACCTGAAATCAAGCTCGGAATTTATAAATCAGCGGCGATATTGTGCAAACCTAGATTTTGGACAGGCGGAAGTTATCCTCCAAATTACTCCTATGGAAGGTCCACCAAATGTTAGCTAATATTGCTCATTAACCTTATCTACACAGTTGCCGCTATCCAAAAATATACGATAGCATAATCAAATAGTATTTGAAATAGTGACATTATCACGTTCACAGTGAAGTGATCAGTGAAGTGGGCGGAATTTGGCGACCTTACTTGTTTTAAAAGTGTTTGCAAGAACAACATACCTGTTAGCTACTACAAAAACTGCTGAAACTTGCCTGATTTTAAGACAAAAGTTGGAAAAGTGTCAACAGGCCAAATCCTGACAGTCAACGGGACGGCAGTGACCGGTCAGACAGTACATGCTTTTCCATTTAAACAGTCCCTGCGCGAGGCCAAAAACTCCCCCTCACACAGGGCATGTTTTAAAAAGGAGCGTGTGCAGCGTTAAATAAAATGAAATATGAGTTTCTCCTTGTTGTTTTGCCGCTCAAGTTGTCTGGGGCTGATGCAAAACTTCATGCTGGTTCAGTTTGTAATCAGGTAAATTCGCACGATTGTCTGTGCGATTGCCATGAACATCGACTGTATGACTATGACCTGATGCTCCGATGCAAAGATGCACACCCACGAAATGGATAGGGTTGGATTTAGATTGTAGTTCTCAATTTAAAATAAATTCCCGGGAACTTCAACTGGATAATGAGGTAGGCTCGGTGGTCGTTTGAGATTTTTAAACATTTCTTTCAGTGTTTATAAATTAGGAACCGAAAATGGCACCGTCAGGAACCGGCATTGAAAAGTAGGTTCTGGAACCGGAACCGAAACCGAAAAATTCTGATCGGTACTCAGCCCTATTCCTGCAATACATTTGTCCCACATCGCTTGCCATAGCCTCGTACAAGCAGATGTACATGTGGATGAGAATTCCGGTGCATATCACAAAAGCTGCCACACCGGCGTGGTTTTGAAGCAAGCTCATGGTCACTGTTGTGCTCGGCACATTTCCACCCCTCGTGCTTCACCACAAATGTGGAGATCGCGGGCATGGTTGGACTGAAGAGAATGCTATTGTCTCAAGCAGTTCGAACAATTGACATCGCAGGCGTGCAGACTGAAACTGCCCCTGTAACTGCTCATGAACTGCTTTGCTTTAGGCTACGTTTTACCTTGTCCATCTGCTTTGTATGTTGTTTTCAGGAAAGGGTAATGCACATTACATGCCAAACCGATGCAAATGCTCTCGGGATATGCACTTTTTTGTTGATTGCCATTCAACTGGTCAATAAATTGGTTTTGGGATATCCGCGCTTCAGCCTCCGTGGTGCTCTCGGTCGAGGACAGCCAACTCACAGACTGGGCTACTGCTTAGCAAATAAACGGAGATGCATATAGCGTAGGCCTACTTTTTTTCTCTCTTCTTCTTTTTTAGGATTTCGGGGCTGCTCCAACAGCCTATTACCTCCGTTTTTTCTTTAGTTGATAATATTTTTGCATGTACATGCATTTCAATCACACTATATCGCGCAATTGAATCAAAATGCCCCCCATTTGTCAACAAATACACACGCCATGTCATCTTTGGGTCATGGCAAAGCGCCCTTAGCAACCGCAACCATAAAGAAAACAAACTGTCAGGCTAGGTCAACAATCGTCACTTCGCCTGTCAGACATGTCACTTTCTGCAGATGTATCAGTGCCTCTGAAATAGATTTGTGCTGCTGTTTTTTTTCTCATGAGGTTGGATGTGTGGTTTTTCGACACGCTGATGTTTGTATCAGAATTTTGGTTCCTTTATAAGATGTGGGTTCATCAAATGTGTGTTGTTTTCTCAGATCACCATACTAGCAAACCAGGGACTCTCCTCTTTGTTGTCACAGCCCAGCTCATTAGTCATACCAAATTTCACAGAATTCACACTTTGAGTTGCCATTTTCACAAGTTCCTCCAGGATGATTGGGTTCAAAGTCTCATCAATGCTATCAGAAAAAACAAGGCTTTAATGGGAATGACCGTTTGTTTTCGTTTCATAAACCCTTTAAGCATTTGAGTCAGCACCCTCCCAATATATTTGAATATGAGTGAGGCCTGCTCCCGGCTGAGTAGCTGACTGCACTGTATACCTTGTAGTCGGTGTATATAGGTGTGATCTCTGTGCTGGTGTGGTTCTTCAGGTCCTCCAGACTCAGCACACCGCCGTTCTCCTGGATCACGTTCACCACGGCCTCCGCTACCCTGCCCTCGTAGAAGCCCGCTTTCCCTCTATGGGCCATCTCCTATATGATGGATGAATTTTAATTCATTATTGCCTCGTTTCCACTGCCAGTTTTTTTGGTAGGCCTACAGCTCGACACAGCGTGACTCTGCCGCCACTTTTTGCTTTACGATTGAGCTGTGTCCTGCCTATTCAAAAGCAAAAAGTGGCGCCTGAGTCGCGCTGTGTCAAGGCCTACCAGAAAACCAGCAGTGTAAAAGAGCCTTTAGTCTTCTTCAAGTCATTCATTCTCCCTTTTAAGATATGTAAATGTTTTTTTCCTCTTGAGAGAGGTAACAACATTGATAACATGAATATTACGTAAAGGAAAAAATGTACATGTTTGAAACAGAAAAAAAACTAATGGCTTTTTTTGTCAGAAGGCGAAGATAATGTACTGCTATGTACAATGCAAACATTTGCGTGGGAAAAACACCACACTGCACATTGTACATTTACATTTACAATACACACAATCAGGATACAAGCACGGGAAAAATCTGTGTAAATACACTCGAATGTTCTGTCGACGATATATACGTACACACATACATCCTACATAATTGAATGTTTGTATGTCGTACATTTGAGCCAACGCTGTGATAGCAAGAGGCAGTCTCTGTGTATTATGCAAACTCTCTCCCTCCCTGACAACAGCAGGGCCTGTGTGTGTGTGTGTGTGTGTGTGTGTGTGTGTGTGTGTGTGTGTGTGTGTGTGTGTGTGTGTGTGTGTGTGTGTGTGTGTGTGTGTGTGTGTGTGTGTGTGTGTGTGTGTGTGTGTGTGTGTGTGTGTGTGTGTGTGTGTGTGTACTGATCGATTGGTAACATTATCACAGAGGGTTGCCAGGGAGGGTTGGCCATGACTACCCTAATGCATCATTCCTGTTTGACATCGAAAGGCAGAGGCCCCCAAATGAGCCCATTGTAAATGCATGAGGCAACAGATACTGTTAGAGACCAGTGTTTGCCCTTGTGAGTAACAGTCTACTTGTCTTATCACACGTGTCTCACTGCCATTGATTTTCATTCTTTGAGATGAACTTTCTTAGTTGACCATCTTCTGACGTTGAGGGCAGGGCAGCTCTGTGAGGCTGCCACAGAGTACTACTCACATCTGCCTAGCCTCTTAGCCCAACACACACATTGCCAACAGATTACATAAAAACATCAAGTTCAAATAGTAATTTGTTTAGCTAAATGACACAACTTAAAAATGAAACTTTGACACGAATCAATCAAAGCTTAACATTTTCACTGTTATTCCAGCTTGAATATTCAGTATATAGGGGGTCGTACACATTTGAGCTTTCATTTGTCCCAATTCCCTAACATCAGAAATCCAAAATTAAGGTCCAACAAGAAAATCAGATTCAAGGGGCCTGATCTGACCCTGAATCTCAAGAGAATTATCATTTAAACAGCCACTTAAACAAATACTCCTATATTCACTTATCAAACATGTGCCTATAGGGCCTTGGAATTGGAAACTAGCCTAAACAGTTACCTGGAAGGTTTGAGCCAGGCCAGGGTTGGTGATCACCTGCCCATGTTTGGGTGGCTGCTGGTTGGGCAGGAAGTCCCCTCCCAGTTCCCTGCCTGCGTCCCTCATCGCCTTTGTCCACTTGGCCCATTGGAAAGCGGTGACCTCGGCCACTGGGAATCCCTGCCTCGCCAGATCACACGCCGGCTCCAGAATATCAGCCATCGAGAGCTGCCGGAATTAACAAACACACACACACAAACGTGTGCGCGCGCACACACACACACACACACACACACGCACGCACGCACGCACGCACGCACGCACACAATAAGTCACGGAGAGGGATGACATTCTGACCGACCCACCCAACGGAACTACAGTACAGGAAATTAATTACATTTCAATGGAGAAATCCTGTCCCAAGGGGCTAGACATAGTCACATCCTACCACCTTCATATCACAGACGCTTAGGAGTAGACAAAGCAATGTGCTCTTACGTCATAATCACGCTTGTGTGGTAAATGCACGTACACACTGTTCACCTCTGTGTAGTCTACATTCTATGTACTGTATCTCTTTGAAAAGGTAAATTCCTTTTGAATTTTATTTTCAATGTAGATATACGCATGGGTGTGATCATTTATCTACATTCCGTTGCCTTAATTACATATTTCTGAAACACAACACTACTGTTTACTGTGTGAAGCCTGATTACATGATTATTCTGGCAGTTTAACAATCTGGTTTATTAAACTTGGTTTATTTTGATAGCCCCGCACCGATTACTGGAAAGTGTTTGCATATTGTCACCCGGGACCGTAGTAAATTGAATCTACTAAGTAAAGGGGAAAGTAACAAGTATGAAACAATGCATAATCCGTTTCTGGGGAGGGCTTTGAGCAAGTCCCTGAACGGTCGTAAGGGGCAGCTCAGGAAAAATGACTCAGAGCTGCGAGTGAGTGAATGCACCTAAAAATATCCCCGACCACAACGCAGCAAGTCCCTCTCATTTGTCACTGCTCAGAGGAAAATATTTTTTTGCACTGGTTGTTGACTGTTTTGCTGGTGATGACCTTGTTGTGAGGAGTCCATGCATAGGGCATATGCATACGTAGAGTAAAGCAAGAGACCCAGCCCCATCTTAAGTTTGTATGCGGACCATGGGAGACACAATAAAGCAGTCAGTATTTGTTAATCGTTTAAGTCTCGAAAAATTATTTCATGATTCCAAGAAGTTTTCATAGTAGCTATTAATAGCTGAAATGTGCAGGTGCAACTGGACTCCCCTTTGCTATAAATCATGCCAAGTGGGACGGCTTGCAGTAAGACCATTGAAGGCAAACCCACTCCATACAGCCATACAAAGAACCCAGGATAGGTGAGCCTGGTGCAAGAGACCCCAGCGCTGGATTGAAAAGTGGAGTCATCCTGCATGGGAGTAGTATGCAGGGACTGTTTACAATTTCATGGGCCACTGGGACAAACAACAAGAAAGCCCCCCCTCCATGGGTGTTGTTTTAACAAGATTCAGGGTTTCAGGCCAGATGTTAGAGATCCTATGCTGTTGGGGGTAAAAAAAAACTGTGATTTTAACGCAATACGAAAAAGGAAATATATAGGCTTGGCCTTCAGGGCCCCCCTTGACTCTTGGGCTCCTGGGCCTGAGCCCGGTAGGCCCATGCAGTAATCCATCCTTGGCAGTGTGCTAAGGGAAAGGCAGGGTGATGGCAGAGATTCTTTAAGTATATAGAGATATGCCAATGTAATAGGTTGCTGTGGGCACCTAACATGACCAGGTTCCGGTCTGCCTAAAGGGACGTGTCATAATACTCCTAGCATGAATAGAACAGTCCTTCTGCCTAGGTCTGCCTAAAGGGGGATTTCCCCCCCCTCGCCCTTGCAATAATAGAACCCGGAAACAATGGGCCAATGGAACCTCTCTCTCTCTACTCTCTCTGGTGATGGTGTTGCCATCACTAGAGTTGTAGATGCACTTACTGTCACAAAAACAAGCCTGGCCGTTGTGTGTGTCGGTCAGAGCCATGTCTTTATTGTGTCATGAGCCAAATAGGATATGGCATGCAATAAATGCGATTAATGCGACTAATTAAGCCACTGACATGAGGAGAGCGCATATACAAGCTACAAGTAAAAACACTGCAATGAGACCGCATCACCATTTACAGGATTTTTACATTACATTACACTTATCCACTATTATCCAAGCAGCTTACTGCTATTTAGGTGCAAGGTATTGGTTACAGTCCCTACAGCGATGTGAGGTTAGGTGTCTTGCTAAAGGGCACTTGGATGGTATGGGATTCAAACTTGCAACCTTCCAATTCTAAGACCAACTCCCAGACCACTAGGCCATGGCTGCTTTGACATGTCAGAAAGACTAATAACAGCCTTATTAACTAAACACAATAACCACACGTGCACACACACGTGCACACACACATACACGGGTGGGAGACGTGACGCCTTGTTTTTTCGTAACATTGGTTAAAAACCTACAAAACTGTTATTTTCCTTTAAAAAACAAATGTCAATGAAAGAAGATGTGGTACATTATGTTTCATATTAGTCTTAGATGAGAAGAAACATTTTTGTTAAGATTTATGTAAAGGTTTATATGTCAAATTTCCTGCGGTGTGACTGTAACATTAATGAAACAATATATAATAATATATATATAAATTAACCAACAACATTTTGAATAATGTATGAAGCATTTGGCATGATTGCATAAATCTTAACTTTAGATTAAGATATGTGAATGTGGAAAAAACTCAAGACAGTAATATTAATTACAAGTTCAATGTCGTAACACAAATTGCGTCCTGTGGGGTGACATGTATGTCAATGTTTGTGAATGGGCAGCTGCAAGGCCAACTACAAGGGTCTTAAAGACTGGCTCCTAACCAGTCAGTACCTCAGTTATTGGAGAGTGCAGTGGAAGTTTAAGGTGACTCTTAACCTCTTAATATGTCTTCATATTGCAATCTTTCTGTCACGCAATGCTTAGGTTCATTTTATGGTGTCCTGTGGTGTGACTGCTCTTATAGGAGGAAAAATACGTTTTTTTATTAATGAAAACACATATTAAGATTAAACACAATATCATTATCAAGTTAAGATCAGCTCAGATGTCAGTCATGTATACAAATGGATTAAAATGGCTATAATGCAGTGAATTCCCTGTGGTGTGACTCCATTTTCCTGCGGTGTGACATGCCTATGCTATGTGTTGATGCAGGACACATTTTCCCAAAAATGGCAAAAATAAGGTGAAATTCCACAGACCACTAAGTGCTTTATTTTTTTCTATTTTTTTCCAATTTTTATCCATCATTTTTTTCAGGAATTTGAAAAACGTTTTTTTTTTTTTTTGCGTTACGCCCTTAAACGTCAACCACCCACACACACACACACACACACACATGAGGCCATCGGAAGCGTACCCATTGTATGTGAGCCGTAATTCCATGTGAGGGACCCCCAGGATTGGTGACCCCGGTGTGAGGGACCCCAGTGATGGGTGAAGCATTGATGACGGGGCACACTGGATGGGAGAAGCATGATGGGCAGTTGCGTGAGGGGCACCATGAGTGTGTGAAGTGCACGGGTGCGCTTCCCGAAGGGGAAGGCAGTGTGATGGAGTGACCATCACTAGGGTTGTGGGTGTGTTCTGACTAACATGCCGACGAGCCTGGCTCTTTGGTGTAGCGGTCAGAGCCCCGGTTTACTACCCCGGAAGGTCCGGGTTCGAGTCCCGGCTGGGCAACTCTACTCCCCTTCGCTACACACACACCTACTCCACTTCTCCTCTCCACGAGTTGTGAAATGGAGGAACACCCATTGAGGGGTTTTCCCAAAGATAACGCTCCCATGTCCTATCTGCACTGATAAGCCCAGTATCTGCAGCTAGGAATCGAAGTTCTCTGAAATAAAAAAGGGGACGCCAGGTTTGTGCTAGACACTGGGCCGCACAGACATTGATAAATTACAGGTGCACGGTGCGTCATTCTTCATCCGCAACCAGTCATTAAAAAGTGGTTGATTAACCAGAGCTGTATTATATGTGACAAATGTGTGCATGTGCATCTCTAGGAACAATCAAGATGTGTAGTCTGACGACGGTCCACGAGAGCCCTAAATGTTGCGCTAAATATAACTCATTGGGAGCTCTTTCATCTTCAGAATTTGAACATACCAGTACATATTTTATTATGCAGTTATTTTTGGCATTGATAAGGAAACCATAGTCCCTATAGAGCTCAGGAAAAAGCTTTTAAAATATTTACTACACAATTGTAGGCACGTAACATATATGGGAAAAGCAGATAAATGACAGATAAAGAGATGTACTAGGTTGCCCCCATCTCCTTGAAGATGACGGTACCTTCTGGCTTCCAAAAAGACGCACAGTGTCGCACCAGCAGGCAGCTGCCCCGGGCACAGTGATGTTGAGGGCGTGGAAGGGTGGGGGAGGGCTGCCCTTACTGAAACCCAGGCTCTCCAGCAGATGCAGGCTCTGGGCCCTGGCTGACCGCCCACTACAGGAAGAGAGGAGCCATTCATTACATTATATTACATCATCACACTTATCACATGTAAAACAGCTATTGGATTATGTTGATTGTCGCTGTATACTTACAGTGGTTATAAGCATTTTTCACCAGGAAGCTAAAACCAAAAATGCTTAACAAATACGTTTTTTTTTTCTTTTTATGTGGGGATGTTATTGAAATGAAGACGTGTGAGTTTAATCAGACTTGGTACTGAAGCATCAACAATAGAGCTGGCAAGCAACCTGGAAGCATTCAGCTTTCTTGTTTGATTTTAACACCATGTTGGTTCGTAAGGTCAGAAGTTCTGCATTACATGACACTTTTGCATTAGCTGACAATTTAATCCACAGCAATATTTTACAGAGTATTGGTTACAGTCCGTGGACCACTGTGGCGTGTGGTATGGTCTTCAAGGGCACTGGATGAAGGCATAGGGAGATTCGAACCGGCAACCCTCTGATCTTAAGACCACCTCCCTAACCATTAGGCCACGGATGCATTACATTACAGGGGTGGTGGTGGCACAGGTGGTAGAGGAGCCATTCGGCAACCAGAAGGAGCCCAGCTCTGCCTGACCCCATCGATATGTCCTTGAGCAAGATACTTAACCCAAAGTTGGTCCAGGTGGCAGGGCGGTATCCTGCATGGCAGCCACTGCCACCGGTGAATGAGAGTGTGAATGTGTGTATATGAGGCATACAAGGTAAAGCGCTTTGAGTGATTAAAGGAGTGGAAAGGCGCTATATAAATGCGGCAGGGCTCAAGGGCACTTGCTCAAGGGCACTTCATCCATGGATGAAGGAGGTGTAGAGAGGGTGGGATTAGAACCTGCAAACCTCTGATCTCTCTCCGTTGAGGAGGCGACAGCTGAGAGGCGGAGCACTCAGTTGTGAATTGGGTGAGGTTATGATGAGGTCAAATGGGCATTTTCCCCCACAGAAAGGTTGAGAACCACTGCTCTAGAGAAATAGATTTGCCTCTTATATCACGCTGAACTACTGCCCTTGTTCATATTAGGAATGAACAGAACCTGTTTAAATTCCAAGTTAAGTCTGGTGGCTCAGCCTACACTATAGCTTTTTGGGCACATTTGAAAGTAAAATGATGACACAGTTGTTAGCCTATATTTGTTTAATAAAACTGCCTTCATGTAAATGTAGGATAAGCAGTTCAAATAGGCAGGTGGATGTGTGCAAAAAGGGATGTGAGAGGCGGAGTGTAGGCCTATTGGCCAACTTGATGGTCATAAAGAAAACAAAATAGAACCCATAATTTAATTTTCATACAACTGATTGCACCAGCATAGCC
This sequence comes from Engraulis encrasicolus, assembly GCF_034702125.1. Classification (NCBI taxonomy): domain Eukaryota; kingdom Metazoa; phylum Chordata; class Actinopteri; order Clupeiformes; family Engraulidae; genus Engraulis; species Engraulis encrasicolus. The sequence continues at coordinate 20,741,926 of NC_085862.1, read as the reverse complement.
TTCCATTAGACCTACCTCCCATTTAGTCCGCGCACATGCCCGGTTCGTGCATCATAGTACAGACAGAAGCTGTCCCCACCTACGCCAGTGCTGCACGGTTCTGTCACGTTCAAGGCGGCTGCTACTGCAACAGCGGCGTCCGCTGCGTTTCCTCCTTTTTTGAGAATGTCTGCAAACAAAAGTGTTACGTGTCCACAAACAGGTTTATTGAAGTCAGACCTTGCAATAATAGAACATCGCCCTATAAGCTGTTACATACTTGAGACGTGTAGCCAATTAGTTCACAAGGAAACTTTACAAGTTGTGGTGGGACGGGAGCTAAATCTGATGAGGGATCACTGACCTGTCCCAATAACAGATGCCAGCGGCTGACTGGAAGCAACACAGCCATGTAAACAAACCACAGGTGACCGGCGGGAGCGAAAAGGCAATTCAGGCAACATCCTCCTTTAATAAACAAAACGCGTAAAGTATTTACATGCCTACTTGAAACAAAGTTTCCCTTATCCACAGTTTACGACCGCCTTCGACGATATGGCAACTGCAACTGTGTAGCATTTTGCCGATGAGTGCGTGTGTCCTGAAGCCTAGTTTACATAGCGAACAGTAGACTCTATTCCTGACTATCTTGACAAAATTCTCGATGAACTGTTGCAAGCGCTTTGAATTCCTTGACAATCCACGATCTCTGTTATCGATTGGTTTGGTGAGGACATGACGAATCAAATGCATAGCGCATCGATTTAACATAGACTGCAAGTCTTATGTTGACTATCTATCTCTGTATGTAGGCCCTATGTATGTAGGCATAGCCTTGGCTATATGTAGCCTATGTATGTGTGTAGGCTATGTATATAATAGCCTATGTATGTATGTGGGTGGTTGACGTTTAAGGGCGTAACGCAACAACAAAAAAACGTTTTTCAAATTCCTGAAAAAAATGAGGGGAAAAATTGGGAAAAAATAGAATAGAGTGGTCCGTGGAATTTCGCCTTATTTTTGCCATTTTTGGGAAAATGTGTCCTGCATCAACACATTGCATAGGCATGTCACACCGCAGGATGAAGTCACCACAGGAAATTCACTGCATTATGGCCATTTTAATCCTTTATAGGCCTACATGACTGACATCTGAGCTCATGCTAACTTGATAATGATATTGTGTTTAATCTTAATGTGTTTTCATTTATATATATATATATATATATATAAAACTTTTTTCCTTCTATAAGAGCAGTCCCACCTCAGGACACCATAAATAGAACCTATAAGCATTGCTTGACAGAAACATTGCAATATGAAGACATATATGTGTGTATGTAGGCTATGTAGCCTATGTAGCCTATGTATGTATGTAGCCTATGTATGTATGTATGTATGTATGTATGTATGTATGTAGGCCTATGTATGTATGTATGTATGTATGTATGTATGTATGTATGTATGTATGTATGTATGTAGGCCTATGTATGTAGGCCTATGTATGTATGTATGTATGTATGTATGTATGTATGTATGTATGTATGTATGTATCTATCTATCTATCTATCTATCTATCTATCTATCTATCTATCTATCTATCTATCTATCTATCTATCTATCTATCTATCTATCTATCTGGCCAGGGCCCCCCAGGCTACAGGTTGCTGTGTTGGACCCCCGCAGAAGGCAAATTCTGTGACAAATTTACATAGATAGTGTCACAATTACAAGGTAGGCATTAAGGATAACTTGTCTACCAACTGTACCCAGCACGACAGACTAATTTAATAGTATTGCATCTTGTCACAATTCTGCCATTTTTCACTTTTGGCCAATCAAGGCCCCCCTGGCAGACGCCCCCCGGCTGCAGCCATATCTAGCCTGTGCATTAATTTGACCATCTATCTATCTATCTATCTATCTATCTATCTATCTATCTATCTATCTATCTATCTATCTATCTATCTATCTATCTATCTATCTATCTATCTATCTATCTGTCTGTCTGTCTGTCTGTCTGTCTACAGTAGGTTAAGAATTACAGTACATTGCCATTTTGTGTCTAATATATATATATTTTTTTTACAACCATATACCCCATGCAAAGACATGTCAATTCCAGTGAACTAAAGCGACGCCAATTAAAGTCAATAACTATAGCATTAAAACCATGTTAGCCACTAATATACAGAGATCTCCAAAGGGCACAGGAGGGCATTTACAGGTTTTCTCGTTTGGTTTGGCTAATTTCTTGAAACTGAGATGACATTATACTGTAACCATTGGGTCATTTGGCCAAACATTCTTACACTTCTGCACAACAGTTCAGATAACTAGCAAAATGTCATATACCTCCCAAAACACCTCATTCTTGCATCAGCACTAAACCTTCTCCTATATAAATAGTCTTTGGCTCATTTGCATTCATTTAGTCCGTCTGTCATAATAAACTGGATGGTTCCAGAGATTCTTTAAGTATATAGAGATATGCCAACATAATAGGCCTAGGTGTCTATGGGCACCTAACGTGACCAGGTTCCGGTCTGGCTAAAGGGGGGTGTCATAATGCTCCTACAATGAATAGAACAGTCCTTAGGTCTGCCTATAGGTCTGCCTAAGGGGGGCCATAATAGAACCAGGAAACAATGGGCCAATGGAACCTCTCTCTCTCTCTACTCTCTGATGGTTCAGCATAACTACATGGATCCTTATCACTTGCTCATATCACTCCAAAAACAGTTTACCCGTGTGTCAAAACTAAATTTCTTCCCCACATACGTATATCATCAGTACCCCCAAAATACATTGTCCCTTTGCCATTGTGTAAGCACTGCAAGTCAATTTGGTTAGATGTTTTGTCTACGTTCAGAGAACTTCAAACCAAATAGTGGAGAGGGTAACACACCGCTGGCATTGATTAGGGCTTTTTGTAGTTGTAAGTTTGTGCAAATCACAGGCCTACTAGCTGCATTTCGCACAATGTTTCTAATTACAATGCGCTCATTCTAATCTATGCATATATTTTATTTTGTACAGAATTTGTTTAACTTCAGAAACAAAAAATAAGTAGCCCCCTGTCAAAAAAAAACCTTTTTCATTTGACCAGAAGACATGACATGGCTCTCGGCAGATCCGGGTGTTTCGCTCATCACGAGAGCCAGGTTACAGAGGACACGCCATCATGTTACATCTCTCTACGCGTCTCTCTCTCTCTCTCTCTCTCTCTCTCTCTCTCTCTCTCTCTCTCTCTCTCTCTCTCTCTCTCTCTCTCTCTCTCTCTCTCTCTCTCACACATACACACACCACACACACACACACACACACACACACACACACACACACACACACACACACACACACACACACACACACACACACACACACACACACACACACACACACACACACACACACAGTACTTTCACTTATTCATTCCTTCCTTTCTTTCTGTATTTCCTTTCTTTCTTTCTTTTAATCACTAAATCAACACATATCAAAAAGTAACTTGTAATCTTTCAGAAGCCATCAACACTAGTCTACTCACACTTGCTTAATCGTTTGACCTTCAGTCTATATATTGTTCATGGAAACAGGCAAAGTAGAATAGCTAAGGTGTGCACTCCTCCACATCACCACGATAGCCTATCCACCATCCCTCCCTCCCTCCCTCCCTCCCTCCCTGGAATGATCAGATTGTAGAGGCAGACCAACCCAGTGGTAGAACATTAACAGATCCACGGTTGTCATAGTGAAACAGCCACGATGTCAATTGAATTTGAGGCGGTGACGTCATATCACAAGGAGTCTATATATAGTTTGCATCTCCACCAGCAGTTCCAGTTCAGTGTTTTTTTGACCTGTGGATATCAGGGGGGACGATTTGACAGCCGCTGTCACTAAGCCTGAAGGAGGACACCCGGTGTGTGTTGGTCTTTGGTGGAGACTTTTCTGATTGTTGCGAGGGGTTGCCTATAGTTTTGCGCCATCATGTGTTCTGGTAGCTGTGCCAAGTGCCTGGGTATCACTCTGATCCCCCTGGCCATTCTCTGCCTGCTCTGCAACATCATGCTCTTCTTCCCTGGAGGTTACGTTGCCGATAACAACGAGCACATCTCAGATGAGGTGTGGTACATGGGAGGAATCATTGGCTCTGGCGCATTGGTAAGGGAAAAAAAAAACTTTTCCACACATTCTGTCACATAGTTGAATACAGCTGTTTGCTTTTGGAGGTAAAAGGTGGGAAAAGGAGTTGTATGGTGTTTTACGGTGATGCGAATTGTCATCAGAACTTATTATATTAATTTTAATAATAAGAGTTTTTGAGTAAAACATGTCTTAGAAAATACTATTTAGGAAGACGAAATATATATTGAGATTGAAAAAAAAACAAGATATGGTGCAGGTCGTTTCAATTTAAATTTTCATCAAGCACAAAATTGCAACTTGGCATAGGCCTGCTAACCCCTTTAAGATGTGAAAGTCTGATGTTAAAATCTTCCAACCATAAATAGAGGGAATAAAGAAGGTGTATTAACACCTGCAATGAAACCTCACCCTCATCAGACCCTGAAATGGCTTTCCTTAAGTACAGTACTTTGTGCTGTGTAACCTTACATGCTCTCTTCCCAACATGCAGATGATTTTCCCTGCTCTGGTGTTCTTGGGTCTGAAAAACAATGACTGCTGTGGCTGCTGTGGAAATGAGAGTTGCGGCAAGAGGTTTGCGGTAAGAGACTGAATTTGTTTGTTTAAAAAAACATAGGGGCACTCTACAAAAACCCCCCAACACTATTGTTGTACACAAACACCCATGAAATGTAAAGATATTCTTCAACATTTTTGATAGATGAGAAAAAAAAATGTTTGTGTTTCTCCCCCCTATTTTCTTCGATTAAATACTTATGTTTCACTGTTGTTGTCATATTATGACTGAAAAGGTAATCTAATCTGCCTGGGAAATTAGATCAAATCCCTTCCTGTTGAGAGGATCTAATTCAGGATGATAAATCACCCACAGAGCCAGGTTTCAGATGTCAGACCTGAATAGGCGAGACACTATTTTTTCCTTATTTATTTTTCTATCCTTCAGATGTTCACCTCCATAATCTTTGCTGCGATCGGCGTGTTGGGAGCTGGATATTCCATTGTTGTATCTTGTGTTGCTATCAACCGTGGACCTCTGTGCCAGCAGCTTGACAACACCTGGGGTTATCCTTTAGTTGGCGGGTAAGTTTTTGCATCGCCACAAACTATAGACATACTTTATTCACCTCATCATCAGAGTTAAAATAATGCAATGCACATGCAGATGCGCTCAGAGTATTGGAATCTACAGAATTCAACTCATTGGCATGTAGAAATGTAGAACCTGATTAGAAATAAATAAATAAATACTAAGTGGTCATTCATACTTTTTTTTAGATAAGATTAGAATGCACACTTTATTTTTCCTCCAAACTTTTTTCCTGACATTAAATAAGACAAAGGCTTTGTGAAAACAAATTTCCCTTAGTGGGCAACAAATATATCAATCTAGGTATCCATCCATCAACAGTAGGCCTATGTGTGGAAGAGGTTTTGTTAGTCATAAACTAATCTCTCTCTGTCTCACCCCTGTAGAGAGTATGTGACCAACCATACTTCTTGGGACTTGTGTGTGGCTCCGGAGCGAGTGGTGCCGTGGCATGTGACTCTGTTCTGCATGATCCTGGTCATGAGCCTGGTGCAGGTGGCTCTGTGTGCCTTCCAGGCCATCAACGGCCTCATCGGGACCATCTGTGGAGACTGCTGCGGATGCTGCGGGGTAAGGAGCAGCCACACCATCAGCACACATACTGTACACAAATATACACATACAGACTCAAACATCCATGCACACACTCACACACTAAGAAAACCCTCTCTGCTTGAAGTGCCATGTGAATATGGTCATGCAGTACAAACAAAGGGACATAAACAGATACCTGACTGACTGACTGACTGACTGACTGACTGACTGACTGACTGACTGACTGACTGACTGACTGACAGCGACAGACACACACACACATGCACGCACGCACACAAACACACACCATGTCACTTCCAAAGTAGATATTTTGCAGTAATTACAAAAATCTAAAAAGGCTAACATTTTCAGTTTCGTAACAGCAACTGTTTTCATTTTTCTCATGATGGACTGTGTTGTGTGTGTTCTCTTCCAGAGTGATGACAGTGCCTAAGGGAGCGTCCGAGGAGACTAAAGGAGTGTCGGTCGTAGGATTGAATTGTACTTGTCTATTTATGGTGTTTTATTTGTGTCTTTTGAACTTTTTTGTAACTGAGTCCAAACTTTTGCCTGATGGTGAATCTGATGATGGCAAAAAAACAAAGACAAAAGTCTGGGCACTGGCTCGTAAATATTTATTTTTGCACATTTAAATAGCTTTGCCTTCAAAAGCTGCGGAGCTTATCATTTTTACAGAACTCGTAAAGATTGTGATTTCCCTTCTCTTAATCACAAACCTTTCACTTTGTAACCTTGCTTGTCATTCATGTTTTGTAGAGCAATACATGTTGTCAATTTTTTTTGTTGCTTCAAAACCTGAACGTTATGAGGGAAACAGTATTGTTATTTGCTGTTGTTATTTCATGATCAAATGTTATCCAGCTCTTTTTCGTCGAAGTGACCCTGTTTTACGAATTGTGTACTCTTAAAATTCTTTCTCGAGAACTTGTGTGGTTTCCTTGAATATCTTGTCTTACCTACTCTTTTCAAAGTAAATTCAGCATAGGACCCTCATTTGTATTTGTAAATGAATGTAGCTTCATTTGCATATTTACTTCTTCTATTCCGTCTGAATTTCCCTGGAGGCCCTTATGTAACTTTATTACTTCATCTCACGCTGTTCTCATTAATAGACAGACGTTGTTTGCTTCCCTACTTTGAGTAAACTTTGAATGTTTCCCCAAGCTGTTCCTGTGCTGCTTTTGTCCCCTGAAGTTTATGGCGGCCATTTACAGTCCAGTTATGTTCAGGTTTATGACAGGCCAATGGATGGTTAGCTATATTTTAACTCTTTGGCATTTACAAAGGGCTCAGCTGCACAGCACCAACTCTCTCATCACAAGGGAACATCAAATGACCTGATCCGGGAAGGGGACAACTGATAGTCTATACAGTAGCTTCACTATTTGTATTGTTTAGTGACTTTTGACTGAGTGAGTTTTGACTTAGACTAACAGAGAAAGTCTTAACTTATGTAATGTAAATTACATATATGCATTGTAGAGATTTCTGTGTTTACTGTAAAACTTGCAGGGAAATATGCATTTGTGAACCACTCACAAGAGCGGTTTCCGCAAAGGAATCCATAAAATGTGAGCCTGATTACTTTGCTGATTTGTTGTTTTTGTTGGCGATAATGCAAAAGTGACTATAACCATCTTTTACAAGGCAGTTTGTTTTCATTCCATAGGCTGTAAATGTATATTATAGATACACGTGCAAGTTCAGATCAGAGGTGGACATGGCGCACCTCTGACAGATGGAATTATCTCTCTTATCTATACAGTGACGAGACTTAACAAACACACACAACCTTCAAACTTCTGCATGAACTATGAGAAAAGGGAAGATGGGAGCAGTCAAACCAGTGACCTTAAACACAAATGTACCTTTATCTTGATAAATCAGCTTGTGTTTGATAGCATACTGTAGGTTCATATCACAAAGGTTATGTGGGCTACATTTTTAAACTATCTTCATTTAAGACCTAATATTAAGATGCTGTAACTACAGTATAATTCTCACTATTATGCACACTGCAGTGTATGCCATGGAGGAATTATAGGCTTACAATACAGTTTCTGTGTGCTAGCGATACATTCCCTATTTCTTCCCATCCTATGCGGAGAACAGTAGGCTACATTTATTACTCATGGCCCCTCTCCAAATCAGTTTGTGTGAAGAGAGTTACAAGCTTTATCACTGGTAATTAATTCATTAAAGGGACACTGTGTGAGATTTTTAGTTGTTTATTTCCAGAATTCATGCTGCCCATTCACTAATTACCTTTTCCATGAATACTTACCACCTGCATCAAATTCTAAGTATTCATTATGACTGGAAAAATTGCACTTTTCATACATGAAAAGGGGGTCTTCTCCATGGTCCGCCATTTTGAATTTCCCAAAATAGCCATTTTTAGCTGCAAAAAGGACTGTACTTGGACCATACTATAAAATATTTGTTTATTACTTAGTAAACTTTCATGTAAAGATCAAATTTGGCAATAGGCAGCCCAGTTTCAATGAGCAGCATAGTTGCAGTACCCTTTTTGACCATTTCCTGCACAGTGTCCCTTTAAATAAATGCAAGAGTTTTGGAGATAACACATTTCTTGTACCTGATACAAAATAGCCCACAGTAGGCTATATTGATTAAAAAAAGAAGTCAAAGTAAGTGGTAAAGAACCATTTTATTTTTACTTTTTTTTAACAAGTTACAAGACATTTTTAGTTCCAAAGACCTCCGATGAGGTGACATGTTCAAAAATTTCACACGGCCTTATCCTGGATACAGTAAACTGCAGTCTAGTTTTTGTTCTGTGTGTGTGTGTGTGTGTGTGTGTGTGTGTGTGTGTGTGTGTGTGTGTGTGTGTGTGTGTGTGTGTCTGTGTGTGTGATTGCAGAGCTCTAGCATTCAACATCCACATACCCTGTTACTCTCCTCTTTCAAAATAAAAGCCCTCTCTCCATGTGTTTGAAGCCAAATGTGGTGCTACAGGATGGCACTGTGTGAATGCTACACATTATTCCTCTTATCTAAGCAATCCACTCATTATAAATGCATATAATTCAAACATGGTTTAAAAAAAACTATGTTGACATCTGCCACCGTTAACACTCTTATAAGTGGCATCCACCACTGCAACAACTGTATAGCTAATATAGATTTTACTCATACCATACGTACAGCAATAGATCTATTCTCTCTCAAACGAGCTTCCCCTGACCACAGCCTCTTTTCATCGCCTCTGCTACGTATATTACTCTGCAATGCCCACAGTGATCATTCTTAGCATGAGCTTGTTTTGGAATAACATTTTTCAAATATAACTATAACAAAAGAAACAAAAAAAACCAATGCCATTTTAAAAAGCCTTTTGTTCAGCCTTTTTGTGTTAAGAAAAGTTAAGAAAAGCTCTTTTCCAACAGCCTCTCCGGCCTCAGCCCTGCTCAAGATAGATCGCACCACCTTGATGTATCTGGAGGGGATCGGGGACAGTAGGCCCACTTCTGAAACCTCCACCCCCCACCTCCACTGGAACATACTATAGTCCCCAAAACAGAGCGTCATCATCTCCCCTGGCTGTCTTCTCTCTCTCTCTCCCCCACCAACAGGCATCCCAGAGGACCCCACGCCACCTCAGCCATCCACCACCACCACCAGCTCAGGCCCAGCAACAAGCCAATCAGTCCCATTTGCACAAAGGACGTCATGAGCTGTTTGGTTCGGTTACGTGAGGATTTGTGTGTTAATGTCTGTGTGTGTGTGTGTGTGTATGAGTGACTCAGGTCTATGCCGCCCCCCCTTTTTTGTTCAGTTTCCCCGTCCCCTGTGTGTCACTGTGTTGTTGATGGTTTGTGTGTGTGTGTGCGTGTGTGTACAGGCGTGTACAACACATGTTTATCTGCTTGTCCCCCTGATAATTCTGACCATAATGTAAACCCCCCCCCCCACAACAGTTAAGTCACCATACAGTGTGGAGCAGTAGTCCACCAAAGGCTACAATAGCATATAAACTCATTCAACATGCAAGTACAAATAACAAAATACACAAATGTTGAAAAGAAAACTCAAACTGGATTCAACATCTCTGCAGAGGGAGAGACAAAGACACGGTGTGATTTTTTTTAATATGATTATCCAGTTTGAAAAAAAAGAAAAGAAAAAAGAAACAAAAATAATCAATCAGTTCTGTTTAAAACTGTGGACACAATTACCTCAAGGATACAAAATACTATTCTTTTTGTCTCGTCCCTGCAGGTATTACAATACATGCTCTCTAGATCATGGCGAGTTGTTGCTTATATAAAGTATTATCAAAGCCACACATTCAACCACAGCCTGAACAAAAGGTAGGAACTAAAACATGATGATCTAGATGATCTAACTTCAATCTTTACTTCTTCATCATCAGACATCTTGAATCCCTTGCTGATTTGTAGTGCTTTGAATTAAAAAAAAAAAAGTGTTACAAAAAAAGAAAACAACTAAAATCTCTTTCTCTCTCTCTAAAAAATAATGAAACATAGCTCTTGATAAATACTAAAAAAACGCTTAATCTATATTAAAAGTCATAAATGCACCAGATGCAAGAAACTCATCTAGGCTATTTTTACAGTATGTAAAAAAGAATACTGTAAGCAGTATAAAAGTACATGATACAAAACATATGTCTACACATTGCATTTTGCAGACATGGAGCTTTTAGTGATAGAAATGCTAACTCAATTTGAGAAACAGTTACGGAGATAAAATATTGCTTCTTTAGAAGTTTAGTTGAATACAAATTTACCTTTTAAAGCTTTTATCGCAACATGGCACACAGTAGAAAACATTTGATTTGGTATTTTTCTCTCAGAAGTATGCAAAAAAGGTAACACTTTCAGAAAGGTTTTTAAAATCCTTATTTCTTGCACTCTTGCCAGCATGGATACTGTGTACATAGCCATTTAACTACAACTTGTTCAATGATAATAATAAACAGCTACACATACACACTAACTTTAAACCAGTGACAATGGCCTTGCTGATTGGATGCGTGAGCATGGAGCCTCCAAAGGGTGTGGTACTGTATTTCATCTAGTCACACAAGCACTACAAAGTAGGAAGGTTGGCCACTGTAAAATAAAGTGTGACCAAAACACACACAGAAAAAAAAATACTTTGTTTGTTTATAATGCTGCATTGTTGCTCGAGGGAAGTGTGGTCGCCTCAAAGACCTCAGAGTTTTTGATCAGATGGCGCTGAATTCGGGTGCGTGCTGCATTAGTGGCAGACCACCATGACAGTTGCCAATGTATACAGTGGTGCCACCTACTGGCTGTGTAATGTCCCTGCTCCCTGTTTGTTTATTACCATGGATGTGAACACTAGACACCGTGTTGACCACTCCCGGCGGCACTTAGGGTTCAGCCACGTCAAAAGGGCTGAGCACGACATCTAGTGTTCAGAATATCTATAGTCGAATACGTGGTAAGGCTTAACCTACAGGCGGCTGCCTATTCAGTCTCCCTTCCTGTCCCACAAGCCACCCCGAACACCCACACCCACACCCACCAAGCTGTGTCACCCCTACACAGAAACAGGAATGCTATGTCTTGCTTTCTCCCCACTTGCTCTAAACACAGGGTGCTAAAATTGAACACTGTCCTAACTTACAGAAAAGAATGACTTTGTTCCACTTTCTTGTTCAGCCATGACTCGCTTGTGTTTTTTGTTTTGTTCGGCTTTGCTCTTGGCTTGATCAAAGACTGCTTTGGTTATCATTTGCACTCAGTTTCACAACTTCTCAATGGATTTCACTGTCAGTAGTGGTAGTAGCTAAGAAGGCGCAGGAAGAATAAAATCGTTGAGTTAATGACAATGATGCTTTACACACAAACACACACACACGCGCACACACACACATACACACTCGACGTAAAATAAAAACCTTTAGAGAAGAAGAAAATTCACAAATGTTTTACAATTGTAGAAAGGAAGGTAGAAAAAAAGTGTCTGTTTGTTTGTATAATAGTGTGTGTGGATGAGGGCCTCCAACTTCCTGCCTGGGCTGGTCTCTAGAGCCAGGTGACTGACTCCACATCGAGCATGGGCATCAGGTCAGCGTCCAGGGGCCCGCCCAGGTCCACGTTGGTGGCCGGCAGGCTGTCCAGGAAGTCTGGGAAGCGGCTCTGCTGCAGCACGTTCATGTTGCCCTGCGCCATACTGTCCCCTGCTGAGATAGGAAGACAAAGACAGGAACACTTATTATTATTATATTTTGATTTATTATTATATTTTATTATTTTATCAATCTTGCTCTGTGCCATGCTGTCTCTGCTACTGAGGTACAGGGAGGAACACTTGGGCAATTGGTGTGTATGTGTGTGTGTGTGTGTGTGTGTGTGTGTGTGCGCGCGCGTGTGTGCGTGCGTGTCTGTGTGTGCGTATGTGCGCAGTGTGTGTGTGTGTGCGTGTGCGCAATGTGTGTGTGTGTGTGTGTGCGTGTGCGTGTGTGTGTGTGTGCGTGTGTGTGTGTGTGTGCGGTGAGTGCGCGCGCGTGTGTGTGTGTCATCCTACCTGTGTCCATTTCCTCCATGTTGCTGAGGAAGTCCTCTGGGGTGGTGGGGCAGTTGGTGTAGCAGTTGAGGCCCAGCCCACTGTCCGTGCTCTGCTCCCTGGAGTGGTAGGGTCCACTGTGGAGGGAAGACAGACAGACACACACACACAGACAGACAGACAGACAGACAGACAGACAGACAGACAGACAGACAGACAGACAGACACACACACACACACACACACACAGACACAGACACACACACAGACACACAGGCACACACACACAGATTAGCTAATGCTATGAACTTTCAGTTTGAACATGCTTCCACATGTAATAAGCTAATAAATACTGTATAATTAAACATCGTGTGTAAAAGGTTACCTTTTTTAACCACTTTAATTAAGTGAAAGTGAAAGCCCAGTGAAAGCCCATTGGGAAACTCCAACTCCCATTGTCATTGTGACACAGCACTCCGCAGCACACAAGTGAACACTGCACACTGCACACAACGAAATTGCATTTATGCCTCACCCGTGCAAGGGGGCAGCCCTCAGTGGCGCCCCATGGGGAGCAGTGCGGTGGGACGGTACCATGCTCAGGGTACCTCAGTCATGGAGGAGGATGGGGGAGAGCACTGGTTGATTACTCCCCCCACCAACCTGGCGGGTCGGGAGTCGAACCGGCAACCTCTGGGATGCAAGTCTGACGCCCTAACCGCTCACCCATGACTACCCTAAAGTGTAATCTTGAATATGACACATTTAATGTTTAAATGCGCCCGTCTTCAAGTATCACCAGTCTAACTCAGTACATGACTACACTACAGACAGTGCCAGGACACGACTGCATTCCCAGACCACGCTACATTATGGAAGAACTCAACCCCTCTTGAATACACATCCAATCCTCCCTCGCTCGCTGGCCAGACCAGCTGCTTCATGTAACCCAAGCACCCGCACCGGCAGGCTGAACACAGAGCCTTCTGTCCTGCCTGGCTAGCTAGCCTTTGAAGGGGTTTTGGGGGGCCAAACTGCAGTGGAGTGTGCCCAACCAGTGGCGTTTTTAGCCCAAAATTACCACAGGGGCCTGAGAGGGGCCCACATGGCCCATGGCTGTGCTTGCACTGCCTGTGGCCAGGGAAGGTCAGACTTGGTGTCCAGGGAAACCACAACAGGGGAGTTTTTTTTTTTCAAAGTGAGGAGTCTGCACACTTGAAATCCTTTTACACGTTTTATTCCGTGGCAAAACTATGCTTCAACCATTGAGGTCTTCAGATTCTCTACAACAGGGGTGGGGAACCTCTTTCATTCGCGGGGCCATTTCAAATTCCTCCGAGAGCTGTAACTACGAACACAAACCAGGATTTCCTCCTGCACTTTAGGCCTATATTGAAGGCAGTCAGCTTTAAAACAGACCCCACATTCTCTAGGTCCCCTGAATATAACTTCATTGTATTGCAAATATAATTTCAAAGATTTCTTTACAAAATATGTCATATTGCATGTGAAGCTGCATAAAACGGCAGATAAAACGGCCTTGGAGACATACCTGTAGGTTCCTCACCCCTGCTCTACAAACACAGATTGACTAGAGTGACTAGTAGGAGTCACACCAGGCCAGGTTCTGCACCTTAACCTGGGATGTGCGCAATCCTTCTCCTCAGCTGAAGTCGACGGGAGGACAAAGGGGACAGTTGTCCCGGGCCCATACTCCCAATTATGTATTGGGTGTAGGGTAGGGGGCTTTCAGATGACTCTCTCCAGGGCCTGGCCAGAAGCTCTCAGCATGCCATGCCCGTGACCAGCGCTCAGCATGCCAAGCAAAGGTGGCCTTGTGGCAGTGTGTGGGCACTGCTTGGAGGTGTAAAGGGAGAAGCAGTGTTGGTGGCGGTAAGAGTCGGGCGTTTTACAGCCAACAGGACTGACAAGAGCAGAACTGACCAGAGCTCGGTCTTCAGGAGCACAGGCCAGGCATTCAGCACAGCAGCACACTAATAAGCTGTTTTTTTACAGGAAGTAGAGTGTCAATGTCTAGATTACCTGATGAGACTGTGCAGCCAGCAGCTAAAACGGCCCCAATGGCTCCATTTAGTACGCAAGCCCCCTTTTTTTAGCATATTTCCTCCTTCTCACCTCACCCCAATCCGGCCAGCACAGTGTAGCTGATAGGCCCGATGGCTAGAGTTCTCACACAAATGTGTAATAACATCACATTTGACAGATTAGACACGATGCAACCAAAAACACAACTCAACAGAGAGGGAGTGGGAATGCATACCACGAAAAAAAAACAGAAAACTAACCTCTACTCATCAACAACACTGCCTTATACTTTGGCTGCACGGCATGTGTAATGCTTTTGCTTGCGGATTTCCTCCGTATATAGCAGCTACTTTACTTTCACCATTGTAAGTGGCACACATTGGATACACATTACACGTACTGTACGGGTCTGCCATGTGGAATGAACATGGATATAGTGGATGTGTATGGAAATGGGGACTGAATGTAGTCTCAACGCCCCCTGCTGGCAACATCGTTAAAAATTGATTTCAGATGGAATTGAGAGATTGAGAGAGAGAGAGAGAGAGAGAGAGAGAGAGAGAGAGAGAGAGAGAGAGAGAGAGACAGAGACAGAGACAGAGACAGAGACAGAGACAGAGCCAGAGCCAGAGCCAGAGACAGAGACAGAGACAGAGACAGAGATAGAGATATAGATAGAGAGAGAGAGAGAGAGAGAGAGAGAGAGAGAGAGAGAGAGAGAGAGAGAGAGAGAGAGAGAGAGAGAACAAGAGAGAGAATTACAGATTCTGAGATTGAGTTAGGGGAGAGAAGAATGAAAGAAAGAGAAAGGTGAGGAGCGTGCGTACTGTACCTGTTGAGGAAGGGGTCTGAGCCGCTGGTGGGCATGGTTCCGGGCCCGCTGGAGGGCATGTTGCCGGGGTTCATGGGCGCGGGGTTGACATTGACGTTGACAGCGTTGGGCACGGCGGCCATGTTGTCCGAATCCATGGGAAGCTGTCTACACAGCGCCGCCTCCTGAGGGAAACCACACACACTGAAATTTCGCCTCCACAGAAAACATATATGGACACTAGATGCCGTGTTCAGCCTTTTGGCGTGGCCTGGGCACTGCCGTCTTGGGCTGGTCTACGTTTTTTTGTATATCTTGTTTTACCGCCACTTGAAGGATAATGTGCGTATTCAATACGCCGTATTGCCTTGTCACCAATTGATGATAGCGTTATACCAGCTTAAAATAGTGGCAATATGACTTCAGCCATTTGTTCAGAGGAGTGGTCAACACGGCATCTAGTGATGTCTATGCACAGACACATGCAGTGATCTAAGCATTTATAAGTCACTTCACGCCTCAGAACAAGCATAGCCATGTGTTTGAAAGATCTTACAGGAGTGGAAGCTATACTGAAGTGGATCATCGCTACAGGCTGAAAGCAGCTAAGAAATTATTGTGATAGTGTGCATTCCTTTCTCTTTCCATTTCTCTTCATGATATTGTGTTGTCCAAGCAATGTCAGCAATATGATATGAATATGAATATGTAACGTGAAAACATGAACGTGTAAAATACTACACGTGAGCATCATCCGACGAAATCATTTCTGACCCATAAATAAATACTAATATGCTGCGTGATGCACCCATGGCCTCCACAATGTCCAAAGTCATGAAAAGCCCAAGTGGAGAGTGGAGAGCAGGGAGCACCTGCCCTTTCAGGGGATTTTTCACCCGGTCCCCAGGAGACAGCTCAGTTACAGGTGTGTGTGGTGCTCCGCTTGTCTGCTCCTGTGTAACCAGGAATTCAGACCTCTTCTCTCCTTGCTCCTCCACTATGCATGTGCATGCACACACACACTCGCACTCTAGCACACACACTACCTTCCCCTGAGGGAGGCTTTTGATCTGCCTTTGTAGTGTCAGGCAAGTACAGCAAGCAGGTCCCACTCCACTCTTTGTCTGTCGGCTAAGCTGCTCACCTGAGTCACCTAAGTTCACAGGGAAACAGTGAGCCCCATGTCCACCCCCCACCCCCCCAAACATCATTCTCTCTTTCTCTTCCTGTCAACATTAGACACACTAACAAAATGGCTGCCAGTCAGGGCAAGCCTGTGTTACTTTTAATGGGTCTTACTCCCGCCCCCCGGTTTAAAAAAAGGGGTAGGATGGAGAGAATAAGAAAAAGAGAAAAAAAGGTCTCTGATGTCACTCTGTGTTATAAGTACTGTTGTATTGACTTGAGGTATTGAATACGGGGGGTTTCCAGCGAGTACAAAGTAAAGGTGTCCATTTCCCTTTGTTTCCCCATCTCACAGCCGTGTGGAGTTGTTGTTGAGGTTCAGAGGCTTGTTGAAAGCTAGGGTGTGCACATCCACCAAAACAGGGGTGAGTTTCTCAAAATGGAAGTTGTTAGCCTGTTAGCAACTTGGGTAGTTGCCAATGGGAAAATGCATTGAAAGCAACGAAGTAGCTAATGTAGTAAGCAACTTTGGTTTCGAGAAATTCACCCCAGAAATCCAGGTGCCAGACAATTGTAGTAGATAGTGTGAGGGAGTGGTCTGTACAGTGGGTATGAGCTCCAAAATAGATACTTCAACAAAACTATTTCAACAAAAGGCAGCGTTTTGATCCACCAGAGGAGAGGGATCTTCCTCAGGCCCGAGGGGTTGTTGAAGCCTTTGCTGTTACCTGTCTGTGCTACATGCCCTTTGATTCCCCATCTCACATCTGTGCGTCAGTGTTAATTTTGTCAGCTTTTTTTTATTTAGTCTTTGTCTTAGTCACAATGACGAAAATCAATTTTAGTCTTAGTCATATTTTAGTCATTGCCTTCCCAATTTAGTCTTAATTTTTGTCTAAATGACGAAAATCAATTTTAGTCTTAGTCATTTTTTTGTCATTTTAGTCATTTTAGTCAACACTGTACATAATAGAACTTCTCCACACACTGCTTCTCTTTTTAACATATATCATTGACTGTACAGAATAAACCTTCTCCGCACACTGCTTCTCTTTTTAACATATATCACACT